>NC_030678.2:178264631-178600464 GCF_000004195.4 Xenopus tropicalis | reverse complement strand
TTGCAGTCGGGAATGGGAAGAGGTGATAAGAGGAGAAGAGAGGGAAGGTTAGAGGCAGAATGTAGGTTGCATGAAGGAGGGTATTTTGGGATTATATCTAAGATATAGTTAGGGTCTTCATTAGTAAGGGCCTTATATGTAAGTGTTAGTAATTTGATTGTAGAGGAGATTGGGAGCCAATAAAGAGATATGCATAGGGGAGCAACAGATGTGGAACGATGAGATGGATGAATGAGTATGGCAGCAGCATTTAGAACAGATTGGAGTTGGGAAAGGCAAAGTGTTGGGATGCCTGTAAGGAGTAGGTTACAGTAATCAAGGTGGGAGATGAGAGTCTAAACTAAGGTAAGGGTGTATTCGGGCAATGTTGCACAGGTGAGAATGACAAGATTTGGCAAGTGATTGAATGTGTGGTGTAGAAGATAGTTGGGAGTCTAAGATAATTCCTAGGCAGCATGCCTGAGTGCTTGATTGAAAGGTGAAGTTATTGGCTGTGAGCGAAACCTGAGGGACAGGGAAGGATATTGGAGGAAATATAATGAATTCTGTTTTAGAGAGATTCAGTTTCAGATGGCACTGTGATATCCAGGAGGAGATGGCAGACAGGCTGTCTGAAACTTGGGAAAGGATAGAGGGGGAGAGGTCAGGAGTAGACAGGTAGAGTTGAGTGTCATCAGCATAAAGGTGGTACTGTAGTGCAAATGACTGAATTTCCCTAGAGAATTTGTATAGACTGAGAACAGAAATAGCCTTGAGGAACACCAGGGTCCCCAACCTTTCTTACTCGTGAACCACAGTCAAATGTAAAAAGACTTGAAGAGCAACACAAGCACCATAAAAGTTGATGGAGGTGCCAAATAAGGGCTGTGATTGGCTATTAGGCAGCCTCTATGCACCCTATCAGCTTACATTTGGTACACATCAGCTTTATTTGGTAGTAAAGCTTTTTTTTATTCAACCAAAACTTGCCCCCAAGTCAGGAATTAAAAAAATAACTACCTGGTTTGGGGGCACTGAGAGCAACTTCCAAGGTGTTGGGGAGCAACATGTTGCCCCTGAGCCACTGGTTGGGGATTACTGACCAACATAAAGAGGGGGTGAGGTAGAGGTAGTTTGAGTTTGAGAAGGCAACTTTAATGGAATAGTCCGAAAGAAAAGATTTAAACCATAAAGAGCCATGTCACAAACACCAACTGAATACATAATATCTAGGAGGAGTGGGTGGGCAACCATTTCAAAGGCTGCAGAGAGATCTAGAAGGATGGAATAGTGGACTTTGACTTAGCCAGGAGAAGCTCATTGGTTACACTGGTGAGAGCAGTTTCTGTTGAGTGTGTTGGATGGAAGCCAGATTGCAGGGGGTCAAGAACAGTCTAACAGTTTAGATGCAGAAGGAAACTGGACGATAGTTGGTGGGGGAGCTGGGATCAATGGAAGGTTTCTTGATTAGGGGAGTGATTAATGCTTATTTATAAGGAAAAGTACCAGTAGAAAGTGAGAGGTTAAAAGGTGGGTGAGACCAGGTCTGAGTGAATCAGAAATTGGGTGAAGGGGTAAGAAGGTATGGGGTTGAGGGAGCAGGTTGAAGGGTTTGAGTAGGGTAGATGTTTGGAAACTTTATCTAATAAAGGTAGTGATGAGTGAATCTATCCCGTTTTCCTTCGCCAAAAAATTCATGAAATGGCAAGAAAAATTTGCGAAATGCATTTCTTGCTCAAATTTTTTTTGTTGTTACCTATGTCTTATTTGTCACCCGCGTCTTTTTTTGTTGCCCGCACTTTCTTTTTCTTTTTTTTTACGTGTCCACGCCCAATTTGGCGCGCGACTGAAAGGGTGGGTGAACATTTGTTGATGTCACTGAGTGACTTTAGGTGGATTTGATTGGGAATATGGGCTGGCAAACATAGAGCTTATGCTGATGGTATTGTATGGCCATGGTCAGGCCCACCATTGACAGTAAACATCATGAGATGCCCAGCTAACTCTGTTATCAAACTACCCCAGCCCATCACCCAGTCCTGGAAAGGACTAACATGTACTATATGCCAATTTGTGGTTTATGTTGCTCCAATAATTTGGCATTTAAGAAGGTATCCTTCAGTAGCTTTCTTGGAGCAGCCACACCAATAAGATACTACAGATAGGTTGTTATTTCTTGGCTTTCCAGTTGGGCTTTTAGATGGTTCCTGCCTAAACCTCATTTTTAATGTAAATGTTATTATTTTGGTTAGCACAACACATACTTATTATTATTTTTTAATTGTTTGATTTCAATAAAGGTTAAGTGGGAGGTGCAACATTGTAGCTAATACTTTTTCCTTATTTCCTTGAGTTACATATTGATATTTGACCTTCTTTGGGTTTTATTTGATTAATGGAAGGTGCCCCCCATTTTCTAAATATTGTTTGACCATTATTATAATTCTTGGACTCCCCCATTGGAAGTCAATGTCTGGCTGACATAAAGATTGCCCGGCCGTACATATACTGTATAAACCATTTGCTACATTTCTGATTTCTCTGCTTCTCCTTATTTAGAGAATTGAAGTATTTCGCTTGAGACACTATTGTTGATTCACTAATTACAGTAGGTAAATTTACCAAGAGCCCAGGGAATTCTCAGTTTTAGCAAATACAAATCAGTGTTACTATAATGTACAGGCTATAGAAGCGAATGTACTGGATCTGTTATATAAACAGAGGCTTCTGAGTATTCAGATTCCCATTGCTGCTCAGCACCGAGGCTGAGATGTGAGGCATTTATTGCCTATTTATTTACCTGAATAGAGAAACATGGGGAATAGGAAAGGCTGGTGACTTCCATGTGTCTGGGAGCCTGTGGCTGATCCTTGATAATTCCCATTGCTCAGACAGACAGATTGCTGCTATTACATTACTGATCCCAACGCTCTGTGCTCTGTATTATCCTTCTGCTCAGCCACCGGCACAACATGCACAGAAACCCTTTCCCCTTGGCCTGTCATGGTGGCCTCTTCCTCTTCATCATCCTACTTGTCTCTACTGGTGTTGAGGGGAAATTGAATCCAAAATGCACTTTAATGACTTACTTCTCAAGTCCATATCTGTACCAGCCTGGGGACATTGTATTGGGAGGAACAATGCAGTTAAGCTTTGATAAAGATCTGATAAAGCCTGATGTTATGATAGACGATATTTCAGCAGAGATGCAATATTTTGTGTATGTATTGTAAATAAAGGGGATTATGGATTAGGAAATGTTGTTATCTAATACCTCTAGCCAACAGGATCAGAGATGTAACAGTGAAGACCCCACCCCAAAGCTTCTGTACCCAATGACTTTGCTGAAAGCTCTAATAACCAGGTTTCCATCCTACAAACCAGTCTCTTTCCTCTTAGCAATGAATATGGTTGGTGTGTGGCATTTGGGGATGTGTATGGTATCAGGGGCTTACAGAGCTACATACTGGGAAGCAGAAAACCATGAATATAGACATTTGGTCCAGGTTAGTAAGGGTTACATAGTTTAGAAAAAGATATGTAATGGGTCTTTAGTGACAGTTGGAGGAGAGATTTTGCCAATAGAGCCAAACAGGTAGAGGGGAGACAGAGGCCTCCAACATGGAGTTCCTTTGAAATCTGTTTCTGGGGAGAAGCAGGGAAGAGGGGATGGAGATGGCATTTTATAGGGTCAGTGTTATGTGATTTCCCAATGAGACCTCCAGATGGGGAAGAGATACTGGCAGTGGTCCCCCCAAGTGCCGCCATTTGCCTGGGGGAGTCAGTTACACATATACAGTATGTGGGTGTCTCTGCCAACTGGGCTGTACCATTGCCCCCAAGTCCTGTACTGGGACTATTGTTCCACCCTGTGTGGATCTCCCCTCGCTGGGATGTAACATTATTGGCAGATACTGTGTGTGTCTCCCCAGGCCTCTCCCCACCTCTCACTTCCCTGTTACCTGACAAATAGAATATTGAATATTGTGTAAATATACTGATTTAATGTGCATTGTGTCATACAGTGTGGAATTGGTACTGAATTTGAGAAAAATGTACTTTCATTTACAGAAATGCTAAATTTTACTATCATCACTACATGGCACTCAAGTTCGCCATAGAAGAGATAAACCGAAGAGCTGACATTCTGCCCAACATCACCCTGGGATATATGGTGTATAATACAAGGGGAATAGAGAGAGAATCAATGAGGGGTGTCATGTCAGTACTGTCAGGAGGGAAGGAATTCATTCCTAATTATAATTGTGAGAGGAGGGGAATCCTGGCTGGTTTCATTGGAGATCTGTCATCTGTCTCTTCCAACATAATCTCCCTCCTCACTGGGCTGTACCATTACCCTCAGGTACCGTACTGTGACTTTCTCTCCTCACTGGGCCGTACCATTACCCTCAGGTACCGTGCTGTGACTTTCTCCCCTCACTGGGCCGTACCATTACCCTCAGGTACCGTACTGTGACTTTCTCTCCTCACTGGGCCGTACCATTACCCTCAGGTACTGTACTGTGACTTTCTCTCCTCACTGGGCCGTACCATTACCCTCAGGTACCGTACTGTGACTTTCTCTCCTCACTGGGCCGTACCATTACCCTCAGGTACCGTGCTGTGACTTTCTCCCCTCACTGGGCCGTACCATTACCCTCAGGTACCGTACTGTGACTTTCTCTCCTCACTGGGCCGTACCATTACCCTCAGGTACTGTACTGTGACTTTCTCTCCTCACTGGGCCGCGCCATTACCCTCAGGTACCGTACTGTGACTTTCTCTCCTCACTGGGCTGTACCCTTACCCTCAGGTACCGTACTGTGACTTTCTCCCCTCTCTGGGCCATACCATTACCCTCAGGTACCGTACTGTGACTTTCTCCCCTCACTGGGCCGCGCCATTACCCTCAGGTACCGTACTGTGACTTTCTCCCCTCACTGGGCCGTACCATTACCCTCAGGTACCGTACTGTGACTTTCTCCCCTCACTGGGCCGTACCGTTACCCTCAGGTACCGTACTGTGACTTTCTCCCCTCACTGGGCCATACCATTACCCTCAGGTACCGTACTGTGACTTTCTCCCCTCACTGGGCCGTACCATTACCCTCAGGTACCGTACTGTGACTTTCTCCCCTCACTGGGCTGTACCTTTACCCTCAGGTACTGTACTGTGACTTTCTCCCCTCACTGGGCCATACCATTACCCTCAGGTACCGTACTGTGACTTTCTCCCCTCACTGGGCCATACCGTTACCCTCAGGTACCATACTGTGACTTTCTCCCCTCACTGGGCTGTACCGTTACCCTCAGGTACCGTACTGTGACTTTCTCCCCTCACTGGGCTGTACTATTACCCTCAGGTACCGTACTGTGACTTTCTCCCCTCACTGGGCCGTACCATTACCCTCAGGTACCGTACTGTGACTTTCTCCCCTCACTGGGCCGTACCATTACCCTCAGGTACCGTACTGTGACTTTCTCCCCTCACTGGGCCGTACCATTACCCTCAGGTACCGTACTGTGACTTTCTCCCCTCACTGGGCCGTACCGTTACCCTGAAGTACCGTACTGTGACTTTCTCCCCTCACTGGGCCGTACCGTTACCCTCAGGTACCGTACTGTGACTTTCTCCCCTCACTGGGCCGTACCATTACCCTCAGGTACCGTACTGTGACTTTCTCCCCTCACTGGGCCGTACCGTTACCCTCATGTACCGTACTGTGACTTTCTCCCCTCACTGAGCCGTACCGTTACCCTGAAGTACCGTACTGTGACTTTCTCCCCTCACTTGGCCGTACCGTTACCCTCAGGTACTGTACTGTGACTTTCTCCCCTCACTGGGCCGTACCGTTACCCCTCAGGTACCGTACTGTGACTTTCTCCCCTCACTGGGCCGTACCATTACCCTCAGGTACCGTACTGTGACTTTCTCCCCTCACTGGGCCGTACCATTACCCTCAGGTACCGTACTGTGACTTTCTCCCCTCACTGGGCCGTACCGTTACCCTGAAGTACCGTACTGTGACTTTCTCCCCTCACTGGGCCGTACCATTACCCTCAGGTACCGTTCTGTGACTTTCTCCCCTCACTGGGCCGTGCCATTACCCTCAGGTACCGTACTGTGACTTTCTCCCCTCACTGGGCTGTACTATTACCCTCAGGTACCGTACTGTGACTTTCTCCCCTCACTGGGCCGTACCATTACCCTCAGGTACCGTACTGTGACTTTCTCCCCTCACTGGGCCGTACCATTACCCTCATGTACCGTACTGTGACTTTCTCCCCTCACTGGGCCGTACCATTACCCTCAGGTACCGTACTGTGACTTTCTCCCCTCACTGGGCCGTACCGTTATCCTCATGTACCGTACTGTGACTTTCTCCCGTCACTGGGCCGTACCGTTACCCTGAAGTACCGTACTGTGACTTTCTCCCCTCACTTGGCCGTACCGTTACCCTCAGGTACTGTACTGTGACTTTCTCCCCTCACTGGGCCGTACCGTTACCCTCAGGTACCGTACTGTGACTTTCTCCCCTCACTGGGCCGTACCATTACCCTCAGGTACCGTACTGTGACTTTCTCCCCTCACTGGGCCGTACCATTACCCTCAGGTACCGTACTGTGACTTTCTCCCCTCACTGGGCCGTACCGTTACCCTGAAGTACCGTACTGTGACTTTCTCCCCTCACTGGGCCGTACCATTACCCTCAGGTACCGTTCTGTGACTTTCTCCCCTCACTGGGCCGTGCCATTACCCTCAGGTACCGTACTGTGACTTTCTCCCCTCACTGGGCTGTACTATTACCCTCAGGTACCGTACTGTGACTTTCTCCCCTCACTGGGCCGTACCATTACCCTCAGGTACCGTACTGTGACTTTCTCCCCTCACTGGGCCGTACCATTACCCTCATGTACCGTACTGTGACTTTCTCCCCTCACTGGGCCGTACCATTACCCTCAGGTACCGTACTGTGACTTTCTCCCCTCACTGGGCCGTACCGTTACCCTCAGGTACCGTACTGTGACTTTCTCCCCTCACTGGGCCGTACCGTTACCCTCAGGTACCGTACTGTGACTTTCTCCCCTCACTGGGCCGTACCGTTACCCTCATGTACCGTACTGTGACTTTCTCCCCTCACTGGGCCGTACCGTTACCCTGAAGTACCGTACTGTGACTTTCTCCCTCACTGGGCCGTACCGTTACCCTCAGGTACTGTACTGTGACTTTCTCCCCTCACTGGGCCGTACCGTTACCCTCAGGTACCGTACTGTGACTTTCTCCCTCACTGGGCCGTACCATTACCCTCAGGTACCGTACTGTGACTTTCTCCCCTCACTGGGCCGTACCATTACCCTCAGGTACCGTACTGTGACTTTCTCCCCTCACTGGGCCGTACCGTTACCCTGAAGTACCGTACTGTGACTTTCTCCCCTCACTGGGCCGTACCATTACCCTCAGGTACCGTTCTGTGACTTTCTCCCCTCACTGGGCCGTGCCATTACCCTCAGGTACCGTACTGTGACTTTCTCCCCTCACTGGGCTGTACTATTACCCTCAGGTACCGTACTGTGACTTTCTCCCCTCACTGGGCCGTACCATTACCCTCAGGTACCGTACTGTGACTTTCTCCCCTCACTGGGCCGTACCATTACCCTCATGTACCGTACTGTGACTTTCTCCCTCACTGGGCTGTACCATTACCCTCAGGTACCGTACTGTGACTTTCTCCCCTCACTGGGCCGTACCGTTACCCTCATGTACCGTACTGTGACTTTCTCCCCTCACTGGGCCGTACCGTTACCCTCAGGTACCGTACTGTGACTTTCTCCCCTCACTTGGCCGTACCGTTACCCTCAGGTACTGTACTGTGACTTTCTCCCCTCACTGGGCCGTACCGTTACCCTCAGGTACCGTACTGTGACTTTCTCCCCTCACTGGGCCGTACCATTACCCTCAGGTACCGTACTGTGACTTTCTCCCCTCACTGGGCCGTACCATTACCCTCAGGTACCGTACTGTGACTTTCTCCCCTCACTGGGCCGTACCGTTACCCTCAGGTACTGTACTGTGACTTTCTCCCCTCACTTGGCCGTACCGTTACCCTCAGGTACTGTACTGTGACTTTCTCCCTCACTGGGCCGTACCGTTACCCTCAGGTACCGTACTGTGACTTTCTCCCCTCACTGGGCCGTACCATTACCCTCAGGTACCGTACTGTGACTTTCTCCCCTCACTGGGCCGTACCATTACCCTCAGGTACCGTACTGTGACTTTCTCCCTCACTGGGCCGTACCATTACCCTCAGGTACCGTACTGTGACTTTCTCCCCTCACTGGGCCGTACCATTACCCTCAGGTACCGTTCTGTGACTTTCTCCCCTCACTGGGCCGTGCCATTACCCTCAGGTACCGTACTGTGACTTTCTCCCCTCACTGGGCTGTACTATTACCCTCAGGTACCGTACTGTGACTTTCTCCCCTCACTGGGCCGTACCATTACCCTCAGGTACCGTACTGTGACTTTCTGCCCTCACTGGGCCGCGCCATTACCCTCAGGTACCGTACTGTGACTTTCTCCCCTCACTGGGCCGTACCGTTACCCTCAGGTACCGTACTGTGACTTTCTCCCCTCACTGGGCCGTACCATTACCCTCAGGTACCGTACTGTGACTTTCTCCCCTCACTGGGCCGTACATTACCCTCAGGTACCGTACTGTGACTTTCTCCCCTCACTGGGCCGTACCGTTACCCTCAGGTACCGTACTGTGACTTTCTCCCCTCACTGGGCCATACCATTACCCTCAGGTACCGTACTGTGACTTTCTCCCCTCACTGGGCCGTACCGTTACCCTCAGGTACCGTACTGTGACTTTCTCCCCTCACTGGGCCGTACCATTACCCTCAGGTACCGTACTGTGACTTTCTCCCCTCACTGGGCCGTACCGTTACCCTCAGGTACCGTACTGTGACTTTCTCCCCTCACTGGGCCATACCATTACCCTCAGGTACCGTACTGTGACTTTCTCCCCTCACTGGGCCGTACCGTTACCCTCAGGTACCGTAACTGTGACTTTCTCCCCTCACTGGGCCGTACCATTACCCTCAGGTACCGTACTGTGACTTTCTCCCCTCACTGGGCCGTACCATTACCCTCAGGTACCGTACTGTGACTTTCTCCCCTCACTGGGCCGTACCGTTACCCTCAGGTACTGTACTGTGAGTGGTTTGCAATTAACCTCTGATATTGATACATGAGGGTTTTTGCATTCTGGGTTGTACTGGTATCTTCAGGTTCTGTACTACTCATTCCAGAAGCAAAGATTATTAATATGAATTTGATCCTCACTTTTCCCTTAAAACAGCCTTTAACCTCTACATTTTCTCAGAAGGCTTTCTGCTACATGTTGGAACAATGTTGGTTGGGTTTGTTTCCATTTGTACAGAATGGGTACTCTCCAAACTACCAATCCACAAAGCTTTCTTAAAGTTGGGATTTTTGATGACATTTCACCTTAAAATTTCCTTTTTGCAGCATCTTATCTCCCACATATCACTGGGTACAATGATTCCACCTCCTAAATACGAACCCCAGGGGCCCACTGAACAGTTAGATGCCCAATGTGTGTAGGTTTATCCAAGTCCGTAGCATGTAGGGGCCCCAGAAATACCTTGTGTTTGCATTTATACTTATTCATAAACCCACTGTCAGTTTTATGTGCGGTTAAAGCCGCAAAAACCTACGG
The DNA here is from genome assembly GCF_000004195.4 of Xenopus tropicalis. Lineage (NCBI taxonomy): Eukaryota > Metazoa > Chordata > Amphibia > Anura > Pipidae > Xenopus > Xenopus tropicalis. The sequence goes on along the minus strand of NC_030678.2, from coordinate 178,590,739 downwards.
TGATGATTTCTTACCAGGTGCTAAAATCCATTTTAGTAGAAGTTTTAATCTCCTGGAGTCTGAGTTAAAAGAATATCCAAAGAAAATTCTAGAAAAGAGGTTTCAATTATCATTCCTCATCCCCTGTTGGTTCTTTAAGGTCCCCGTACACCATAAGATCCGCTCATTTGGTGATGTCGCCAAGCGAGCGGATCTTCTCCCGATATCCCCACCTAAGCCTGTTTACTCAAAAAACTGTGACAGTGAGTGCTCCCTCAGGGGAATTTACTAGCAAAGACTTGACCAAGTGTCAGTGGAGACAAGTACAGTGTCTTGCAAACACCTTTTGGGGCAGATGGAGAAAGCAATACATTTCTACTTTGCAGCCACGGAACAAATGGCAAACTGCCAAACCCAACCTTAAGCCTGGTGACATTGTTCTCGTGAAAGACTGCCAGTCACAAAGAAATGAATGACCTTTAGGTCTTGTTGCCAAAACATTTCCCAGTGAGGATGGAAGCGTCCGCAAAGTTGAGTTAAAATCTCCAAACAAGGAGAAACCAAATTCTTCCTCAGACCAGTATCTGACCCTGTTGCTATCTCCTGAGGAATGAAGTGGTGGCATCTATAGATACCAGGCGGGGAGTGTCATGTCTCCAGCATAGCTTCCATCATTTGTTGTTTATTGTTGCTCATTAGCAGTGAACTCCCTCTGCTGGCTGTTTGCTATAAATGCAGTGAAACATTTTCCATGGAGCCTCTGGCCCTTTGGAACCACCATCCTCCTGACACGTGATGTATTACAGTGCATTGTGGGAATCCAGACTCCATTTTGTAGCCCATGCTGTGGAAGAAGCACACTACATCCACCTTCTCCCCCATGGTAGCATCGCTGGTAAGCACTATGGGCACAAAACCTGCACTGGGCCACCAATAAAGCTGCCAGCACCATAGAGACACTGTTGCATATAATTTGTGCCAGCATTGCCGTGTTTATGTTGCAGCTGTTTTCTGTGTTATTATATTTGCCATATACTCATTGTGTTTATTCTATTTGTTACAGTTTCATCTCATTTTCCACAATCACCCAGTAAAGTTCTACAGATTTCCCCCTGGGTCTCTTTATGGGAGTGTGGGAAGGTTTAGCTGTATGTCAAGCTACTCACTGCCCCAGGGGAACACGTGGCGAGGGCAGAACAGGCAGCAAACTGGAAAATGAGGTTCAATGTGGACAAGTGAAAAGTTATGCTTCTACTTTGGTTGAAATAATATAAATGCAAGCTATCTACTGAATGGGAGTGAGTTGGGGGTTTCCTTAATGGAGAAGGATTTGGGGGGGTTTGTAGATAACAAGTTGTCTAATGCCAGGCAGTGTCATTCTGTGGCTACTAAAGCAAATAAAGTGCTGTCTTGTATAAACAGGGCATTGACTCAAGGGGTGAAACTTTGCCTCTTTATAGGTCCCTGTAAGGCCTCACAGTGAGTATGGGGGGCAGTGACTGTGAGTATGGGGGGGGCAGTAACAGTGAATATGGGGGGCAGTAACAGTGAGTATGGGGGGGGCAGTTTTGGGCTTCAGTCCTTAAGAAGGATATTAATGAGCTGGAGAGAGTGCAGAGACGTGCAACTAAACTGGTTAAGGGGATGGAAGGGTTAAACTATGAGGTGAGACTGTCAGGGTTGGGGTTGTTTTCTTTGGAAAAGAGGCGCTTGCGAGGGGACATGATTACTCTGTACAAGTACATTAGGGGGGATTATAGGCAGATGGGGGGGTTCTTTTTTCCCATAAAAACAATCAGCGCACCAGAGGCCCCCCCTTTAGATTAGAGGAAAGGAGCTTCCATTTGAAGCAGCATAGGGGGTTCCTCATGGTGAGGGCAGTGAGGTTGGGGAATGCCCTGCTGGGGGATGTTGGGTAGGGGGTTCGTCACGGTGAGGGCAGTGAGGGGGTTGGGGAATGCCCTGCCGGGGGATGTTGGGTAGGGGGTTCGTCACGGTGAGGGCAGTGAGGGGGTTGGGGAATGCCCTGCTGGGGGATGTTGGGTAGGGGGTTCCTCACGGTGAGTGCAGTGAGGGGGTTGGGGAATACCCTGCCGGGGGATGTTGGGAAGGGGGTTCCTCACGGTGAGGGCAGTGAGGGGGTTGGGGAATGCCCTGCCGGGGGATGTTGGGTAGGGGGTTCCTCACAGTGAGGGCAGTGAGGGGGTTGGGGAATGCCCTGCCGGGGATGTTGGGTAGGGGGTTCCTCACGGTGAGGGCAGTGAGGGGGTTGGGGAATGCCCTGCCGGGGGATGTTGGGTAGGGGTTCCTCACGGTGAGGGCAGTGAGGGGGTTGGGGAATGCCCTGCCGGGGGATGTTGGGTAGGGGGTTCCTCACGGTGAGGGCAGTGAGGGGGTTGGGGAATACCCTGCCGGGGGATGTTGGGTAGGGGGTTCCTCACGGTGAGGGCAGTGAGGGGGTTGGGGAATGCCCTGCCGGGGGATGTTGGGTAGGGGGTTCCTCATGGTGAGGGCAGTGAGGTTGGGAAATGCCCTGCCAGGGGATGTTTGGTAGGGGGTTCCTCACAGGGAGGGCAGTGAGGGGGTTGGGGAATACCCTGCCGGGGGATGTTGGGTAGGGGGTTCCTCACGGTGAGGGCAGTGAGGGGGGTGGGGAATGCCCTGCCGGGGGATGTTGGGTAGGGGGTTCCTCATGGTGAGGGCAGTGAGGTTGGGGAATGCCCTGCCGGGGGATGTTGGGTAGGGGGTTCCTCACGTGAGGGCAGTGAGGTTGGGGAATGCCCTGCCGGGGGATGTTGGGAAGGGGGTTCCTCACGGTGAGGGCAGTGAGTGTAAGGCTCTGCTGGGGATTGATCCCAGGACCTACTTGTTCTTGGCTGCTCTCCCTAACCGTTGAGCTAGGAGAGCAGCTGGTGAGAGAGGATTGCCTTGTATTCCCTTTCACCAGTGTCCTGGGCTTCATAACATTACCCCAGCAGCCTTATTGGCTAGGTGGGGTCAGCCAATGAAGGCTGACTCTGCCCTATATAAGCCCAGCCCTCCTCAAACTCAGTGCCTGAACATTGTTTACATTTAGCACTGTGGCCTGACCCTCCCTGTTCTGGCTCCTTTGTCTTGTTTCTTCTCTTCTTTGTTCCTTAGCCTTGTTTCCTCGCTTCCTTGCCCCTTTGTCTTGTCCCTGTTCTTGCTCCTCACTCCTGATCTTTGCCTTGCCTGCTCTGTCCTGTCCTGTCCCATCTGGTCTATGCCCGCTCCATCCTGTTCTGTCCTGTCCTATCTTCTCTCCGCCCCCTACGTCCTCCATCCTATAACAGCCCCTGCCTGAAGGACTCACCTTACCTTCTCCCACTCACAACAGAATGACTCTTGACAGAATGTTCAGGCCAAAAGAGTCTGCAGGGGCTGTATCTGTTCCATCCTGCCCTGTACTTAAGAAAAAAACATTTTCCCTGGTTACTTGAAGGCACTTTGATGGTACCGCTGCTAAATTGCCAGTATTTCTGGAGGAAGTCCAGCTCCTCATTAGGGCACAGTGGTTTTTGGATTCCTCCCCCATGGACCAGGTCACAAAGATCATATTTTTCCTGTTGGAGGAGGAGGCTCGATCCTGGGCAGAAGATTTACTGTGCTGCAAGTCTTCGGTGATCTACGATACTGTTCTTTTCCTGAAGGCTTTTCAAGAGAAATTTGTAACTAACCTGCTGTCTACGCCTTAGGTACCTGCTCCAGGGCCAGCTGCCCAGCCTTCAGTACCCGCTCCAGGGCCGGCTGCCCAGCCTTCAGTACCCACTCCAGGGCCGGCTGCCCAGCCTTTAGTACCTGCTCCAGGGCTGGCTGCCCAGCCTTCAGTACCTGCTCCAGGGCCAGCTGCCCAGCCTTCAGTACCTGCTCCAGGGCCGGCTGCCCAGCCTTCAGTACCTGTTCATTTGTCTATTTTTCTGGTACCTGCTCTCAGGCGGCTTGGTCCTTTGCCAGCTTTCCCACAGATTGGGCCTCTACCAGCCCTCTGGCAGTTCAGCTCTGAACCTTTATCCGCTGCTGTGCCAGACTCCGCTGCTGTGCCAGACTCCGCTGCTGTGCCGGCTCCCCGAAAGCTGTCTGCTCCCGTGCCGGCTCCCCGAAAGCTGTCTGCTCCCGTGCCGGCTCCCCAAAAGCTGTCTGCTCCTGTGCCAGCTCCCCAAAAGCTGCCACTGCCTATGCCCACAGTCCAGTCTCCGGCTCCTGTGCCTGCGCCCCGGAGAGAGGGGCCTCAGCCTGGTCATGTGCCCCAGAGAGAGGGGCCTCAGCCATGTCCTGCACCCCAGAGAGAGGGGCCTCAGCCATGTCCTGCGCCCCGGAGAGAGGGACCTCAGCCATGTCCTGTGCCCCGGAGAGAGGGGCCTCAGCCATGTCAACCTTTTAGGGTGCTTCCTCCCATGTACCCACCTGAACCCACGAGGGTAGCTCTGCCCTCTCTGCAGTTGACTCCCCCGGCACCCATGAGGGTGGCTCTGCCCTCTCTGCAGTCGACTCCCCGGACACCCACGAGGGTGGCTCTCCCCTCTCTGCAGTCGACTCCCCGGGCACCCACGAGGGTGGCTCTGCCCGCACTCTTGCCTGACCCCCAGGCACCCACGAGGGTGGCTCTGCCCACACTCTTGCCTGACCCCCGGGCACCCATGAGGGTGGCTCTGCCCGCACTCTTGCCTGACCCCCGGGCACCCACGAGGGTGGCTCTGCCCACACTCTTGCCTGACCCCCAGGCACCCACGAGGGTGGCTCTGCCCGCACTCTTGCCTGACCCCAGGCACCCACAACAGAACCATGAGCTCCTTCAACTTACATAGGCTCACAATTAGGAACTACACTCACTACCCCTGGGCCAATGAACTCACCTCCCATGGGCATTTCCTCAATGGTTAATCCCTTTGCCTTTCAATGTACCAAGCTCAGGGCTCAGTGGACATTACGAGGGAGTAACAAATAAAACAAAATCAGAAATTACACATTGAACTACAGTCGTTACACTGAGAAATCCAGTAAACATGTTTGCAGATTACATTTTATTGTGTTACTATTCTGTTTAATGATTATAAATTAAAAAAAAAAAATAATTGTTCAAATGTACATTGATAAGACTTTTCCTTAATTGTTTCAGATCAGCTACGGAGCCACAGATGTAACTTTCACTGACAGAAGGAGGTTCCCATACGTCTACCGAATGGTCCCTAATGAAGGATATTTCCATCAAGCTCTCATTCAGCTGCTGAAGCACTTTGGTTGGACCTGGGTGGGAATCTTGATAGCAGATAGTCAAGAAGATTATATAAAGAGACAACTAATAGAGCTGATTACAAGCAATGGGATGTGTGTGGAATTTGCTTATAAAGTCTTATCAGATGGCAGGTTTGACAACATAATAGTTGAAAGGATTTTAAGAACAACTTCCAAAGTTGTCATAATCAGTGATTCCACCAGTATGCTTTGGCCAATATTGAGATACGTTAAGATTGAGTCTAGCTTTAAAAGAACTTGGATTTTGTCAGTCTCATCTTCATTTACGGATTATATTCTCGAATATGAATTTGCAGAGTTCTTTGCTGGAAGTTTGGCTTTTCCAGTAGCTGCTAGAGAAATTCATGGATTTCAGGATTTTTTATTCTCTGCAAACCCTGATCGGTATCCAGAAGATATATTCATTCGAGCTGCATGGCTGTGGTTTGTAAGCGACCTATCTACTGAAATGACTGACAGTGAAACGTATGTGAGTAATATAACCGGCAGTGAAGACTTTCTAAATGCTTCCTCTCTTGGAAATGAGACCCTTGCATCAATCCCTCACTATAGACAGCTGGATCTCAGAGTGCCCTACAGTGTGTACAAGGCTGTGTATTTGTTGGCCCAGGCTCTACATGTATTGCTCTCAGAGAAGACTTCTCATGGGGCTCCTACAGAGAAAGCCCGACTGGAGAGGGAACTGAACCCATGGAAGGTGGGATATTGGTTTAAGTCTCCATATTCTGGAACTAGATACTCGTTAGCAATATGTTGTTCATCAATCCCTTGGATGTTGCTCCCAGTGGCGTCAAAGTAGGTGCTTCTTTTTGATTTTCTGGCTTAGAGGCAAGTTTGCAAACAGAGCCTTCTCTGGGCTGCCAGTCCACATAGGGGCTATTAAATAGCCAATTATAGCTCTTATTGGCACCCCAGGAACTCTTTTCATGCTTCTAGTGCTCACCAACACTTTTTCCATTTGAATGTGGCTCACTGGTATAAAAGGTTGGGGACCCCTGCTCTGCAGTTTCCTTTAACCCTTTCATGGCCAAACAAAACAAGGCACCTCACTGAATTGGGAAACTCTGCACTTAAGTATTATGAAAACATATACAATAATTAAATTTTTCCCGACCTTGCTTCAATATAGAAGTTTGCAGAACAATTCCCATTCTATGTCATTTACACTAAAGTCAGATACACAGCACGGTATCTAGCAGATTGTGTTTGGAACAAAGATAAGAGTTTGTGGAATACAAAGTCATGAAGTTCCTAAATAATTGTGAACAAATATACAGTACAGTGCCCAAAATATGTGGCTTCCAGAGCTATATATATATATATATATTTTAAGTTTAAAGCTTATTCTAATTTTCAAAACTTTCTTTGATTGATAGAGAAAGAGATGGTTCAGTACAATTTATAAGCTGCAAAGAAAGAAATATGGGCACCAGTGGTTCCTAATCATAAAATAGATGTTTATTTAACACAGCTGAAATACTTATTTAGTACAATGATCATACAAATATACATTCATGTATAAAACAAGCACAGGTACCTTGTAGGTGAATGGACTTAGTATGTTTAGGGTAACCTTTAAAGGAAAAGGAAAGATTAAAACTAAGATGTATCAGAAAGGTCAATGTAAATATAGCCATACACACTCACAGTAATGTTGCTCTGAGTCCTCTGTCAAAATAAACACAGAATTTCTTTCTTTCTGTTCTTCACACATGTTCATAAGTATCAGACTTTCTCTCAGCTCAAACCTCCAGGGCTCAGGCTTGAGCATGCTCAGTTTACTCCTCTCTCCCTCTCCACCTCTCTTCTCCTTCCTCCCCTTCACACATTTGCTGTAATCTGAGCCCAGAGCACAGGGATGCAGACAGGAAGTGATGTCTGACCAAGCTAAAATGGCTTTCTTTGTCCTACCATAGAACCCCTCACAAAGAGAGTCTGGAGTCTCCCTCTCGCAAAGAACCCACTCGCAAAGACGGCTGTCGCGACTGGATTTTTTCACAATTTCTCACTTTCTAAACCTGAGGGTTTCACTTAAGCCAACCCTCAAGATCTATCAAAGGCTATATATATAATATCTCTTGATTTACTGTTATGCATAACATAACTTATTTTATCTCTGACGTTATTCACTTTTACTGTATATATTATGTTTTGTCTTTATGGAGATACGACCCCCCGGGGTCCCTATTTTAACCCCCAAGTTGGGCACAAGGTGTCTGGTCACAAGCCCACAAAACTAACAAAGAAACTTCAATATACCATGCTACATGGAGCTTTATATCCTAATGCTAAATCATGGCTAAGATAATCTCTATAAACCCTAAAGGTTTAAACACCATTACTAAAGACTGCCTGGTGCTTAAAGAAATTAGAAATTTAACGGCAGATGTAGCCTTTATCCAGGAAACCCACTTCCAGAAAGAAAAACCATACAAACTACAGTCCAAACATTATACAAGGGCATACTATGCTTTGGTCTGCTCAAAAACAGCTGGAGTGGCAATATTAGTCCATAAAGATTGCCCTTTAGTAGTTGAGCAGACTACTGCTATGGGACTATGGGAAATATATACCCATAGCCCCGCCCATAACATTACCATATCCAATGGCTTCTGTTACAAACATATACATATATACAGCTTTATATCCTGAACTTTTCAGATAAAGTTTTTTTCTTTCTCTGAAATTCTTATCATTGTCTCTTCTCCTATCTCTTTTAAGCAATTCCTGTCTATCAGTTTCCAGTGCAGACTTAAATGCATCAATTATGAAGTCGCTATTTGATGCATTTAAGTCTGCACTGGAAACTGATAGACATGAGGCCAGCTCAGCCATTAGACATCCCAATATAAACAAATGGGACTCCTACCTCCCTCAGCCTCTATCGGAGGAAGATTGGTCTCTCATTTGGGGAAATGGCAAAAAAATTCTCAAGAAAGAAGATATTTATAAGATTCTTATGTTTTGGTATCATACCCCAGCCAAACTGCATACTCTGTTTTCCAAACCCCCCCACTATGCTGGAGAAATTGTGGGGAGATCAGAACCCTCCCACATATCTTTTGGTTCTATCCGATGATATCCCCACTATGGTCAGAAATCTCAGGCTTATTAAGTGAGGGACTACGAGACCCTGTACCGGTCGATATAACTACCATTTTGCTGGTAAACCATCCCCAAAGACCAGCAAACCGTCCCAAGCATTGATTGATCATGTTCTAACAGCCGCCCGAATCTCAATAGCTGCAAAATGGAAAACCCTGTCCCCCCCACATTAGCTGAAATTAAACGGAAAATGGAGACAAACAAGGTATTTGAGGCTGGAATATCCAGAAGAAACCGTAGAACCCCTCAGTTTCTTCAAATCTGGACACATGGGAACTGCTTGTAACGAAGACTGAAACCCTACTATACCTATCTATCTCCTTTACTTGTATTTCAATAGTTTTTTTTAACTTTGAAATGTTGATATTGTTGAATATATCAATGCAAGAACTCAAACATGTTCTCAATAATTTCATTTTGGTTTTGCATCGCTGTAACACATGTGCTTACTTTCTAATTTCCCCTATTGTATAATCGACATTGTTAAACTCAATAAAAAATATGTTACAAAATATAAGGTCGGACTTGACGGAAGTGAGTCTTATTTCAGCCTACTGTAACTTACTATGTTACTATGAGTATGTAGACAAATCACTCCAGCCCATAGCACATAGTTTGCCCTCATATATAAGAGATAGTGGCGATGTGATTAATAAGTTACAGGATGTGGTGTGAGAAGAAGGTTTGTTGTGGGTCACTTTGGATCTTTATATTCTTGGATAAGTACATCATTTGGGGGATCCAGGCCTTAAGATTTTGGTCAGAAGAGACAAGGTTGTATCCCAGGGAACAGAATGAGTTTATTTTGGAAGCTGCTGAATACCTTGTAAGTCACAATTATTTCATGTATGGGGGCCATTTCTACCTCCACGTGTTTGGCACTACAATAGGGGCGTGGTTTGTACCCTCGTATGCTAATCTCTTTATGGGGTGGCTTGTGAGGTGCCACATCTTTGGGGATGGATCAGCACTAGAGAACTGTGTAGTGAAATACTATAGGTTGGGCAACAAGCCAGGGGGGCTGTCATGTCGGTCCTGTGATTCGATCATCGCAGGACCGACCTCCAAGCAGCTCTCCCTGCTTTCCCCCCGCCCTCCAGCGACACCCACTCACTTCCTGCTGCTGAAGCTCTGCACATGGACCCTCCAGAAGACTACAGGATGATCTGATCATCCCTCTGCCACCAGGACAGGTAAGTGTCCTTTATTTATACTACTATACACACCTACATACACTTACATATATTTACATGCATTCACACACACAAACAGCACACAATTTCGAACAGTTTTTTTTAATTTTGCGCTCATACACTCATATACACACTTACACACTGTCACACAACCTTTACACATGTACACACATGTATACAATAAACTTTTTATTAAAATTTTACCACTTTGTTTTTAGTTTCCTTTCCATGTTTATTTGGACAGTGTGACTATTGGATCAGATATTCTGACTACTAATTACACTGTCATGTGACTTATTTTGTTGTTTCACTGATTTGCACAATTTTTGTGGTTTTATTGCATTTTTATCCCTGTATTAATATTCCTGCATAGCTTTGCAATGTGTAACTTTGGTGTACAAAAATAATTTTACCTATTTTGAATTCATCAGAATGTGTACTTTACAAAAATATATGGTTTTCTGGGGTCTCTGTATAGTTAGGGGGTGTTATGGCACATAGTACGTTTTCCTGAGTAAACTAAAAGTCCCCCGGAGGAAAAGCACCTAATGTGAAACAGTGCAAAATGTTCAAAAACTGTCTGGCAATACAAGTTCCACTTTGACCAAAACAGCTGGCAGTAAAAAGGTTAAACTGTAACTCTTTATTGTCCAAGACAAGATGTAATATGCAGGGATAAGTAAATACTCACAAAGCACAGAAGTAGAAATAGCAGACACCTTGGAGGATAGTAAGAGAGGATGTCACTGATTTATCCCACCTCTTTGGGAGACTGGGCCGGATAAAGCACCTGTCAGCTTGGCACCACTTTAGAGATCAGTCTGGATAATTACTCCAATCCTCAGGTTGATAACCTTTAACTTGTATGGGTCTTACGGCCAGCCATGGATCAGGGTTTAGACTAACCTGTATCCTGTCTCTTATCCGTGCCCTAAGCTAAGGCAACATTGCAGTATGGAAGGTACTTCCAGCTGAACTTCCGGATGGAGCTTGAACTGCTCTTACTATCTAGATCTAACTACCTTGCTCTCCTAGAGAGTGCTATTACAGTTTCTGCTATTCTTTCTAGTCCCCGTTCATGGGGCCCTGTCCCTGACTTCACCAGAGTAGATGTTAACCCTGGGGCAATGGCTTTACTGGGGCCTAGTTCTGATTCCAGGCTCAGTGGAGCTGTTCCTTGAGAATCAGAGGCAGTCAAATAGGAAGCCACACCTCCTTGCTAGACACTATATGAGACTGCAAGAGGTGGGGTCAACCAACCAAACCAATAAGGTATAGTGCATAACTGTAAAAAAGATACATGGGACTTTGCCCAGTAACAGTACAAATCAGGAAGAGGTAGGGTTTAAAGCCATAGAGGAGCTTAACCCTATGGGTCCTTATATTTCTCCAATTATTTGACTGTGATTTGGAGAATAAGTGAGGAACAGGAAGCAAGTGAAGTTAGAGGAAAGGAAAGGAGATATAGAGAAAATGTTATGTAAAAGAGAGGCACGGTGGGTGGTTGAGACCAAAGGGTCTGAATAAGGATTGGGAAATTCAATGTTATGTTGATTAATAGGGATTATATTACATGACTTACAAGTAGCACTGAAACAAATGGATCCCTTTTGGTAATGAAAGAATATAATAGAAGAAGTTTTTTAGATGTTATTAAATAGAATATTCACATGGGTGTGGGATACCAATAAAAGTGATGTTTAGATGATATGCCTTGAAAATTGCCCAAGGAATCCCTGTGAGGTGGGTCCTGTTAGAGGGGATGTGTATAAAGCTGTAAATGTTATGGCTTGTGTTTATACTCTGAGGAACTGCTGTTTATGGGGCACAAAATGCGTCAGTAGTTGGAGAGACTGTTCTGTCCATCAATGTAGAGAAGGAAAACTTATTTATGGGGATGATGTGAGGTGGGTCTGTAGGTCCAAATGAAAGAAGCTCTCACCAGAAAAGCTCCGGCAGCCGCTCCCTTTGTATCAGTTGCCTGTAAATCTCTCACTAATAAGTGAATAAAGAAAATAATGCCGTGGTGTTGTTTCCCCTTAGCTGAATCACTTGCTGAGAAAGGTTCATGTTACACTTTCTTCATCCCAAGAAGAGATCTATATTAACAAGGAGGGAGAAGCTCCGGGACAATATGATCTCACAAACTGGGTCATGTTCCCTGATCGCAGAACCAACGAACTGAATGTGATCACAGTGGGAAGGTACAACACGTCGAACCCCAATCAGCTGATTTTCAATGACAGAGCCATTGTTTGGTACCCGAATGATACAGAGGTGAGCTCCTGGGAAAGGGCAAATTCACATCTCTTGTTTGTTTCCAGGTAAATGTGCTGCTTTCTGTGCTGTGGCCCTGGGGTTACATAGATATATAGTTACGTTGGGTTGGAAAAAGGCCAAAGTCCATCAAGTTCAACCCCTCCAAATAAACTTCAGTGCACATATATACACACACTCTTACCAACCTATACATATATATATTGTGGGGATTTAACTCTTTAGGTAGAGGCAGCAGGTCCTTTCACACAGGAAAGAGACAGGGACACAGGAGTTCCAGCTGAAATCTGGGGTGAGTTTATTTAACACAGCAGGCTTGAATAAAAGTTCATACAGCTGATATCCCAAATACAACCAAATAGTAGCGGTCTTGCTGAAACTGAAAACTGTCCTTCCCAGGGGCACATACAGGCACACTTGGGCAGAATAACCAATACAGGTAAATGCAGGTTACACTCACTGTGAGAAACCCCCTACCCAACATCCCCCGGGAGAGAATTCCCCAACATTACTGCCGTCACCGTGAGGAACCCCCTTCCCAACATCCCCCGGCAGGGCATTCCCCAACCCCCTCACTACCCTCACCGTGAGGAACCCCCTACCCAACATCCCCCGGCAGGGCATTCCCCAACCCCCTCACTGCCCTCATCATGAGGAACCACCTACCCAACATCCCCCGGCAGGGCATTCCCCAACCCCCTCACTGCCCTCACCGTGAGGAACCCCCTACCCAACATCCCCCGGCAGGACATTCCCCAACCCCCTCACTGCCCTCATCGTGAGGAACCCCCTACCCAACATCCCCCGGCAGGGCATTCCCCAACCCCCTCACTGCCCTCACCGTGAGGAACCCCCTACCCAACATCCCCCGGCAGAGCATTCCCCAACCTCCTCACTGCCCTCACCGTGAGGAACCCCCTACCCAACATCCCCCGGCAGGGCATTCCCCAACCCCCTCACTGCCCTCACCGTGAGGAACCCCCTACCCAACATCCCCCGGCAGGGTATTCCCCAACCCCCTCACTGCCCTCACCGTGAGGAACCCCCTACCCAACATCCCCTGGCAGGGCATTCCCCAACCCCCTCACTGCCCTCACCGTGAGGAACCCCCTACCCAACATCCCCCGGCAGGGTATTCCCCAACCCCCTCACTGCCCTCACCATGCCCCACTTTAGAGTTCCCAGGAATAACTGCTTTCCGTCTTTCCTTTTATATTCACTTGGGCATAGGATGTCCTTTAGTGTACTGCCCCATTTATAGCTAAACATGGGGGGTTCTCTATAGTAGTTACCATATTTCTTATCCCCCTGCAATATTGGTCAGTACTGCTTAACCAAAGTTCCCAGTTTCTTACTAACTTCACAGTATTTGCTCACAAAAATGGGTTGCGGTGTAGTTTCTCTACATATTTTTGGTCCTTGGAGTTTTTTGCACCTCCTCTGCTACTTGTATCTGTATCAGTTTATGCTTATTGTAACCTTTTTCTTTGAAACGACCTATCAGCTCCTTAGCTGCTGTCTTATATTTTTCATTTAGGAAGTTATTATACATACCCGCATAAATTGGCCCTTAGGGATGACATTGATAACTCTGGGGTTATGGAGGCTCTTTACGGTTAATAGGTTGTTCCTGTCCATTGGTTTTCTAAACAGGCCTGTGGAAATCTGACCATTCTCAATAGTCAGTAGCACATCAAGGAAGTTTAGCTTAGTCCCCCCAATTTCATAGGTAAACTTTATAGTGGGGTGCTCTGAATTTGCTTCCCTCACCATTTCTTGGAATTGCTGTTTTGTTCCATCCCAAATTACTAGCACATCATCCACGCAGCGCAGATATGATTTTATAATTAATGTGCCATGAGATATTTCTGCTCAAGGGTAAGTACAAAGATGTTAGCAAATGAAGGCGCTACTGAAGAACCCATTGACATCCCTTGTTTTTGCCAGAAATACTTTCCATTAAACCTGAAATAGTTTTTGACTGCCTTAGCCTTGTCTGGGTAAAAACTATTTTGGGGTTCAGGCTCCTAACTGGGTGCCCTGGAGCAGTAACCCCTCCCTTGGACTGCTTGGAACCAGTGGTGCTAAGGGGGAGGTTGGACTTGTTGGAAATGTTTTTTGTTCAGATGTTATGTTGTTCACTTGAAAAAGGGCTTTGCCCGAAACATGTAGTGGAACCCACTAATAAACACTAATTTGCAGAAAAGCTCTGCCTTGTCAGGTGTCCTCCATTATCTTATATGATGTTGTAATCTTATAGTAAATTAGCCCTTCAATTAGCACAAGCTACACCGTATTCTATCCTGGATGAGACTGTATCCCTCAGGGGGAGCCCTCGCTTGGTATGGAGACCAGGTAGATATGTGTTGTATTTCTCAATAAATGGGCACCAGTGGCTCTTAACCTTAAAACCATGAACTGTTTATTTACACAGCCACTTAGGAGTAATTACAGCACAGAATAGGTAGGTAGTAGCATCTCACAGCACAGGCAGTACTTACAAGGAATAGTCACAATAACCATTTAGCTGCAGGGCACAACGGGTTAACTCTTTCAGGTATATGCTTCCAGTGGAACCTGAGTGATCACTAACCCTAGGTCTGTACACTGTTACCCCTACTCTGGGCAGTATTATACCCGGGATTATAATCCCTCTACAATTCCTGGTTGGAGCCAAAATTCTGCTCACTAAATAGCCCTGCCTGTCTATCACACCTAGTGTGATCTATAACAGGAGCTGCCTATTCTTTCTGAACCTACCTATTCCCAGATTTCCACAGTTTCTCTCTCTGCCTGCTTACTCAGGCAGAGACTTTACAAAATGGCCTCTGGCCTCATGGCTGCTCAGTCTTTTATTTGGAGAGTAGTAATCAGCACCAAGTCTTGTGATTAGTTAGAAGTAGTGCAGGTTCCCCAGTGGCCACTTTCCATCGTCATATCCTGGTACAGAAGAACAGGAACAGCACCTCTTGTCTTTGTAGATTAAAATGCCTTTATGGCAAAGTTTTTGGGTGCAAACAACAACAGCAGCAACATTTTAGGTCACATAAGGCCTTTTATCAAGCTTGATAAAAGGTCTTATGTGACCTGAAACGTTGCTGCTGTTGTTGTTTGTCCCAAAAAACTTTGCAATAAAGGCATTTTAATCTACAAAGACAAGAGGTGCTGTTCCTGTTCTTCTGCTCAGCCTTTTATTTCACAGTGCCACCTAATGACCAAACTGTGGAACTGCACAAGGGTTCATGCTATGACCCAGGAACAAGGGACTTACTTCCCATTATATTAAGGACCCTTTATAGCTTTCCAAATACTAGGGGACCACAGAGTTAGAAAAGGTACAATTTACCAGTTCCCTACAATGACTACATGCAATTAGTGCTACAACAGGAGCACAGGAGTGATAGCCTGCCTGAATGAGGTAGCTGAACTGGAATACTGGATTTGGAAAGATTTTGGTTCCCTCATTAAACCTTCTGCTGCTGCTTCTTACATCTGGAATCCCGTACCGGAATTACTCCAGAGAGAATTTTCCCTCAAAACTAAACTCAAAGTGGGGAAATCACAAAGTGCCGGTGAGAATGCAGCGCTAAATGTGTCAGTCGGCAAATTGCAAAAGTGGATCTGTGTAGGTTTTGTTGGGCTGTTTCCCACTGTTAATACTATATTCATGGAAACTATTTTGCCGTTATTAGTCTTCAGGACTTGCCCAGGAAGCACAATTACCTGCTGTTATGGTGTTTGGTTTCAGATCCCAATCTCCGTGTGCAGTGACAGCTGTATCCCAGGGTACCGGAAAGTTTCCCGGGAAGTAGAGTTTTCCTGCTGTTATGACTGTGTGCCCTGCGCAGAGGGACACATCTCCAACACAACAGGTCCGTTCCCCACCAAACCCAAAACTCAAAGTTGTTTCTTAACAAATTATTTGGGCAGGCACAGACTGTGTGATATACTTGGAACTGACTGACTTGGAACTGACTGACTTGGAACTGACTCTTGGGAACAGTTGTTATTTTTATTATTAACATTTATTTATAAAGCACCAACATATTCCACAGCGCTGTATTCACACAGATGTTTCATCCTTATGGGCAGAGGACCTCCTGCATCAGATAGTCTTTTATCTCCTGCATATGGCACTGTATGGTACTATCTGGAGGGTGTGGTTATTTTAGCTTTTCTGGGAACTTGGTTTTCCTGGGAATTTGTATTCTAGGTAATTGT
Source organism: Xenopus tropicalis (assembly GCF_000004195.4). NCBI lineage: Eukaryota > Metazoa > Chordata > Amphibia > Anura > Pipidae > Xenopus > Xenopus tropicalis. The sequence goes on along the minus strand of NC_030678.2, from coordinate 178,574,690 downwards.
GTCCTTCTTGACTTATCTCCTTACATGTCTCTTACACTGTAACTATCTGAGTATCATGTGTGGTGCATTCTCAGTATTTATATACTCAGTAATAATCCATACAAGTACCTTACTAACAGTAACTATTCTCCAATGTTCATTCTAATATCCCACAGATATGGAAACGTGTATCCAATGCCCAGAAGATCAGTGGCCCAATGACAAGAGAACTATTTGCATCCAGAAAATAACAGAATTCCTTTCATATGAGGATCCCTTGGGACAGTCTCTGGCTGCAGTCTCGGTTCTCTCCTCTCTTACTGTCATTTCAGTTCTGCTGATTTTCATCAAATATCACAAAACTCCTGTGGTCAAGGCCAATAACCAAACCCTGAGCTACTCCCTCCTCCTCTCCCTCACACTGTCCTTCCTCTGCTGCTTCTTGTTCATTGGGCGCCCTCAGAAAGTGACCTGCCTGCTCAGACAAGTTACATTTGGGATCAACTTTACACTTTCTGTCTCTTGTGTCCTGGCTAAAACTGTCACAGTTGCCATTGCCTTTAATGCCACAAAGCCGGGAAGCAAGATAAAGAAATGGGTGGGAACAAGAGTGTCCCTCTGCCTGGTCCTTCTCTGCTCTCTGCTCCAGGTTGGGATATGCCTGGTCTGGCTGATCTCCTCCCCACCATTCCCAGACTATGACACTCACACTTACACTGGGAAGATGATATTACAATGTAATGAAGGCTCTGTCTCTGCATTCTACACTGTGATTGGTTACATGGGGTTCCTGTCGGGATTAAGTTTCATTGTTGCTTTCCTGGTTAGGAAGTTACCAGCCAGTTTCAATGAGGCCCAGCTGATCACTTTCAGCATGCTGGTGTTCTGCAGTGTTTGGGTGTCCTTCATCCCAGCGTACCTGAGCACCAAGGGCAAATACATGGTGGCTGTGGAGATCTTCGCTATCCTGGCTTCCAGTGCAGGGCTGCTGGGCTGTATCTTCATTCCCAAGTGCTACATTATCCTCTTCCGCCCTGAGCAGAACACCCGCCGGGGCCTTACTGGCAAACACTTACAGTGAATTATTGCTAACCTTCAGGATTCTCAGTAGCACACTCATGATTATTTTGATTTATTTTCGTTCATCTTTTTGGTCTTTGTTCCTTTCATCCCTTCCCTTCAATTCTTCTATATTCTGAACATTATCATGTCCCACCCTGAGCAGAACACCAGGAGGAGACACCTCACTAGGAAACACCTACAATTGTTTATTAATAACCTTGCCAAGATTGTTATAATTATTATTTTTAAGTCAGTTTTCTCCAGAATGATTTTGTCTTCTGTTTGGGTCTTTAGGTTTATCCGTATTGTGCACTTAATTGCTGGTCCAACTTGCTCCAAACACAAATGTCCCTTACATTAAATTGGGTCTTTTCATAATACTGGGAAAGTAAGACCTGTATAACTCCATGGACTCCATGGTAAAGAAAACTCTTATTTTGGATATATTCCCTGGGCCGCTGACTGCAAAATGGGTTAAGATACATATTTAGGACACAATGCTACTATAGTTTATTACTTATACTACTTGTATATAGAATGGGGCTGGATATGAATAAGATCATCAACAAAAAAGCAAATGGCACTCAGGGCTTCAAACAAGGGAAAAAACCCTTAAAGTATTTTTATTGCGGAGGTGCCTCCGCAATAAAAATACTTTAAGGGTTTTTTCCCTTGTTTGAAGCCCTGAGTGCCATTTGCTTTTTTGTTGTTGCACCATTTTTGGAGGGTGCCGATCCCTCCAGCAGTGTGCACCGGGCATACAGGTTTGGAGAGCTAGGGTGTGCGGATAAGGTCTCTGTGGTATGAATAAGATCATGACATTAGCTAAGAATGATGCCTGCTTCTTTAGTTGTCTTACTTCCGTAAGCCCATAAACATGGCGGCAGCACATTTCTGTCAGTAATAAATAATAATAGAAACCACAAATAAAACCATGTAAGCATCTGCCTGCTGCTGTGAATGTCCCATGTCTCCTGATACCAATACCAAACACATATAGTTTTATGGAGAATTCCCACGTGTATAGGCCACAAACTCCCAGCAGGACACTTCCAAATCCCCAAAACACTGCGCCAGAAAGCTGCATACTTTAGATTTAAAGGCCAAAACTTCCACTAACAGAAAGTTTATCCCAGAAAATAACATATTTCTGGAAAGAACAGATTCTGGGGAATCCAGAATAGGCACAACTGTCTGTCTGCTCCAAACTACCAAGTCACAATGCTTTCCTAAAGTTATAGGTTTTTATCAAACGTTTTTAAAAAAAATCACTTCAAAGCTTCTATAGTATCTTATCTCTTACAGGTCATAAAGTAAACAAATAAAACCCCCTAAATATGAACGCCAGGGGCCCACTGAACAGTTTGATGCCCAATATGTATAGGTTTAGCTAAGTATGTGGCATGTAGGGCCCCAATGGGAACCCCCATATGTACTGTCATTTCTGTCATTTCAGCTTCTGCAAAATCAACACATTTACATCATTATATGTGGGATAAGGCTACAAAAAGTACATTCACCCCAGAAAGTCATATATTTTTGGAAAGTACACATCTAAATCTAAAATGGGTAACCATGTTTTTCTACTCCAAAGTACCAAGCCGCAAAGCATTTCTAAAGTTAGCAATTTTGATGACAAAAATCCCCTCAAAGCTTCCACTTCGCAGCATCTTATCTCCCACATAGTGTTAGGTACCAAGATAAAACACCCTAAATTTGAACTCCAGGGGTCCACTAAACAGAAATGGGTACCCGTGTCTTTCTACTCCAAAGTACCAAGCCGCAAAGCTTTCCTAAGTTTGATGATTTTTATGATATTTCAGAAAATCGCCTAAAAATGTTGCAGTTTGCCGCATTTATCTCACACAATTTCTTGCATACAAAGGCAAATCACCCCAAATAGGAACACCTAAGGTCTACTGAACAGTTTGATGCCCAATATGCATAGATATACCAAAGTCTGCGGTATGTACTGACCCCAAAAAGAAAATAGCGCATATGGATTTCTCTCCTGCAAACCCAGCTTTTGCACACAGAGCCCCCTGACAGTGTATTATGTGCAGTAACCCCCCCTAACTCTACAGAAAAACCCAGAAAATCATATATTTTTGGAAAGTACACATTAGCCTTTCCTTCTCCTTTAATTACTCTGCCCCGGTCTATCTTGACACCTAAATGTATCTCACCATTCAGATTCCTATCCCACTCCCTTACTCAGGTGCTTGAATCCGTACAAAAAATTGCTACTCCCATTTCATTGCCTATGCAATTGGGCTCTACCCACTTGTCTTCCAAGGAGAGGCTCCGTAGGTGCACTAATGAGTTGTGCATGTACTGTGGGGAGAAGGGTCATTTCCGCATGAATTACTCCCCAGTTTGTCTCATCTAAGATCGTCTTACCTGTCCTCCTTAAATAAGGAGGGGGTAGTGTTAAGATTTCAGCCTTTTTGAATTCTGGAGCGGCTGGGAATCTTTTGGATGCCAATTTTGTCCATAAACTGGGCATTCCCTTTATTTCTTTAGTCCCTCCAGTCAGATTACTGGCTATAGATAGGAGTCCTCTGGGGTGTGGTTTAGTGTTTTTCAGGTCCCGGGATCCCATGGTTACAGAAACATAATCCACATATTGAATGGATTCTTTATTGGCATGGCCGCTGTGTGGGTTCTTGTCATCTAATACCGATTTCCTTGGCAACAACCTCTCTAGAAGGCTTACCTCCTCCCTATGCAGCTTTTGCTGATGTTTTTCCTAAGAAAGCGGAAGAGACCTTACCTGCACATAGGCATTATGATTGTGCAATTGAGTTAATTCCTGGAGCTATTCCTCCCTAAGGTAGAACCTATCCTCTCTCCCTTCCCGAATCCTAGGCCATGAAGGAATATATTAGGGAGATCTTAGAAAGGGGATTCATTAGGCCCACCTCCACTCCCACTGGTGCAGGTTTCTTCTTGTATCTGAGAAGGGTGGGGGTCTTAGGTCCTGTATTGATTATAGAGGTCCAAATAAGATCAAGGTTAAGAATCGTTATCCTCTTCCCTTGATTTCAGGATTCTTTGATAGAGTTAAAGGTGCCTCAGTTTTTACTAAACTTGATCTTAGAGGCGCACACAACCTAATCCCAATCAAAGAAGGAGATGAGTGGAAGATGGCTTTTAACACTTGGGATGGGCATTATGAAAATCTAGTAATACCATTTGGTTTATGTAATGCCCATGACATCTTCCAAGAGTTTGTAAATGATATCTTCCATGATCTCCTGGGGTGCTATGTAGTGGTATACCTGGACAACTTTTAAAATTTTCTATTAATTTGAAGGAGCACCGCTGTCATGTCCAAGAGGCACTACATAGGCTCCGGCAGCATCAGTTATAAGCCAATTATATGCCAAACTGGAGAAATGTATCTTTGAAGTTCTTTCAGTCCATTTTCTAGGGTATATTATCTCCCAACATGGTTTGGAGATGGAACTAAGGTGGAGTCAATTTTGAATTGGACTTGACTCCTTTCTTCCAAAGGTTTCTTGGTTTTGCCAATTATCATAGGCAGTTTATTAAAGGTTTTTCTTCCCTGGTGTCCCCAATCACTGCCCTTACCAAGAAAGGGGCAGATCTGAGTACCTGGCATGGGGAAGAGGTAGAAGCCTTTAAGCTTCTTAAAGAGGCATTTATTTCTGCTCCAGTACTTCGCCACCCAGATTCCACACTCCAGTTTCTGGTGGAAGTGGCTGCTTCTGAAGTAGGAGCTGGTGTGGTGTTGTCACAAGGGCACCCTACTGGTAAAATATACCCATGTGCCTTCTTTTCCAGGAAATTTCAAATCCTAGACAAGCTAGATGGGCTTATTTTTCACTCGATTCAATGTTATGCTTACTTACAGGCCAGGGTCTAAGAATGTGAAGGCTGATTCTTTGTCTTGGAGTTTTGTCTCTATCCCTAAAGAGAGTTTGGAAACAGACACTATTGTTCCAAAGGAAGTGATTGTGGCTCCCCTGAGTCCAGACCTTTTTGCCTCTCTTTCTGAGGCTCAGATTAATGTGCCTGGAAACATACCACCTGGTAAACTTTTTGTCCCAAATAAGGCTGTGTTGCATGAGGCTGTGTTGTCCAACACTCATGATTCCAAGATTGCCGGGCATCCAGGTCATAATAAGTTTTATTCCCTGTTGTCTCATTCACTCTGGTGGCCTACAATGAGACAGGATGTTGGCGACTTTATTAATTCTTGTGCAGTTTGTCAATGTTCTACGCCATCTAGGTCCTTGCCTCAGGGGTTGCTACAGTCACTTCCTGTTCCTGAAAGGCCATGGACTCATATCTCCATAGACTTTATTGTCGATCTACCTCCTTCAAATGGTAATACTGTTATTTGGGTAGTGGTGGACTGGTTTAGTAAAATGTGTCACTTAGGTTACACCCAGGAACCCAGGGTAATGTCTAAGCAACTGAAGGCCTGTCTCACAAAGCCCGATGCTGATGATCATGAGTCCACCATCAGAAGAACACTGAACAGCGATGGTGTGTATGGCAAGATAGCAAGGAGAATCCACTGCTCTTTCCCCAGTCTACAGTTTGCTAAAGATCAAGTGGACAAACCAGAAGGAGACTGGAAGAATGTTTTGTGGATGGATGAAGCCAAAATAGAACTTATTGGCTTAAATGAGGAGTGTTACAGAATAACACTGCATTCCAGCATAAGAACCTTATCCTATCTGTAAAGCATAGTGGTGGGATTGTTCTGGTTTGGGCCTGTTTTGCTGCATCTGGGCTTGGACAGCTTGCCATGGTGCAATTAATTCTGATCTATACCAGAGAATTCTAAAGGAAAATGTCAAGACATCTGTCAGTGAACTGAATCTCAAGAGACAGTGGGTCATGCAGCGAGACATCCAACCTAAACAAGTCATTCTACCAAAGAATGGCTACAGAAGAATAAAGGGAATGGTCAAGTCAAAGTCCTGACTGTAATCCACTTTTGCCCCACGCCACAGATATGTTTTTGGATAATTTTTTTTCCAATAAATACATGAGCAAATATAATCATTTCTGTTTCATTGGTTTCACTAGGTTTTCTTCATCTACTTTTAGGACTTGTTTAAAAATGAGATGATGTTTTAGGTCACATTCATTTTAAATATAAAATGTAATAAGGAAAACACCCCTGTTCTCATTAAATGCCATTAGAGAGACATATTCTAACCTACTGTGCCTCCAGGTTCCAGGTTAATGGCCATGAACTCTCACAGAATAATTTAGGTTCAAGAAGACACATGAGAACCATTGAGTTTAACCTTTTCATCTAAATGAAACCTACATACTTTCTTGCTGATACAGAGGAACGTTACACACCCCCATCTGAATCTTCTTAATTTGTCTCAGAGGGGAGAAAAATGATTTTCTGGTTTCAGCATAGCAATAGGACCAGTCCCTGGATTAACTTTGCTCTAAGAACTAATTTCAGTAACTCCCTTTATAAAAATGCATTCAAAGCCTTACTGAAGCTATATAATGTATCTGCCAGTACAGCCACTTACGGGAAGGAACCCCACAACTATCCAGCTCTCCCTGTAACACCCCTCTCCCTCCTTAACATGGAACCTCTCTGAAGAGTTACAAAGTGCCATTGTGATTGGATTAGTGGAAGAGTATATATGCTGAGGACTTCCCATACCAGTCAGTTGAACTGAAGAAGCTGCTCGGATGAGTAGTGAAACGTCTTCAATGATTACTAAACAAGTCCAGTTGCTTTAGATTTATTTATACTAGATATACCATGACCTGCATGAATGAAAATCTTCAGAATCATATTCTAGATGGGGCCTTACCATTGTTTTTTTTTAAAGGGGAAAAATGATCTCCTCCTCCTGTAATCTAAAAATTGTTTAAAAATGCTTTATATATAACACAAAGTTAATAGACAGTGTGATCTACTGGAAACAAGAGAATGTAATCTTATATACAGTGTACACACTACTCTATAGTGTTCATAGAATATTATAATTATTATATTACAAGGAAAAAGAAAAAAGTATACAATGTTGCTATGGCCATGATCATCATCATCATTGTTTATTTGTATAGCACCAGCAAATCACACAATGAATTTAAACAAACAGGGATCTTAAAAAGTTTAACAAACAAGGGTATATAGAGTAAAAATAGGATCAAAGGGTCCTGCTCACAAGAGCTTACAATCTACAGGGGTTAGAGGTACATTGAAAAAAAAAAAGAATGTAGATACTGATTGATGATTTATGATACATATTCACTAAAGTGCGATAAAATGTGCGCTATTTATAGCGTGCGTTAAAAATTTTATCGCGTCTAAATTTTCGCGACTTATCGCACGATTCACTATAAGCATACTATTTATAGCTAATTTATGTGCGATATTGCATGCGTTATTTAAGATTTTCAGATAGTAGCCGCATATGAATTGTTGCCACATATAAATGGTAGCATATAAATGGTAGCATATAAATAGTATCATATAAATAGTAGCATATAAATAATAGCATATAAATGGTAGCATATAAATAGTAGCATATAAATGGTAGCATATAAATAGTATCATATAAATAGTAGCATATAAATAATAGCATATAAATGGTAGCATATTAATAGTAGCATATATATGGTAGCATATAAATAGTAGCATATAAATGGTAGCATATAAATGGTAGCATATAAATAGTAGCATATAAATAGTATCATATAAATGGTAGCATATAAATGGTAGCATATAAATAGTATCATATAAATGGTAGCATATAAATGGTAGCATATAAATAGTATCATATAAATGGTAGCATATAAATAGTAGCATATAAATGGTAGCATATAAATAGTAGCATATAAATAGTATCATATAAATAGTAGCATATAAATAGTAGCATATAAATGGTAGCATATAAATAGTAGCATATAAATAGTAGCATATAAATGGTAGCATATAAATGGTAGCATATAATTAGTAGTTGCTTATAAATAGTAACTGCTAGTGATGAGCGAATCTGTTCCGTTTATCTTAAGTGAAAAATTCACAATGTCGTGCGGCCAAAAAATTGTTGCCTGCGACTATTTATATGCGGCTACAATTGATGAAATGTTTCACCAAGGCATGGATTTACGGCGAATTTTTGGATGTGCGGTGAATTTTTCCGTGGCGAATTTTTTCATGCGTTTTGCCATTGGCGGATTGTTTTTCAAAACGCATGAAAAAATTCGCCGTGGAAAAATTCGCCGCACGTCCAAAAATTTGGACGTTTACGGGGTTTCTCACTGTCCCCAGTGACTTTCACATGTCCACAATGACTCACACTCGTGAACACTCAGGCTTCACCTTAAGCCTTGCTGACTCCTCTCAGCTCTCATATGCCTGGTCATGGCTCCCTCTGCTCCTCGCAGTGGCAGGAGGCACCCCCAGCTCCTCTGGGAGTTCCTGATACAGACAGGCAGCCTTCCTGCCCTGTGCCCTGCTCTGAGAGTGACCCTCAGTCAAGGATCAACCTTCTGCTCAACCCCCTACTGTGTGATCCCACAGCCCTTTTTATTTTCTGCTCACCTGCAGCCCAATCAGGCAGCTCCCTACAGCCGGCCAAATTAAAATGTTAACTGGAGTTCAGAATGGAGGGTCTTTCCTGCTCTCCCTCCATTCACTCCAGGGACCTATTAATTTGGCTTTTCCTAAGCCAGTAACATAAACACAGCATTACCTGCTACAAAACCAGGTATTTTACCTGGCGCTACTTGTATCCCACCTTCAACACTGGTGGAAAACACACCAAACCATGATCTTTTCCATTGCATCTCTCACAATATATAAATGCCTGTTCAGCTTAGATACATTGCATATGCTTCCCTAAAGAGATACAACAGATGTGGAACGATGCAATGGATGAATGAGTATGGCAGCAGCATTTAGAACAGATTGGAGTTGGGAAAAAGCAATGTGTTGGGATGCCTGTAAGGAGTAGGTTACAGTAATCAAGGTGGGAGATGAGAGACTGGATGAGTGTTTTAGTTTTAGGCAATGTTGCACAGGTGAAAATGACAAGATTTGACAAGTGATTGAATGTGTGGTGTAGAAGAGTCTAAGATAATTCCTAGGCAGCATGCCTGAGTGTGATTGAGAGTTATTGACTGTGAGTGAAACCTGAGGGACAGGGGAGGATATTGGAGGAAATATAATGAATTCTGTTTTAGAAAGATTCAGTTTCAGGTGACATCAAGGAGGAGATGGCAGACAGGCTGTCTGAAACTTGGGAAAGGATAGAAGGACAGAGATCAGGAGTAGACAGGTAGAGCTGGGTGTCATCAGCATAAAGGTGGTACTGTAGTGCAAATGACTGAATTTCCCTAGAGAAGTTGTGTAGACTGAGAACAGACATAGCCTTGAGGAACACCAACAGCAGGGTTCCCCAACCTTTCTTACTCGTGAACCACAGTCAAATGTAAAAAGACTTGGAGAGCAACACAAGCACCATAAAAGTTCATGGAGGCTATTAGGGGCCTTTATGCACACTGTCAGCTTACAGGAGGCTTTATTTAGTAGTAAAGTTTTTTTTTATTCAACCAAAACTTTCCACCAAGTCAGGAATTCAAAAAATAATAACCTGGTTTGGGGGCAACATCCAAGGGGTTGGGGAGCAACATGTTGCTCACAAGCCACTGATTGGGGATCACTGACCAACAAAAAGAGGGAGTGAGGTGGAGGTAGGCAACTTTAAAGGAACAGTCATAAAGAAAAGATTTAAAACAAGAAGAGCCATGTCACAAACACCAACTGAATACAAAATGTCTAGAAGGAGTGGGTGGTCAACCATTTGAAAGGCTGCAGAGAGATCTAGAAGGATGGGATAGTGGCCTTTGACTTAGCCAGGAGAAGATCATTGGTTACATTGGTGAGAGCAGTTTCTGTTGAGTGTGTTGGATGGAAGCCAGATTACAGGGGGTCAAGAACAGTCTAACAGTTTAGATGCAAGAAGGAAACTGGACGATATATGGTGGGGGAACTGGGATCAAGGAAGGTTTCTTGAGGAGGGGAGTGATTAATACTTTATATGACAAAGGAAAAGTACCAGTAGAAAGTGAGAGGTTAAAAATTGGGTGAACACAGGGCTGAGTGTATCAGAAATTGGGTAAAGGGGGTAAGAAGGTATGGGGTCGAGGGAGCAGGTTGAGGGGTTTGAGCAGGGTAGAAGTTTGGACTTCATCTAATGTTTCAGGGGAGAAAGAGTGTAGAGCAGATGTGAGTAACAGGGTAATTTGACATTGTCATCAAATGGTATGCTCTGTCTAATAAGGTCAATTTGTCCTTAAAGAAATGAGCAAGGTCTTGGGCAGTTACAGTAACAAGTGGGGGATGCAGAGGGGGGCACAGTAGGGAGTTAAAGGTGGCAAACAATCGCTGTGGTTTAGAGGATAGAGTGGAGATTAAAGGAGAGAAGTAGAGTTGTTAAGCTATCGATAGAGCTCAATTGTAGCAGGAGAGCATGAACTTAAAGTTGATAAATTCAGGATCAGTTTGTGACTCCTCCACTGGCGTTTAGCTGGTCAACTACATTTTCTGAAGTGCCATGTTAAACTAGGGTTGGGGTTTAGCTGGTCGAAAGTTACGGGTGGTGGAAGGAGCAAGGGTGTCGAGAGCGAACAAAAGAGCATCATTATAGAGAGAAGTTGCCATATTCGGACAGGACTGGGGCCCAGGGCCCCATAGGAAAAGCCTGTCAAGGCCAGGAAGACAAGTCGATGTAAGCAAGCCCACAAACGTCCCACACTACCGGAGGCTTGGCTGAGGATGGGAACAGAAAGCACGGAAGTGGAGAGAGACCGGAGAGCCAAACGAGGTGCAACAGGATCAGGCGAGAGAATGGTCAGAGAGGTCCAGGTCGAGGCAGGCAGAACAGGTTCAGAAGCAAAGGTCAGGCAAGCTTCAAAAACAAGGAAGCAGGATCAGGAAAAACACCAGGCACAAGAGTAAACTTGATAACCAAGCAAAGATGGTGGATTCTAGGTGACTATTTAAACTAACAGGATGGTGCCAATACACAAGGACACACTTGCATCAAGACGCACACTGAATTGTTTCACTTGCGTGTGGACCCACGTGCTCTGATCGAGCCCATGCAGACAGCGGACACCCTTACAAAGCCAGACACGTAGATTCTACATGCCTGGCTTTTCCTGCTCTCCCCCTTCACCCCCGCCCACTCACCGGATCCGACAGAGAAGACTGCAGCTGCTTTCCCTGGGTCCCTCCTGTGTCCCTCCTGCGATCACCAGCTTCTTGTCCCCAGGTTAGTGCCACATACAAAGACACACTTATTACACAAATACACACTTGTACTTACACATATACATTTTGGGGGGGGTGTTACACATTCACAGCACTTACAGCACTCACACATACTTGCACACGCACACAACACGCATTTTGCCACATGTACACACACACTTATGCAATTTTGTGTATTTTTTTTATTGCATAGTTTATTTTCCTGCCTTTGCGGATAGCGCATTCGCTAACTGCACTGTGCAATAACTTTTGTGTATTATTTTGGTGTTTTTATTATATTTTCTGGGATTTTGGTGAATTTTTTGTAATTTTATTGCATTTTTAGCCATTTTATTGCATTTTCAGTTATGCATAGTTGTTGTTCACTTGACTTTATCTGTAAAACTTATTTGCCCTAGCCAAAATACACACACTGTGATTCTGACTGCAGATATTACTAGGCAAAAAAAACCCATTGATTTTAGTGATTTTTTGGGGGATTTAAGCAATTTTATTGCATTTCACATTGTTCTTTGTTACTTTGTCTTTGCACATGGACATTTTGTCTTTGTCTGTATTTCAATTTGGCTTCCTCTGTACACCGCATAGTTTGGTAAGTCTATGCATATTGGGCATCAAACTGTTCAGTAGACCCCTGGAGTTCATATTTAGAGTGTTTTATGTTGCTGGAGGTGGGCATAGAGAGTAATGTTTCTATTTTTGCTGATGACACTAAATTGTGCAAAACTATAAGTTCCATGCAGGATGCTGCCGCTTTGCAGAGCGATTTGACAAAATTGGAAAACTGGGCAGCAAACTGGAAAATGAGGTTCAATGTTGATAAGTGCAAAGTTATGCACTTTGGTAGAAATAATATAAACGCGAACTATCTACTGAATGGGAGTGTGTTGGGGGGATCCTTAATGGAGAAGGATCTAGGGGTTTTTGTAGATCACAAGTTGTCTAATTCCAGGCAGTGTCATTCTGTGGCTACTAAAGCAAATAAAGTGCTGTCTTGTATAAAAAAGGGCATTGACTCAAGGGATGAAAACATATTTTTGCCTCTTTATAGGTCCCTGGTAAGGCCTCACCTTGAGTATGCGGTGCAGTTTTGGGCTCCAGTCCTTAAGAAGGATATTAGTGAGCTGGAGAGAGTGCAGAGACGTGCAACTAAACTGGTAAAGGGGATGGAAGGGTTAAACTATGAGGTTAGACTGTCAGGGTTGGGGTTGTTTTCTCTGGAAAAGAGGCGCTTGCGAGGGGACATGATTACTTTGTACAAGTACATTAGAGGGGATTATAGGCAGATGGGGGATGTTCTTTTTTCCCATAAAAACAATCAACGCACCAGAGGTCACCCCTATAGATTAGTTTATGTATGTGAGTGTATAGATTGGTAAGTATAGGTTGTGTGCTGGGTTTACTCGGATGGGTTGAACTTGATGGACAATGGTCTTTTTTCAACCCTATGTAACTATGTAACTATGTACATTACTAAATGTGGTATACACAAAGGGGCAAAATGCAAGCTTTGTGATGATTCTCAGAAATGTCATAAAAACCATTCTGTTTAGCATAGCTTTGTAGTTTGGTAGTTTGCAGTAGAAAGATGTATTTACCCATTTTTGTTTTGTCAGAATGTGTACTTTCGGAACATATATGGTTTTCTAGGGTGTCCATACTGTTAGGGGGTCTTATGGCACATAATACACATAACAGGTGCAAAATTTACACGAGCCGGAGCATCATAGGAGAAAATTCATGTGCACTATTTTTATTTGGGTGCCCCTGTACGCCATGTAGTTTGGTAAATATATGCATTTAGGGGGTCTTATGGCACATAATACATATGCCAGTAGCTTATATTGCAGCTTAAACACTTTGTATGCACTAACTTCCTTTTGGGGTCTCTAAATGCCAGATACTTTAGTAATCCTATGCACAATGGGCATCAAACTGTTCAGTGGACCCTTGGCTTTCATATTTAGGGTGTGTTTTCTTGGTACCTAATGTTATGTGGGAGATAAGGTGCTTGAAAATGGAAGCTTTGAGGCGATTTTTTTTAGAATTTTCATAATTATTTAGATATTTAGATAGTTGGAAGACATGGTTACCCATTTTGGATTCGTCAGAATGTGTACTGTACATTTCAAAAATATATGGTTTCCTGGGGTACTCCTAATGTTCCAGGATTTTTGGCTTTGGAATGTAAAGTATGCCGTATTCTGCTGTAATGCTTTAAAAATTTGGTAATTTACTGCTGGGAGTTTTTGATCTATAGAAGTCAGAATTCTCCATAAAACTATACATATCAGGTATTGGCACATTCGGGAGACATGAGGCTTTCCAAATCAGTTGAATTTTTGTCTATAAAATAAAATATGTTTCTGGTAAAAATCCCTATATCATGAAAAATAGCATTTTTTCTTTTTTTTTGTATTTCGAGCTCTAAGTCTTGTTCCAAAAGTGGAAATACACAAAAACTCAAGCAGATTTGGAAAGCTCAGGTTCTCCTGAAAAAAACAAAATGTGAAATTCTGCTAAAACTAAAAAGGTTAAGAAGGTATCCTTCAGTGGATTTCTCAGAGCAGCCACACCAATAAGATACTACAGATAGGTTGTCATTAGTTGACTTTCCAGTTGGGCTTTTAGATGGTTCCTGCCTAAACCTCATTTTTAATGTAATTGTATTATTTTGGTTAGCACAACACATCCTTATTATTATTCTTTAATTGTTTGATTTCAATAAAGGTTAAGTCTTAATAAGGCAATCTGATATGCTACCAATGTGAAAAAAGAGGAGGAGGTGCAACATTTTTTTTTCTTTTTTTTCCTTGAGTTACATATTGATATTTGACCTTCTTTAGCTTTTATTTGATTAATGGAAGGTGCCCCCCATTTTCTAAATATTGTTTGACCATTAATAAAATTCTTGGACTCCCCCATTGGAAGTCAATGTCTGGCTGACATAAAGATTGCCCGGCCGTACATATACTGTATAAACCATTTGCTACATTTCTGATTTATCTGCTTCTCCTTATTTAGAGAATTGAGAAACTATTGTTGATTTACTAATTACAGTAAATACATTTACACAGTAAATTTAAAAAGCCCAGGGAATTCTCTGTTTTAGCAAATACAAATCAGTGTTACTATAATATACAGGGTATAGAAGCGAATGTACTGGATCTGTTATATAAACAGAGGCTTCTGAGTATTCAGATTCCCATTGCTGCTCAGCACCGAGGCTGAGATGTGAGGCATTTATTGCCTATTTATTTACCTGAATAGAGAAACATGGGGAATAGGAAAGGCTGGTGACTTCCATGTGTCTGGGAGCCTGTGGCTGATCCTTGATAATTCCCATTGCTCAGACAGACAGATTGCTGCTATTACATTACTGATCCCAACGCTCTGTGCTCTGTATTATCCTTCTGCTCAGCCACCGGCACAACATGCACAGAAACCCTTTCCCCTTGGCCTGTCATGGTGGCCTCTTTCTGTTCATCATCATCCTACTTGTCTCTACTGTTCTTGAGGGGAAATTTAATTCAAAATGCGCTTTAACGGCTTACTTCTCAAGTCAACATCTGTACCAGCCTGGGGACATTGTATTGGGAGGAATAATGCAGTTAAGCTTTGATAAAGATCTGATAAATTCCGGTAGTATGATAATGGAGAGGCCAACAGATTTACAACTTTTTATGTATGTTTTGTGATTAAAGGGGATTATGGATTAGGAAATGTTGTTATCTAATACCTTGAGCCAACAGGATCAGAGATGTAACAGTGAAGGTCCCCCAAAGCTTCTTCTGTGTCTTCTTTCTGTACCCAGTGAATTTGCTGAAAGCTCTAATAACCAGGTTTCCATCCTACAAGCCAATGTCTTCCCTCTTAGCAATGAGATACGGTATACGGCATTTGGGGATGTGCATGATATCAGCGGCTTACAGAGCTACATACTGGGAGGCAGAAAACCATGAATATAGGCATTTGTCCAGGTTAGTAAGGGTTACATAGTTTAGAATAAGATATATAATGGGTCTTTAGTTGGAGGAGAGAAATTGTCTGATTGAAGTGAGTCATGTAGGTAGCATATATAGGCAGCTCTTGGATAAATAGAGAGAGAAAAGACAGAAGGGCCCCATAAAGGAGTGTAAAAAAGGTTAATGTTCTGGTAAATACAAATGAAGAAAAGCTGAATCAGAATGGCCCTGTTGTGATATACAGAATTAAACATGTAGTTATATACAAATAGGGAGAAGGGGTGCAGGACAGCAATTTACAGGAGTTGGGTTAAATTGCCAATAGAGCCAAACTGGTACAGGGGAGACAGAGGCCCCCAACATGGAGTTCCTTTGAAACCTGTTTCTGGGGGAGAGGCAGGGAAGAGGGGATGGAGATGGCATTTTATAGGGTCATTGTCATGTGATTTCCCAAGGAGACCCCCAGATGGGGAAGAGATACTGGCAGTGGTACAGCCAAGCAGGAAAGCATGGAGTTGCTGCCATTGTGCCACTGAGAGCTTGCACATTCACATTCACTCATGTACTTTCCCCCCAAGTGCCGCCATTTGCCTGGGGAAGTCAGTTACACATATACAGTATGTGGGTGTCTCTGCCAACTGGGCTGTACCATTGCCCCCAAGTCCTGTACTGGGACTATTGTTCCACCCTGTGTGGATCTCCCCTCGCTGGGATGTAAAATTATTGCCAGGTACTGTGTGTGTCTCCCCAGGCCTCTCCCCACCTCTCACTTCCCTGTTACCTGACAAATAGAATATTGAATATTGTGTAAATATACTGATTTAATGTGCATTGTGTCATACAGTGTGGAATTGGTACTGAATTTGAGAAAAATATACTTTCCCTTACAGTAATGCTAAATTTTACTATCATCACTACATGGCACTCAAGTTCGCCATAGAAGAGATAAACCGAAGAGCTGACATTCTGCCCAACATCACCCTGGGATATATGGTGTATAATACAAGGGGAATAGAGAGACAATCAATGAGGGGTGTCATGTCAGTACTGTCAGGAGGGAAGGAATTAGTTCCTAATTATAATTGTGAGAGGAGGGGAATCCTGGCTGGTTTCATTGGAGATCTGTCATCTGTCTCTTCCAACATAATCTCCCTCCTCACTGGGCTGTACCATTACCCTCAGGTACCGTACTGTGACTTTCTCCCCTCACTGGGCCGTACCATTACCCTCAGGTACCGTACTGTGACTTTCTCCCCTCACTGGGCCATACCATTACCCTCAGGTACCGTACTGTGACTTTCTCCCCTCACTGGGCCGTACCGTTACCCTCAGGTACCGTACTGTGACTTTCTCCCCTCACTGGGCCGTACCGTTACCCTCAGGTACCGTACTGTGACTTTCTCCCCTCACTGGGCTGTACCATTACCCTCAGGTACCGTACTGTGACTTTCTCCTCTCACTGGGCCGTACCATTACCCTCAGGTACCGTACTGTGACTTTCTCCCCTCACTGGGCCGTACCATTACCCTCAGGTACCGTACTGTGACTTTCTCCCCTCACTGGGCCTTACCATTACCCTCAGGTACCGTACTGTGACTTTCTCCCCTCACTGGGCCGTACCATTACCCTCAGGTACCGTACTGTGACTTTCTCCCCTCACTGGGCCATACCATTACCCTCAGGTACCGTACTGTGACTTTCTCCCCTCACTGGGCCGTACCGTTACCCTCAGGTACCGTACTGTGACTTTCTCCCCTCACTGGGCTGTACCATTACCCTCAGGTACCGTACTGTGACTTTCTCCTCTCACTGGGCCGTACCATTACCCTCAGGTACCGTACTGTGACTTTCTCCCCTCACTGGGCCGTACCATTACCCTCAGGTACCGTACTGTGACTTTCTCCCCTCACTGGGCCTTACCATTACCCTCAGGTACCGTACTGTGACTTTCTCCCCTCACTGGGCTGTACCATTACCCTCAGGTACCGTACTGTGACTTTCTCCCCTCACTGGGCCTTACCATTACCCTCAGGTACCGTACTGTGACTTTCTCCCCTCACTGGGCCTTACCATTACCCTCAGGTACCGTACTGTGACTTTCTCCCCTCACTGGGCCGTACCATTACCCTCAGGTACCGTACTGTGACTTTCTCCCCTCACTGGGCCTTACCATTACCCTCAGGTACCGTATTGTGACTTTCTCCCCTCACTGGGCTGTACCATTACCCTCAGGTACCGTACTGTGACTTTCTCCCCTCACTGGGCTGTACCATTACCCTCAGGTACCGTACTGTGACTTTCTCTCCTCACTGGGCCATGCCATTACCCTCAGGAACCGTACTGTGACTTTCTCCCCTCACTGGGCCGCGCCATTACCCTCAGGTACCGTAATGTGACTTTCTCCCCTCACTGGGCTGTACCATTACCCTCAGGTACCGTACTGTGACTTTCTCTCCTCACTGGGCTGTACCATTACCCTCAGGTACCGTACTGTGACTTTCTCCCCTCACTGGGCCTTACCATTACCCTCAGGTACCGTACTGTGACTTTCTCCCCTCACTAAATGAAACTTGTGCATATGGATTTTTCTCGTCTTCCAAATCAGTTTCTACCAAATGAGCCCCATGACTGCGCATTATGCATAGTAACCCCCCCAACTGTACAGAGACATCCAGGAAACTAAATATATTTGGAAAGTACACATTCTGACAAACCCAACATGGGTGAAGATGTCTTTCTACACCAAAGTAACAAACTGTAAAGTTCTGCTAAAACACAGACCAGGAACAATAATGGTGGTGTAATTTCAGGAGAATGAGAGTAGAGAGTAGTGTAATTTGGCCTTGGCAGTCTGGAGATTACTGGCAACTCTATATAAGGTGTCTCAGTGGGGCGTGCAGGTTGAAAACCAGACTGCATGGGGCACAGAAGATCATGGGTGCAGAGAAAGTAATCTAATAATAAAAATATAATAAAATAAAATAGAGAAAGTACTAGAAGCTATAGAGGAATTGAATACATATGGATAAGAGATGGAGTAATTGCTGGGGTACAGTCAGTAAAGGTGATAGGCTCAAGTAAGCAAGTTGTAAGTGAAGACAACAAAAGAAGCTGGGAAACTTCAGACTCAGTTACAAGATCAAAGAGCTAAAGAAGGATGGAGAAGACTTGAGAAGGTTGAGATTTTAAGCTTTCATACAGATACAGATAGCAAGTTTTCTTATTTTGTCTCACCATATCCAGACACCATTTTTAATGTTAAATCCTGCCCCTAGATGGTGTTAGAGTGCAAAGACTTGCCAGCAAAACACAATAGAAAACACCATAGACCATGCGCCACCTTATGGTTAATTTTGGTATTTTTATTTTTCCCTGCATTAACTGGTAGAGACATAATGCAACAACATGTTAAAGGAGCTTGGCTGCATCTGTAGGGTGGCAAAGTTTGGGAACCCTGGCATAAATAGTGTGAGAAAGGCAGTATATTAAATTTAAACAAAAAAATTCAATAAGTGAAGTCTGATTGCCTGTTGGTAGCTCCACCCACTATTTAAAACCTAAAAGTGCAGTCCCCTAATGACCCTGGTGTTCATATTGTGAGAATGGCAGCAGGTTGGATTTCCCCATTGAAAATCAATAGTTAAAATCTGATTGGCTGTTGGTGGCTCCACCCACTTTTTCTAACTCTAAACCACAGTTACCTGGTGACTAGCTTTGGGGATCTTAGTATTAATATTTAATGAATGGCAGCAGTTTAAATTTAAACGTATAAAGTCTATAGGTGAAATCTGAATGGCTGTTGTTGGCCCCTTTTGGGCATCCAACAATCATCATATTTTCATTCAGGCTGAGCCCATGACTGTGTGATTCAAGTTTGGGGGGTGTGGCCTCAAAGCTGTAAGATTGGCAGCAGTTTCAATTTCCCCATTAAAGTCAATGATTGAAGTTTGATTGGCTGTTGTTGGCCCCACCCACTATGGGTCATCCAACAAATGTCGCTGTTTTATTCAGGGTGACCCCATGATTATGTTATTCAAGTTTGGGGGGGTGTAGCTTCAAAGCTGTAAGCAGTTTGAAAATCTTCCCAGTCAAAGTCAATGGGATAATTAGGGGGTTCAGAGCGGCGCCACAAAAAGATGGGGGGCGGGATCGCTTAGAAAAGCACAAGCAACCTGCTTCACTATAGGATGAAGAAGTGTGGAGAGTTTGGGTGTTGTACCTGTAGGGACCCATAGGGTTAAGTTCCCTATGGCTTCATACCTCTACCTCTTCACACCTTTACTGTTATTGGGTAAAGCACTCTGTACTCAGGTTACAGTTGAAACACTATTCCCTATAGGTTTAGTCTGGTTGACCACTCCCCCTGCAGACTGATATAGTGTCTTGCAAGGAGGAGTGGCTTCCTCTTTGGCTGCCTCTGCTCTCAGGCATCAGTCACTGAGCCTGGGTGCAGCAACAGGCCCCAGTAAAGCCATACCATCTAGATCAAGTCGGGGGACAGGGCCCCGTGAATGAGGTAGAGAAAGCACAGGTTAATTAATATTATAGCACTTTCTAGGAAAGTAAAGTCAGTCAGGATTAGTGATGAGCGAATCTGTCCTGTTTCGCTTCGCCGAAAAATTCACGAAACTGCGAAAATGATGCACGTCAAAAAAAATTGCCGCCTGCGGCTATTCTTTCATCATGTGGCTATTATTTTGTCGCACAGCTATTATTCAGTCGCCCGCTGCTATTATTTTTTCACGCGGCTATTATTTTGTCATGCGGCTATTATTTTGTCACGCGGCTATTATTTAGTCGCCCGCTGCTATTATTTTTTCACGCGGCTATTATTTTGTCATGCGGCTATTATTTCGTCGCCCGCTGCTATTATTTTGTCACGCGGCTATTATTTTGTCACGCGGCTATTATTTCGTCGCCCGCTGCTATTATTTTGTCACACGGCTATTATTTTGTCGCCCGTGACTATTCATTCATACAATTTTTGGATATGCGGCGAATTTTTCCACTGCAAATTTTTTCATCCGTTTCACGAAACAATCCACCAATGGCGAAATGCGGAAATTTTAGGGATACAGAAGTGCCAGAGACATGGGCCAGCAATTAACCCTGCCTTTACCTCTACCCAGAGAGGGATAAACCGTTGAGCTGCCTCTGTCACTCTGTTGGTTGCCTTACCCTGCCCAACCTCTTTATGAGAAGGGATAAACCGGAAGGCACCATACTTCAAATACTCAATCTGCTTTATCATCAGTTGTATTGCTGCATGCCTGTTTACCTCAACTGAGTGAGTATTGATTTCCCTGCATGCTCACATTTTGTCTTGGACAAAGTTCCTTTGTTTTGCAAGAGCTCCTGGTGTCCATTCTATCATTTACTCTACACAGTGGCAGTGGGAGGTATAGTTCAACAACATCCTCCATTAGTTTCTCCCACATAGCGGAGGCCCATCCTGGTGCATGAGAGTCGCATGTAACACATGCTCTACTAATAGCCTGGGTATTTACCATTCCTGGCCAAAATAGTGTTACATACCTATAAAACTGTAGGGGGAGTAGCATTTAGAAATGGGGGGGTGCTAAGAATAATAATAATAAGAAAAAGCGGAAGAATCAGCTGAAGTGGAAAAACAGTTTGTGGGTTTTTCAGCCCAACATAATAATAGGAGGAAGCCAATTGTGTGTGTGTGTGTGTATATGTATGTATGTATGTAGGTATGTATGTATGTATGTGTGTGTGTGTGTATATGTGTGTGTGTGTGTGTGTGTATATGTGTGTGTGTGTGTGTATGTATGTGTGTGTGTGTGTATATGTGTATATGTGTGTATATGTGTATGTGTGTATGTATGTGTGTGTATATGTGTCTATATGTGTGTGTGTATGTGTGTATGTATGTATATGTATGTATGTGTGTGTGTGTGTGTTTGGGGGGGTGGGAAGACAATTAAAGTGACTCCAGTTAAAACCTGCATATTTTTGGATAATGAATATGCTTGTTTCTTATTGGTTCAGGAATTTGATTGACAGTGTTGTTTCACAGAATGGATATTTTATCAGTTTTGTTAAACAGATTATTCATTTTGTTGATAAAATGAATTCTGTACTATAGAATCTTGCTTTCTGTCACAGGCATCTATTTTGTCATGAAAATCTAGATGGAATGCTATTCGGTTACATGATTATAGATTTTGTCAAAGTTTTGTTTTACATAGTTCATTCGGTAAGTAACTTTAACTGTTTTTTTTTGTATGGATGTTATACATTTGTGAGATAGAATGCTTGTAAAAATTTACAGAATGGAGTTTGTATTATAATAATATCCTTTTGTGCACTAAATTGATTTTTGTTCACTAAAAATATATGTTTTGTGTTTTGTATATTTTTACCAGTGTATCTATCCATACATTAATTCTATGTACTGGGGATTGTTTTTTGTATATAGAATGTATTTTTGTAGACAAAATGTACTTTGGACAAATGGCACCCTATAGTCCTGTTCCCTAGCTGACAAAAGGGTGGAATCATGCAGGGCTAGGGCTCTTGGTGCTCTGCCTAAGAAGCAGGTAGAAGTGCTGGGGGTCCAAAAGCCTCACTTTCTGCATTAAGTCTGGATATTGGGACCTCAATACTAGGTACTGGTAGTAAGACCCCCCAAATGCATTTATACAAACATATAAAGGGGCCGATTCACTAAAGGCCGATAACGCTTATCGCATGCTTTTTTGCATTTAAATTGACGCGATAATTAAGTACCAATTCATCAAAGTATTTTTGCATGCGTTAAGACGCATGTCCCATGTACCCAAATAATGCATCATCGCAAGGCATTAATTTTAATGCATTGTGTTAATTAGCGAATATAAATAGTAGTAACGCATGATTCACAAAAAATTTTTCTTGGCAAATTTTTTGTCAAAGTGAATTTTTGCCACAGTTTCATGAAGTAAAATTATGTTCTACTTACTTAAGTAAGTGGGTAATATTCACACCAGCTCAGTGTGCTTCGAGCCATTCTAATAAGATGTACCTGAGTCCAACCCATTAGAGTTCCTACAATACGAGGGGTATTACCTAAGAAACTACCCCCCACACTTCAGTCTCCTCAGTGGAGAATGAAGCTGCTTCTTACCCTCTCCTGCAAAAACAGGAGCTACCTGATACTAACTAGAAACCCTCAATTGCAGGTCTCTTTCTTTGATTTCACTAAAGCAGTTATACCCAAACAGTGGCTCGGGGGCAACATGTTGCTCACCAACCCCTTGGATGTTGCTCCCAGTGGCCTCAAAGCAGGCCCTTATTTTTTTTAAGTTTTGGTTGAATAAAAACAGATGAACTGACAAACAGAGCCTTCTGTAGGCTGACAGTCCATATAGGGGCTACCAAATAGCCACTCATAACCCTTATTTGCACCCCAGAAACATTTTTCATGCTTATGTTGCTCCCCCACTCTATTTACATTTGAATATGCCTTATGGGTAAAAAAAAGATTGGTGGTCCCTGCACTAAGGTATCAAACCTAACTTAGGGTCCTGGCTTCTCCTTACAGAGGTCTTCTGACCTGCCAGCACATCCACCCCTGGTACTAGGTGGTGTCCAAGGTGACAGAACCATGAGCTCCTTCACCTTATTTAGCCTCACAATTAGGAACTACACTCACTACCCCTGGGCCAATTAAATCACCTCCCATGGGCATTTCCTCATGTTAGGAATGGTCAACCCCTTTATGGCCTTGCCTTTCAATGTACCAAGCCCAGGGCTCAGTGGAAGAGGGAAATAATTGTTTAAATGTGAAACTTTTCATTAATCATTTCAGATCAGCTACGGAGCCACGGATGTCACTTTCACTGACAGAAGGAGGTTCCCATACGTCTACCGAACGGTCCCTAATGTAGGATATTTCCATCAAGCTCTCATTCAGCTGCTGAAGCACTTTGGTTGGACCTGGGTGGGAATCATGATAGCAGATAATGAAGCAGATTATGTAAAGAGACAACTAATAGAGCTGATTACAAGCAATGGGATGTGTGTGGAATTTGCTTATGAATACTTATGGGATCGCAGGTTCGACGACAGAATGGCTGAAAGGATTTTAAAAACAACTTCCAGAGTTGTCATAATCAGTGATTCCACCAGTATGCTTTGGCAAATATTGAGATACGTTAAGATTGAGTCTAGCTTTAAAAGAACTTGGATTTTGTCAGTCTCATCTTCATTTACGGATTATATTCTCCAATATGAGATTGCAGAGTTCTTTGCTGGAAGTTTGGCTTTTCCCGTAGCTGCTAGAGAAATGGATGGATTTCAGGATTTTTTATTCTCTGCAAACCCTGATCGGTATCCAGAAGATATATTCATTCAAGAAGCATGGCTGGGGTTTGTAAGCGACCTATCTACTGAAATGGCCAACAGTGAAACGTATGTGAGTAATATAACCGGCAGTGAAGACTTTCTAAATGCTTCCCCTCTTGGAAATGAGACCCTTGCATCAATCCCTCACTATAGACAGCTGGATCTCAGAGTGCCCTACAGTGTGTACAAGGCTGTGTATTTGTTGGCCCAGGCTCTACATGTATTGCTCTCAGAGAAGACTTCTCATGGGGCTCCTACAGAGAAAGCCCGACTGGAGAGGGAACTGAACCCATGGAAGGTGGGATATTGGTTTAAGCCTCCATGCTCTGCAGTTCCCTTTAACTCTTTAAACAAGGCATCTCACTGAATGGGAAACTTGCACTTAAGTATTATGACAACAAATTCCATAAGGCTCCTAAAAAAATCCTATTTACGTGGGTTTAATGGGAGCATTATGGAATTTGTTCCCAGAATCCCTTTGGTCTATTTGCATACATATGAGGCAGTCTCCTCAACCCATTTGACTTGTTTGTAACAACATATACAATATTTATCATTTTTCAATATAGAATTTTGCAGAACAATGTCATTCTATGTCATTTACACTAACGTCAGATACACAGCACGGTATCTAGCAGATTGTGTTTGGAACAAAGATAAGAGTTTGTGGAATACAAAGTCATGAAGTTTCTAAACAAATGTGAACAAATATACGTACAGTGCCCAAAATATGTGGCTTCCAGATAACTAGATATATCTTTTTACATGTAAAACTTATTCTAATTTTGAAAACTTTCTTTGATTAGAGGGAGAGATAGTTCAGTACAGCGTATAAGAAATATGGGCACCAGTGGTTCTTAATCAGGAAATAGATGTTTATTTAACACAGCTGAAATACTTATTTAGTACAATGATCATACAAATATACATTCATATATAAAACAGGCACAGGTACCACGTAGGAGAAGGGACTTAGTATGTTTAAGGTAACCTTTAAAGGAAAAGGAAAGGTTAAAACTAAGTAAGCTGTATCACAAAGGTAATGTTGCTCTGAGTCCTCTGTCAATAGAAACACAGTATTTCTTTACTTCTGTTCTTTACACATGTTCTTAGGTATCAGACTTTCTTCTCTCAGCTCAAACCTCCAGGGCTCGTGCTTGAGCATGCTCAACTTGCTCCTCTCTCTCTCTCACCCTCCCTTCTCCTTCCTCCACTTCACACGTTTGCTGTAATCTGAGCCCACAGCACAGGGATGCAGACAGGAAGTGTCAGACCAAGCTAAAATGGTACCAACTTTCTTAAATAAATACAGAGAGCTTTTAGGGCTGTTTACTCAGCATGGTAAAGCTTTCTACAGAATAAATATAGAGGTCTAGCTTGTCCTATTCTGGCTAATCTATTGGAAAGAATCTGCATCAGTAGCTTTGCTTTTTCTTTAAGAAATACCTCCAAATGATACAGACTTGGCTCCCTTCCATGTCTTTTCTCACCCCGAACCACAATATCGCAGACCCACAATACTTTCCTACCCTGTCACCTGCAGCAACAGGTCCACCTCCCCCTGTCACTAATTTGTACTCAAGACCTAACATACCTGCTTCATTGAAATACATAACAACTTCACCCAAAGTTCTCCAATATCTGCCAGAAAAAGTGAAGCAGGCATTTTGGTAGGGGCAGGGCAAAATGGGTCTGGGCAGAATGCAGGCAGAGCTGGGGTTGGGGCAGGGGTAGCGCTAATTACTTTATTAGATATACATTTCAGATTATTTATAATAATAATTAGAAAAAGTCACATTGTTTTATCCTGTAGGACAGAATGGACCATTTCTGGATAGGTTTTATGCACTGGTGTCGAAAGATTTGAAGTTGTCTGGGAAGGAAAGTAAAGGATTTAGTAAGAAAAAGAACTCAACAGTGAACGAATATCCAGCATTACAATCCCTAAAAAATAACAGAGAGATAGTGATCTGAAAGTCAGATAAGAGAGAAGTTCCTGATAGAGATTATGATGAGAAGGCTACAGTATATCAGCACAATTAAATGATGAGAAAAAATACTGATGTTTGAGTAGTGATCCCACTAAAGTTTTTGAACATTTTGTGCTCTTTCATTTTAGGGGCCTTTCCTAGAGGGAGCATCAATTAGTGTCTAAAGCACCTGATTTGGGGAATGATGGTCAATCTAGTGCCCTATTTGATTTCCAGGATGAGCGATGTTTACAAGTCTTACAATCATTACAGAAGGATTCTGAACATCGGGTTGAGAGAGTTGGGGTTGAGATTGGAGACATCATAAATAAGTTGAGGTTTGACTCCAACTTTTATCCGATTCACTCTAGGGGTAACACTCTGGATGTTTTTCAGGATTTAGTTGAGAAACAATTGTTGGCCCTAAAAATGGAAACAGATGATCAATATGTGTCCTCTAACCTTAGTAAAGGTGAACATTTGGCACTTAAACAGTTAAGGGAAGACAAGTCCCTGGTAAATAAAAGTGCGGATAAAAGAGGGATGGTGGTAGTTTTGGACACAGCCACTTATAAAGCTGAGGCAATGCGGCAGTTGAGTGATGTTTCCACCTATAAGATTCTGAAATTTAACCCCACGGATGATTTTACACGGATTCTTAGTGGCTTAATCTTTAAGGCCTATACTGAAGGTCTCATTAATACAAAAATTAGGGATTATCTGATCCCCACTAATGTTAAGATCCCTGTATTTCATCACCTTCCAAAAGTACACAAGGCACAAGATTGGTAGGCCTATAGTGTCGGGAATTATGTCCCTAAATGAAAGACTATCTGAATTTATAGACATTTTGTTGCAGCCTTTAGTGTTACGTTTGACTTCATATGTTCGTGACACGAAACATATTTTGCAGATTTTAGGGGATTTTGAGTGGCAGGATGGTTTTTCTTGGGGTACAATAGATGTCACTTCTCCTGCATCCCCCACGAAAAAGGTTTGCAGGCTATCTCTTATCACTTGGATAATTATAGTTCATATGATAGCGTTTTAGAGGATTTTATTTTGGATGTTGTTTTATATTTACTGATGCACATTTTTTTCAAATTTGAGGGTGTCTTTTACCTCCAGAGATGCGGGACCTCAATGGGTGTTAAATTTGCACCCACCTATGCCAACCTGTACATGGGTTGGTGGGAGGAACCCCACATCTTTGAGGGTAAGGCACCTTTATTACAGCACGTGGTGTTATATAGGAGGTTTGTGGATGACCTCCTTTTTGTATGGGGGGCGCACTGAATATGCTTTTTCACAATTTGTGGAAGTTTTGAATATGAATGATCTAAATTTAAAATTCACAATGAGTACGGTAAAACTCGGATCACGTCTTTGGACCTTGAATTAAGGTGTCACGGCGATTCTGTTGTAACTGATGTCTATAGGAAGCCTTGTGCGGGGAATTCCCTTTTGAGGGCGGACTCTTGTCATCCAGGACATTTGTTCAAAGGGATTCCCTTAGGACAGTTTTGTCGATTAAGGAGGAATTGCAGAACTGAGTTTCGTTAAGCAATCCTGTCAGTTAAGGGATCGTTTTCTAAGTCGGGGTTACACTATGAAACACCTTTTACCAGCCTTTTAGAGAACGCTTAACATGGATAGGCGGCTTTTGTTGTGTAAAAGATCCGGGGAGATGGCTGGTGGTGTTCGGGGGGGGCCCTTTGTGATGGAGGGCAAAAAAGATGTTCCTATCTTTGTGACTACATATAGTGGGCAATTTTATAGCATCAAAAAGATCATTCAAAATGTGTTACCAGTTCTCTTTAAGCCCCTGTGGTAGCAGATGGTTGTAGATTTGTTTCACGTAGAGCCCCCACCATGGGCAATTATTTATCCCCAACAGTCTTGAAATCGGCGAAGGCTAAAGCTACATGGCTTAACATTAAGGGGACTTATCCTTATGGTGCGCGGAGATGTATTATGTGCGCATGTGTCAAGCGCTCCACTGCTTTTGAAAGCACTGTGACCAAGTGTTCTTTTGATATGCGCTTTTACGCTAATTGCAACACACACCATGTGGTTTATTTGTTGACTTGTATGACTTGTTTTTTTCAGTAGGGCTGTACCACTCATCCACTTAAACATAGGATGCGGGAGCATATTGCACATATTGTTGCAAAAAAACGTAATAGTCCAGTTTCTAGGCACTTTATTGACTGTTGCAATAGTAATGTTGCTTTGCTGCAGATTCAGGTTATTGACAGGGGGTTTCCAGATGAACGAGGTGGGAATCTGTGGAGAAAACTTTTGCAGAGGGAAGTAAAATGGATATTTACATTGGGCACGCGCCAACCACATGGTTTAAATTCTATATTTGATATTAATTGTTATGTTCCCTCAAAGTGATGCTGCCAAAGAATTGTACATATCAGGTCAGTCTACCTTTCTTTATTTCGTTCTGTTTCATTTATATACACATAGGGGCACATTTACTAACCCACGAACGGGCCGAATGCGTCCGATTGCGTTTTTTTCGTAATGATTGTTTTTTTGCGATTTTTTCGTAAAATTGACGCAACTTTTTCGTTACCAATACGATTTTTGCGAAAAAACGTGAGTTTTTCGTAGCCATTCCGAAAGTTGCGATTTTTTCGTAGTGTTAAAACTTGCGCGAAACGTCGCGCCTTTTAAGTTTTAATGCTACGAAAAAACCGCAACTTTTTGCGCAAGTTTTAACGCTATGAAAAAATGGCAACTTTCGGAATGGCTACGAAAAACTCGCGTTTTTTCGCGCAAATCGTATTGGTACCGAAAAAGTCGCGATAATTTCCGAAAAGTCGTAAAGGCGCCGAAAAAATCGCAAAAAATACGAAAAAGTCGCAAAATGTTCGTTTTCAAATCGGATTTTTCCAATTCGGACTCGGATTCGACCCATAGTAAATGTGCCCCATAAAGTTAAAAGAAAAAAAAAATTAGCATGTGATGTCATTTGATGTCAATTGATAGGCTTTATATACTGTTATATTACTGTCTCAGAATGTATGCCTATGATTAAGTGTGGGTACGCACGAAACGCGTCAGGCGTTCTGGGTTTTTAAGGATGTAAATAAAGTTCGAGTTTTACCCTTTCTGTGGCTGACCATGGTGCTTTGCGAGCCGTTTTCTTCAGAGATTTGAATTTGCTCCCTTGGGCTACGGGTTTGGGGCTCCAGGCACCCGAACCAAATTTCGGCATCGGTGAGTGTGTGTATATTTATGTGATCTTCACTGCTTGTGTACTAACATTTGAAATATTTGGCAAGGGACCTGGGGTATTTACACCCAGGTCAACACTTGTTGTAGGTAAAGATTTTGGTCTTTAATTAAATTGTTTAATTAAACTGTGTAAGCATACTACATATATAAACTTTATTAAATTGAGTGTATTCTTTGAAGATTTAGGCCTTTCCTAGAGGGGACTTTAAGTTTACCTGGGAAAATAATATATATCGTTTTTTCAGGACAACCTTAGCTTTCAAAATATGCCACTTCTGTAACAAGATATAGGCTTTGAAAATACAACTGATTTGGAAATATTTCCAAGTTTTAAAATGTCTCTTGAATGTGCCAATACCAAATATATATAGTTTTATGGAGATTTCTCACTTGTATAGGCCACAAACTCCCAGCAGTACCTACTAACTTTCCCACAGCGCTGCGCCAGAAAGCTGCATTATTTAGATTTCAAGGCCAAATATTCCACTTACAGTAGGTTTGCCCTAGAAAACTACATTTTTGGAAAGAACAAATTCTGATGAATCCAGAATAGGTAAAACTGCCTTTCTACTCCAAATTACCAAGATGCAATGCTTTCCTAAATGTACCAGTTTTTATAAACATTTGTGAAATTTGTGAAAATCATTTCAAAGCTTCTACTCTACAGCTTCTTATCTCCCACATATCATTAGGTACCAAGATAAAACCCCCTAAATATGAATGCCAGGGGTCCACTCAACAGTTTGATACCCAATATGTATAGGTTTAGCTAAGTATGTGGCATGTAGGGGCCCCAAAATGAAAATACCCCCATATGGTGTATCATTTCTGTCATTTCAGTTACTGCAAAAATAAACACATTTACTGCATTTTATGGGGGTAAAGCTATAAAAAGTTTTCCCCTATATATTTTTGGAAAGTACACAATTCCTCCAAATCTAAAATAGCTACCCATGTCTTTCTACTCCAAAGTTTCAAACCACAAAGTTTTTCTAAAATTGGTGATTTTGAGGAGATTTCTGAAATTCACCTCAAAGCTTTCACTTCTGCCACATCTTTTATCCCACATACTATTAGGTACCAAGATAAACATCTTAATTATGTACCCCAAGGGTCCACTGAACCGTTTGATGCTCAATGTGCATACGTTTACCTAAGTATGTGGCATGTAGGGGCCCCAAAGTGAAGTTACACCATAGGATCTATCATTTCTGTCATTTTTGCTATTGGAAAATCAACACATTTACTGCATTTTATGTGGGGTAAAGCTATAAAAAAGTACATTCACCCCAGAAAGTCATATATTTTTGGAAAGTACACATTCCCCCGAATATAAAATGGGTACCCATGTCTTTCTACTCCAAAGTACCAAACCGCACAGCTTTCCTAAAATTGGCGATTTTAAGAAGCTTTCTGAAAATCAACTCAACTCAAAGCTTTCACTTTGCACCATCTTTTCTCTCACAAGTCATTAGGTAACCATATAAAACACCATAAATATGAACCCCAGAGGTCTACTGAACACTTTTATGTCTAATATACATAGGTTTATCAAAGTACATGGCTCTTATAGACCCCAAAATATACCTTGTGCCACTATTTTCATGGCTTACCTTTACCTAATTCATAAACACACAGGCAGTTTTATGTGTGGTAAAAGAGGCAAAAATATAAGGTGACCCCTGAAAACCATATTTTTTTGGAAACTACACAATCAGACAAGTCAAACATGGGGAAGGACACCTTTCTACACCAAAGTACCAAACTGCAAAGCTTTCCTAAAGTTAGTATTTTTTATGTCATTTCTGAAAGTCACCTAAAAACGTTGCCGTTTTTATCTCACACAAGTTTTTACATACAATGGCAAATCACCCCAAATATCAACACCAGGAGACTACTGAACAGTTTGATGCCCAATATGTATAGATATACCAAAGTCTGTGGTTATGTACAGACCCCAAATAAAAGTAGTGCATATGAATTTTTTCACCTGCCAACTCAGAATCTGCAAACAAAACCCCCAACTGCATATTATGTGCCATAACACCCCCTAACTGTACAGAGAAAACCAGATATTTTTGGAAAGTATACATTCTTACAAATCAAACAGGGGTAAGGACATCTTTCTACCCCAAACTACCAAACGGCAAAGCTATGCCAAAAGAAATGCAACAAACAACAATGCAAATCTAAAACTGCAATAAAATAAAAAAATGAAATACAATTAGGCAAATCAATGAAATAACAAAATTAATCATTTTACAGCATGGTTAGTGGTCAGAATACCTGATAAAAATTTTTAGGGAAAAAAACAAAAGACAAAATGATAAAATAAGTAACTAAAAAAAAAAAAGCTCCGGCAGCCGCTCCCTTTGTATCAGTTGCCTGTAAATCTCTCACTAATAAGTGAATAAAGAAAATAATGCCGTGGTGTTGTTTCCCCTTAGCTGAATCACTTGCTGAGAAAGGTTCATGTTACACTTTCTTCATCCCAAGAAGAGATTTATATTAACAAGGAGGGAGAAGCTCCGGGACAATATGATCTCACAAACTGGGTCATGTTCCCTGATCGCAGAACCAACGAACTGAATGTGATCACAGTGGGAAGGTACAACACGTCGAACCCCAATCAGCTGATTTGCAATGACAGAGCCATTGTTTGGTACCCGAATGATACAGAGGTGAGCTCCTGGGAAAGGGCAAATTCACATCTCTTGTTTGTTTCCAGGTAAATGTGCTGCTTTCTGTGCTGTGGCCCTGGGGTTACATAGATATATAGTTACGTTGGGTTGGAAAAAGGCCAAAGTCCATCACGTTCAACTCCTCCAAATGAATTTCAGTGCACATATATACACACACTCTGGTGCATTGTTTCTTTTTTTTTCCATAGAAACAAACCCAACCTTGACAGTCTAACCCCATAGTTTAAATATTTTATCCATTTTACAAGTTTAGTTGCAGTCTCTGCACTCTCTTCAGCTCATTAATTCCCTTTTTAATGACTGGAGCCCCACTGTTAATACTATATTCATGGAAACTATTGCTGTTATTAGTCTTCAGGACTTGCCCAGGAAGCACAATTACCTGCTGTTATGGTGTTTGGTTTCAGATCCCAATCTCCGTGTGCAGTGACAGCTGTATCCCAGGGTACCGGAAAAATTCCCGGGAAGTAGAGTTTTCCTGCTGTTATGACTGTGTGCCCTGCGAGGAGGGACACATCTCCAACACAACAGGTCCGTTTCCCACCAAACCCAAAACTCAAAGTTGTTCCTCAACAAATTATTTGGGCAGACACAGACTGTGTGATATACTGGGAACTGACTCTTGGGAACAGTTGTTTCATGTTTATGGGCAGAGACCCTCCTGCATCAGATACAAGGGATGCACATGTAATGAACAAAAGCCCATAACTTTAAATTGATTTTAGAAAGAAGAATTAAGTTGTACGATATCCACCTCAGGGGTTGCTATTATGTTAAGTGACCTATTAAAGAATCTCACCAAACTGGAATATATATATCAATAAATATTGCCCTTTTACATCCTTTCCATTGAGCCGCCATTTAGTGATGGGCTGTGTGCTCCCTCAGAGATCAGCTGGCAGGAAGTGATGCAGCTCTAACTGTAACAGGAAGTAGTGTGGCAGCAAAAGGTAGAACTCTGCCCATTCATTGGCTGATGGGGCCTAGCATGTATGTGTGCCTTGGCTTGTTTGTGTGCACTGTGAATCCTATGATCCCAGGGGGCGGCCCTTAATTCTTAAAATGGCATTTTTCTATTTAGGATTACCCAATAGCATTTTTATAAAAATGGTTTATTTATATGAAGCAGGGTTTTAGATATGAGCTGTTTATGTAATATATTGTTATAGAGACCTACATTGTTTGGGGGTATAGTTTTCCTTTTATCTCCTGCATATGGCACTGTATGTTACTCTCTGGAGGGTGTGGTTAATTTGGCTTTTCTGGGAAGTTGTTTTTTCTGGGAATTTGTATTCTAGGTAATTGTGTCCTCCTTGACTTATCTCCTTACATGTCTCTTACACTGTAACTATCTGAGTATCATGTGTGGTGAATTCTCAGTATTTATATACTCAGTAATAATCCATACAAGTACCTTACTAACAGTAACTATTCTCTAATGTTCATTCTAATATCCCACAGATATGGAAACGTGTATCCAATGCCCAGAAGATCAGTGGCCCAATGACAATAGAACTATTTGCATCCAGAAAATAACAGAATTCCTTTCATATGAGGATCCCTTGGGACAGTCTCTGGCTGCAGTCTCGGTTCTCTCCTCTCTTACTGTCATTTTAGTTTTTCTGATTTTCATCAAATATCACAAAACTCCTGTGGTCAAGGCCAATAACCAAACCCTGAGCTACTCCCTCCTCCTCTCCCTCACACTGTCCTTCCTCTGCTGCTTCTTGTTCATTGGGCGCCCTCAGAAAGTGACCTGCCTGCTCAGACAAGTTACATTTGGGATCAACTTTACACTTTCGGTCTCTTGTGTCCTGGCTAAAACTGTCACAGTTGCCATTGCCTTTAATGCCACAAAGCCGGGAAGCAAGATAAAGAAATGGGTGGGAACAAGAGTGTCCCTCTGCCTGGTCCTTCTCTGCTCTCTGCTCCAGGTTGGGATATGCCTGGTCTGGCTGATCTCCTCCCCACCATTCCCAGACTATGACACTCACACTTACACTGGGAAGATGATATTACAATGTAATGAAGGCTCTGTCTCTGCATTCTACACTGTGATTGGTTACATGGGGTTCCTGTCGGGATTAAGTTTCATTGTTGCTTTCCTGGTTAGGCAGTTACCAGCCAGTTTCAATGAGGCCCAGCTGATCACTTTCAGCATGCTGGTGTTCTGCAGTGTTTGGGTGTCCTTCATCCCAGCGTACCTGAGCACCAAGGGCAAATACATGGTGGCTGTGGAGATCTTCGCTATCCTGGCTTCCAGTGCAGGGCTGCTGGGCTGTATCTTCATTCCCAAGTGCTACATTATCCTCTTCCGCCCTGAGCAGAACACCCGCCGGGGCCTTACTGGGAAACACTTACAGTGAATTATTGCTAACCCTCAGGATTCTCAGTAACATATTCATGATTATTTTTATTTATATACGTTCATCTTTTTGGTCTTTATTCCTTTCCTCCCTTCCCTTCAATTCTTCTATATTCTGAACATTATCATGTCCCACCCTGAGCAGAACACCAGGAGGAGACACCTCACTAGGAAACACCTACAATGGTTTATTGCTAACCATGCCCTAATTATTATAATTATTATTAGGTTCCATCAAGTCAGTTTTCTCCAGAATAATTTTGTCTTCTGTTTGGGTCTTTAGATTTATCCGTATTGTGCACTTAATTGCTGGTCCAACTTGTTCCAAACACAAATGTCCTTTACAATAAATTGGGTCTTTTCATAATACTGGGAGAGTAAGACTAGAAAATGAATTATCAACCTGTATAACTCCATGGACTCCATGGTAAAGAAAACTCTTATTTTGGATATATTCCCTGGGCCACTGACTGCAAAATGGGTTAAGATACATATTTAGGACACAATGCTACTATAGTTTATTACTTATACTACTTGTATATAGAATGGGGCTGGATATGAATAAGATCATGGCATTAGCTAAGAATGATGCCTGCTTCTTTTGTTGTCTTACTTCCATAAGCCCATAAACATGGCGGAAGCACATTTCTGTCAGTAATAAATAATAATAGAAACCCCAAATAAAACCATGTAAGTATCTGCCTGCTGCTGTGAATAGCCCATTGAGGGCAAATTTCTCCTTCAAGTGGAAACCAGACAAAATTAAACATCTGGGAGAATGAATAAAATTACAATTAAAGACCAATGTTATCACATATATCTGACCTGTTAAAAAGTTGGACAATAAAACACATCACCTGGACAGGAAGGGTCAATATTGTGAAAAAGGTAACATTGCCCAAAGTTTTATATTTATTCCAGACCTTGCCAATAACTATACCAAAATAATTTTTCAATGATCCAAACAAATAATCAGATGATTAATATGGGCAAATAAGACATCAAGGGCAAAACTTTCTATATTATACAAACCCAAGTTATTATTTATTATTATTATTAACATTTATTTATAAAGCGCCAACATATCCCGCAGCGCTGTACAATAAGTGGGTTTCATACATTGGGCATACAGAGTAACATATAAAGCAACCAATAACCGATAACAGAGGTGAAGAGGGCCCTGCCCAAAAGAGCTTACACTCTACAAGGAGAAAGGGTTGAGACACAAGGTGTGGGAATGGGCATGGAGGACTTGGCCTTCCAGACTTCCACTCATACTACCAGGCTGGTATTCTATCCAAGGTGACAGAATATCCTAAGAAATTTTCTTCTAAACAATGGAGAATTCTAGAAGAAGGATGGGCAGGTCATGCTTTATCAGATTTGCTGCGAGTTCCACACATGGAGCTGAGAGTAAAAGGTAAAATACAAATACAAACAGTTGTGGAAACCTCCCACCTCCCACACTCTTACAATGTACTCACAGGGAGGACTAGTATTATAATACATACAGTAAATAAGTATAAATGTACTGTATATACAGGTTGTGCCATGTGGTATGAGACACAGTAGGAAGAAGGTCCCTGCCCCATAGAGATTACAGTGTAAGTGGGTGGGTAATTACTCAGGGTGCTTTTCTAATCACTTTTGCAATTTACTTTAATGATATTGTTTTGTTTCGGAGCTATTTTTATTTAGTTTTAATTAACTAACTTTAAAATGAATTTTGTAACAACAGCGCCACCTGCTGTTCAGTTCCTATAAATATACAGACAAAGAGATATCCCTTTAGAAGGAAAACAGAGAAGTGTTCCAATGTTGCTCTGGGAGGAAATGGGAAAGGGCAGATGAGGCTTTTGATTTCTTTTCACTCTTCAGAGCAACATCAGAGAGGGCAGTACTGAGGAAAAGAAGAAATTTATAGTGGAGGAAGTGGTCTTTGTACAGATTTCTGATTGCGCTCTGCAGATTGTACACAGGAGTGCAGAAATTGTATCTGAGAGTTGCCTACGCATGACCTGTTCTGCACAGATAACCCCATTACACACTGATTACTCATGGAACACTAACTAATGCCCCCACACATTAGAATTCTCACTGACCCAACAAACACTCATCAGGTAGGGAATGGTCATTTGTTTGACCTTCCTGCTTTGTGCTCTTAAAGCACCTACAATGTTGATCTAGCCCTGCCCAGTCCCTAGGTCACATGGGCTTCTCCCCAACTGGTACTCACTACACCAGGCTCTGGATCCTTATCTTCCCCTCACTGGGCATCCAGGACACTAAATGGAATTACTTTCACACCTTTTACCTAGGGTGATATATGAGGCTACATATAACCAGTTATCCCACAAACCTGGGCTACCCCCAAGTCTCTCGTTGAAATGATACCAAGGGAAATATCTGCCATACAAGTTCTTACAGTACGTTCACATTGGAACTTGGAACTACAAGTTTCTATATTTTTTTATGAATGTGACCGAAAACATTATCTGATTTTCCAAGTCCTAAAAGTAGAAAACCTAGTGAAACAAAAGAAACCAAAAATATTATATTTAGTCATGTATTTATTGAAAACAATGACAATCAGGTGTGAGTGAGACCCTGTTTTATTTAAGGGGGGACCCAGCAAAGCCAGATCACACATACAGCACATTTGTGGATATGTATAATGGCTGGAGCAAAGGAGGTGTCTGAGTGTTAGGGTACCTCCCCGCGCACTGCTTCTCTATGATGAGCGAATCAGTTGCGCACAAATTTTACCCAACGTGGCCCAATGTAGCTTCTGTTTCTCCAAGTTCCTGGGTGCATTACCTTGCTTGGTTTTCCATGTTTGGCTTCTGCCTGACCTAGACCTTGAAGATTGCTGCCCGTACTGACCCTTTTGCCTGATCTTTGACTATATTTCCTGGATTCCTATTTTGTACCTCGCTGCTAGTACGGTTTTGACCTCTGCTTGTGTGTCTCCACTTCCTGTACTCCAAAATATGCTTTGGTTCCCTTGCCTGCCCACAACACTTGCCCT
Organism: Xenopus tropicalis; assembly: GCF_000004195.4. Lineage (NCBI taxonomy): Eukaryota > Metazoa > Chordata > Amphibia > Anura > Pipidae > Xenopus > Xenopus tropicalis. Next base: position 178,537,727 of record NC_030678.2, on the reverse strand, counting down.
GGTTCTCTCACATTAAGTCCAGGTGACACCCGAGTAGCAGAGGACTGTTATAGGCAGAAGAGTGAGCTCAGACTGGAATCTTGGAATTTGTTCTGGGTTTTGGGATACCAAGTGTGACATTACGTTGGGCCTAAACATGGATGCTGAAGGCGCTGCTGTTTCATTCGCTATTCCTGAAGCTATGTTATCCAATCACCTCTGGCGTCTCAGGGAACAAGAGATGAAGGAAGATCAGATTATCCAGTGTATCCAGGGTCTTGCAGCTAGACTAGATGCTCTCCAGCAACCACCAGCCATTGCTGCCCCTGCTCCCTTACCTCTGGGTAACCCACTACCATTCCCTGTGGGGGTTTCTCCTGTGGAGCCTAAAGTCCTATTTCCAGAGAGATTCTCTGGGGATTGTAGCAAATTTTTTTGCCTTTAAAGAGGCATGTACATTGTATCTAAGTTTTCTGCCCCGCTCCTTCCCTACTGAGGAGTCTATGGTAAATTTTGTGTTTTAGGGGCTTTTAGCTTAGTCTATTCTGACCCAGTTTGGCACTCTCTCTCGGGATACTTTAAAGCCATGGCTACCATTTATGATGATCCCGAACGAGCTGCCTCTGCCGATACTCCCATCCGTAACCTAAACAAGGCAGGAGATTAGTTGAGGATTATTGCACTGTGTTTCGCAGCTGGGCAGTTGAGATAGACTGGGATGATTCAGCCCTTCATAGCCAGTTCAGGGTAGGACTGTCTGATGCTATTAAAGAAAGTCTTATTAATTACCCTGCCCCGGTCTCTCTTGACACCTTAATGTATCTCCTTATTCAGATTCCTATCCTGCTCCCTTACTCAGGTTTCTGAATCTGTACACAAAATTGATACTCCCATTTCATTAGAGGAGCCTATTCAGTTGGGCTCTACCCACTTGTCTTTCAAGAAGAGGCATCATAGTTGCACTAATGGGTTGTTCGTGTACTTTCGGGAGAAGGTTTTATTTCCACAAGAATTGTCCAAAGAGAACAAGAAACTGCAAAGTCTAAACAGGTCTGGGGAGTCCTGGTTGGGTAATGCAGTTTCTACTCCCCAGTTTGTCTCTTCTAAGATCTTCTTACCTGTCCTCCTTGAATGGGGAGGGGGTAGTGTTAAGATTTTGGCCTTTTTGGATTCTGGAGCGGCTGGGAATCTTTTGGATGCCAATTTTAAACTGGGCATTCCCTTTATTTCTTTGGTCCCTCCAGTCAGATTACTGGCTATATATGGGAGTCCTCTGGGGTGTGGTTTAGTGTTTTTCAGGTCCCGGGATCCCATGGTTATGGAAACATAATACACATATTGATTGCGTTACCGGTAAGATTCTTTGTTGGCTTGGTGGCTGTGAGGGTTCTTGTCACCTAATACCTATTTCCTTGGCAACAACCTCTCTAGAAGGCTTACCTCCTCCCTATGCAGCTTTTGCTGATGTTTTTACTAAGAAAGCGGCAGAAACTCTACCTGCACGTAGGCATTATGTTTGTGCAATTGAGTTAATTCCTGGAGCTATTTCTCCCAAGGGTAAAACCTATCCTCTCTCACTTCCTATATCCTAGGCCATGGAGGAATATATTAGGGAGAACTTAGATAGGGGATTAGTTAGGCCCGCCTCCTCTCCCACTGGTGCAGGTTTCTTCTTTGTATCTAAGATGGATGGAGGTCTTAGGCCCTGTATTGATTATAGAGGTCCAAATAAGATCAAGGTTAAGAATTGTTATCCTCTTCCCTTGATTTCAGAATTCTGAAAGGTGCCTCAGTTTTTACTAAACTTGATCTTAGAGGTGCATACAACCTAATCTTGAATCAAAGAAGGAGATGAGTGGAAGATGGCTTTTAACACTTGGGATGGGTATAATAAATATCTAGTAATACATTTTGGTTTATGTAATGCCCCTGCCGTCTTCCAAGAGTTTGTAAATGATATCTTCCATGAGATCCTGGGGCGCTATGTAGTGGTAAACCTGGACAACTTTTAATATTTTTATCTAATTTGAAGGAGCACCACTGTCATGTCCAAGAGGCACTACATAGGCTCCGGCAGCATCAATTATATGTCAAACTGGAGAAATGCATCTTTGAAGTTCCTTCAGTCCATTTTCTAGGGTATATTATCTCCCAACATGGTTTAGAGATGGAACCAACTAAGGTGGAGGCAATTTTGAATTGGGCTCAACCCCTTTCTTTACGTGCCAAAAGGTTTCTTGGTTTTGCCAATTATTATAGGCAGTTTATTAGGTTTCTCTTCCCTGGTGTCCCCAATCACTGCCCATACTAAGAAGGGGGCAGATCTGAGTACCTGGCATGGGGAAGTGGTAGAAGCCTTTAAGCTTCTTAAAGAAGCAATGAATTTTCAGTAGCTAAAGAGATCTCTGGGGCAATTTGTATGTACTAACTTCCTTATGGGGTCTCTAAATGCCAGATCCTTTAGTAATCCTATGCACAATGGGCATCAAACTGTTGAGTGGACCCTTGGCTTTCATATTTAGGATGTTTTTTCTTGATACCTAATGTTATGTGGGAGATATGATGCTTGAAAGTGGAAGCTCTGAGGCAATTTTTTAGAATTTTCATAATTTTTTATAGAAACTGCTAAATTCAGTAAAGCATTGCTGTTTGGTACTTAGGAGTTGGAAGACATGGTTACCCATTTTGGATTCGGCACAATGCGTACTTTTCAAAAATATATGGTTTCCTGAGGTAAACCTAATGTTTCAGGATTTTTGGCTTTGGAATCTAACGTTAGCCGTATTCTGCTCTAATGCTTTGAAAATTTGGTAATTTACTGCTGGGAGTTTTTGATCTATAGAAGTCAGAAATCTCAATAAAACTATACATTGGTACACAGGTATTGGCATGTTCGGGAGACATGAGGCTTTCCAAATCAGTTGAATTTTTGTCCATAAAATAAAATATGTTTCTGGTATAAATCCCTATATCATGTAAAATAGCATTTTTCTTTTTTTGTATTAGAGCTCTAAATCTTGTTTAGAGGAAATCTCAGGTTCGACCCAATATGCTACCAATGTGAAAAAATAGTGGGAGGTACAACATTTTTTTCTTTTTCCTTTTTTTCCTTAAGTTACATTGTTATTTGACCTTGCACACCTTCTTTGGGTTTTATTTGATTAATGGAAGGTGCCCCCCATTTTCTAAATATTGTTTGACCATTATTATAATTCTTGGACTCCCCCATTGGAAGTCAATGTCTGGCTGACATAAAGATTGCCCGGCCGTACATATACTGTATAAATCATTTGCTACATTTCTGATTTCTCTGCTTCTCCCTATTTAGAGAATTGAAGTATTTCGCTTGAGACACTATTGTTGATTCACTAATTACAGTAGGTAAATTTACCAAGATCCCAGGGAATTCAGTTTTAGCAAATACAAATCAGTGTTACTATAATGTACAGGGTATAGAAGCAAATGTACTGGATCTGTTATATAAACAGAGGCTTCTGAGTATTCAGATTCCCATTGCTGCTCAGCACCGAGGCTGAGATGTGAGGCATTTATTGCCTATTTATTTACCTGAATAGAGAAACATGGGGAATAGGAAAGGCTGGTGACTTCCATGTGTCTGGGAGCCTGTGGCTGATTCTTGATAATTCCCATTGCTCAGACAGACAGATTGCTGCTATTACATTACTGATCCCAACGCTCTGTGCTCTGTATTATCCTTCTGCTCAGCCAACGGCACAACATGCACAGAAACCCTTTCCCCTTGGCCTGTCATGGTGGCCTCTTTCTGTTCATCATCCTACTTGTCTCTACTGTCCTTGAGGGGAAATTGAATCCAAAATGCACTTTAATGACTTCCTTCTCAAGTCAACTTCTGTACCAGCCTGGGGACATTGTATTGGGAGGAATAATGCAGTTAAGCTTTGATAAAGATCTGATACATTCCGGTAGTATGATAATGAAGAGGTCAACAGATTTACAACTTTTTGTGTATGTATTGTAAGTAAAGGGGATTATGGATTAGGAAATGTTGTTATCTAATACCTCGAGCCAACAGGATCAGAGATGTAACTGTGAAGGTCCCCCCACCCCAAAGCTTCTTCTGTGTCTTCATTCTGTACCCAATGACTTTGCTGAAAGTTCTAATAACCAGGTTTCCATCCTACAAACCAGTCTCTTTCCTCTGAGATACAGTTGGTGTGTGGCATTTGGGGATGTATATGATATCAGCGGCTTACAGAGCTACATACTGGGAAGTAGAAGCCAAGAAAATAGACATTTGGTCCAGGTTAGCAAGGGTTACATAGTTTAGAATAAGATATGTAATGGGTCTTTAGTTGGAGGAGAGAAACTGTCTGATTGAAGTGAGTCAAATAGGGAACATATATAGGCAGCTCTTGGATAAACAGAGAGAGAAAAGACAGAAGGGCCCCATAGAAGGTTGTAAAAAAAGGTTAATGTTATATTTGGGGGAGTTAGAATGGCACTATTGTGATATACAGAATTAAACATGTAGTTATATACAAATAGGGAGAAGGGGTGCAGGACAGCAATTTAGAGGAGTTGTGTTAAATTGCCAATAGAGCCAAACAGGTAGAGGGGAGACAGAGGCCCCCAACATGGAGTTCCTTTGAAACCTGTTTCTGGGGGAGAGGCAGGGAAGAGGGGATGGAGATGGCATTTTATAGGGTCATTGTCATGTACTTTCCCCCCAAGTGCCGCCATTTGCCTGGGGAAGTCAGTTACACATATACAGTATGTGGGTGTCTCTGCCAACTGGGCTGTACCATTGCCCCCAAGTCCTGTACTGGGACTATTGTTCCACCCTGTGTGGATCTCCCCTCGCTGGGATGTAACGTTATTGGCAGGTACTGTGTGTGTCTCCCCAGGCCTCTCCCCACCTCTCACTTCCCTGTTACCTGACAAATAGAATATTGAATATTGTGTAAATATACTGATTTAATGTGCATTGTGTCATACAGTGTGGAATTGGTACTGAATTTGAGAAAAATGTACTTTCCCTTACAGAAATGCTAAATTTTACTATCATCACTACATGGCACTCAAGTTCGCCATAGAAGAGATAAACCGAAGAGCTGACATTCTGCCCAACATCACCCTGGGATATATGGTGTATAATACAAGGGGAGCAGAAAGTGGATCAATGGCGGGTGTCATGTCAGTACTGTCAGGAGGGAAGGAATTAGTTCCTAATTATAATTGTGAGAGGAGGGGAATCCTGGCTGGTTTCATTGGAGATCTGTCATCTGTCTCTTCCTACTTAATCTCCCTCCTCACTGGGCTGTACCATTACCCTCAGGTACCGTACTGTGACTTTCTCCCCTCACTGGGCCGTACCATTACCTTCAGCTACCGTACTGTGACTTTCTCCCCTCACTGGGCCGTACCATTACCCTCAGGTACCGTACTGTGACTTTCTCCCCTCACTGGGCTGTACCATTACCCTCAGGTACCGTACTATGACTTTCTCCCCTCACTGGGCTGTACCGTTACCCTCAAGTACCGTACTGTGACTTTCTCCCCTCACTGGGCCGTACCATTACCCTCAGGTACCGTACTGTCACTTTCTCCCCTCACTGGGCCATACAATTACCCTCAGGTACCGTACTGTGACTTTCTCCCCTCACTGGGCCGTACCGTTACCCTCAGGTACCGTACTGTGACTTTCTCCCCTCACTGGGCTGTACCATTACCCTCAGGTACCGTACTGTGACTTTCTCCCCTCACTGGGCCGTAAAGTTACCCTCAGGTACCGTACTGTGACTTTCTCCCCTCACTGGGCCGTACCGTTACCCTCAGGTACCGTACTGTGACTTTCTCCCCTCACTGGGCTGTACCATTACCCTCAGGTACCGTACTGTGACTTTCTCCCCTCACTGGGCCGTACCATTACCCTCAGGTACCTTACTGTGACTTTCTCCCCTCACTGGGCCGTACCATTACCCTCAGGTACCGTACTGTGACTTTCTCCCCTCACTGGGCCGTACCATTACCCTCAGGTACCGTACTGTGACTTTCTCCCCTCACTGGGCTGTACCATTACCCTCAGGTACCGTACTGTGAGTGGTTTGCTCCTATACAAAGAATTATGGCAGGAGCACATGTGGAAAATAAAGAACAAAGAACAAATAATAGTGCAAATAATAAATAATTAATAACAAATAACAAACAAAGCTCCTATAGACTGTTATGCAATTAACCTCTGGTATTGATATATGAGGGTTTTTGCATTCTGGGTTGTACTGGTATCTTCAGGTTCTGTACTACTCATTCCAGAAGCAAACATTATTAATATGAAGTTGACCCTCGCTTTTCCCTTAAAACAGCCTTTTCCCCACTACTGGGTTTGTTTCCATCCGTACATAAGAGGATGGGCAGGGATGCTGGGCAATAGGCCAGGCTTGCATTGGTGCCCAGTTGATCCCACCCCGGCTCATTTGCAGTAAGGTTAGTGCTTTATGTAGGATGTTCAACTTCCAACATTCTCTGCAAGTCAATTCTCTATGCAACTTTGTTCCTGGGTTTTTGTTGCCCTGATGAAACAGGCCCCGCCCCCCCATAATGTTGCTACAAAGTAGGAATGCGCAGAGTTATCAAGTCATTATATGATGTAGCTATGTCTGTAAATTGGGCCTGGCTTTCAATATTTTGTGCTCTTTCATTTTGGGGACCTTTCCTGGGTGGGGCGGGGGCCTTTTAGTTTACCCAGGAAAGCAATATATTTTCAGAAGAACCTAAGCTTTCAAAATATGCTAACATTTTGGTGTAATTCTTCTTGCATGTATGTATGTATGTATGTATAACTTTATTTATAACGTGCTACAAGGGTACGCAGCGCTGTACAGTCTTACAATATACACAATTACACACAGGGAGGACAAGTGTTATAATAAATACAATAAACAAGTAGAGATACACAGGGAGTAAGTGCCATATGGTATAAGACACAGTAGGAAGGAGGTCCCTGCCCCGTAGAGCTTACAATCTAAGTGGTTGGGTAACATACAGGCACAAACTGAAAGGTAAGAGTGCATCAGGTATGGGCATTTGCCCTTAAGCGCAGGACTGGGCAAAATAATGTTTTAGTGCCCCAGAAGGTGCAGTCTGAGTTTTATCTTAAAGAGAGTTAGTGAGTGTTCCCTACGGAGGGATTCAGGGATAGAGTTCCAGAGGTAAGGGGCAGCGAGATAGAAAGGGTTAAGCCGAGAGAGTGCAGTGGGTGTGGATGATGTTAAGAGACAGAAGCTCTGAGAGGAGCGGAGGAGACAACCAGGAACGTGCAGGGAGAAAAGTGAGGGAATGTAGTGAGGGACAGGGAGACCAGTGAGGGGATGTAGTGAGGGGCAGAGAGACAGGTGAGGGGATGTAGTGAGGGGCAGGGAGACCAGTGAGGGAATGTAGTGAGGGGCAGGGAGACCAGTGAGGGAATGTAGTGAGGGACAGGGAGACCAGTGAGGGAATGTAGTGAGGGGCAGGGAGACCAGTGAGGGAATGTAGTGAGGGGCAGGGAGACCAGTGAGGGAATGTAGTGAGGGGCAGGGAGACCAGTGAGGGGATGTAGTGAGGGGCAGGGAGACCAGTGAGGGAATGTAGTGAGGAGCAGAGAGACCAGTGAAGGAATGTAGTGAGGGGCAGGGAGACCAGTGAGGGTATGTAGTGAGGGGCAGGGAGACCAGTGAGGGAATGTAGTGAGGAGCAGGGAGACCAGTGAGGGAATGTAGTGAGGGACAGGGAGACCAGTGAGGGGATGTAGTGAGGGGCAGAGAGACCAGTGAGGGGATGTAGTGAGGAGCAGGGAGACCTGTGAGGGAATGCAGTGAGGGGCAGAGAGACCAGTGAGGGAATGCAGTGAGGGGCAGGGAGACCAGTGAGGGAATGTAGTGAGGAGCAGGGAGACCAGTGAGGGAATGTAGTGAGGGACAGGGAGACCAGTGAGGGTATGTAGTGAGGGGCAGAGAGACCAGTGAGGGGATGTAGTGAGGAGCAGAGAGACCAGTGAGGGAATGTAGTGAGGAGCAGGGAGACCAGTGAGGGGATGTAGTGAGGAGCAGAGAGACCAGTGAGGGAATGTAGTGAGGAGCAGGGAGACCAGTGAGGGAATGGAGTGAGGAGCAGGGAGACCGGTGAGGGAATGGAGTGAGGGGCAGGGAGACCAGTGAGGGAATGTAGTGAGGAGCAGGGAGACCAGTGAGGGAATGTAGTGAGGAGCAGAGAGACCAGTGAGGGAATGTAGTGAGGGGCAGGGAGACCAGTGAGGGAATGTAGTGAGGAGCAGGGAGACCAGTGAGGGAATGTAGTGAGGGACAGGGAGACCAGTGAGGGAATGTAGTGAGGAGCAGGGAGACCAGTGAGGGAATGTAGTGAGGAGCAGGGAGACCAGTGAGGGAATGTAGTGAGGGGAAGGGAGACCAGTGAGGGAATGTAGTGATGGGAAGGGAGACCAGTGAGGGAATGTAGTGAGGAGCAGGGAGACCAGTGAGGGAATGGAGTGAGGAGCAGGGAGACCAGTGAGGGAATGTAGTGAGGGGAAGGGAGACCAGTGAGGGAATGGAGTGAGGAGCAGGGAGACCAGTGAGGGAATGTAGTGAGGGGAAGGGAGACCAGTGAGGGAATGTAGTGATGGGAAGGGAGACCAGTGAGGGAATGTAGTGAGGGGAAGGGAGACCAGTGAGGGAATGTAGTGAGGGGAAGGGAGACCAGTGAGGGAATGTAGTGAGGGGAAGGGAGACCAGTGAGGGAATGTAGTGAGGGGAAGGGAGACCAGTGAGGGAATGGAGTGAGGGGAAGGGAGACCAGTGAGGGAATGTAGTGAGGGGAAGGGAGACCAGTGAGGGAATGGAGTGAGGAGCAGGGAGACCAGTGAGGGAATGGAGTGAGGAGCAGGGAGACCAGTGAGGGAATGTAGTGAGGGGAAGGGAGACCAGTGAGGAAATGGAGTGAGGAGCAGGGAGACCAGTGAGGGAATGTAGTGAGGGGAAGGGAGACCAGTGAGGGAATGGAGTGAGGAGCAGAGGAGGGAAGGGCACTGAATGTTAGCAGAAGGATTCTGTAAGCTGCTTTGCCTAACAGGCAGCCATGCTAGAGAGCGTAAGTGAGGCTGGGCAGGTTCCCTCTTAGGGTTTTTATGTGTTTTTATTAAAAACTTCACAATAAAGAATTAACATAACTCAGACCGACATGTAAGAACACAGTCTAATAACAATGTTAAAACTCCTAGAAAACCTGGGAGAAACATATTGTTACCTGAACTATGGCAGGAAAATACAACTGACAAAATAGCAACCCTACCCCTGACAACTCAATTAAAGATATTAATAACATTATTTGAAAAACCCCTAACATTAGCAGAATAATCACTCATGTGGGGGCCCTCGGTATAGTACAATATACAAACAGATATTAATGGTAGCAATGTAACTCTGTATATGTGAGACACTTACACCAGTGAGTAGAGCACACACCCATATAACATAAGCCCCTCCCCCAAGGATACCAGTTGACTCATATCGTTACACTGCAATATAAGCTCCTCCCCCCAAGGATACCAGCTGACTCTTATCGTTACACTGCAATATAAGCTCCTCCCCCCAAGGATACCAGCTGACTCTTATCGTTACACTGCAATATAAGCTCCTCCTCCCAAGGATACCAGCTGACTCATATCATTACACTGCAATATAAAGTTGCACAGGTTTGTATAATTCCCCCACTGTAGTAGTGACCCTAATAAGCTTTGTAGGCTCCAATGTCTGTCCTCCTCCTAGCCGTAATATTGCCCCAGTTAGCTGATAGCACTCTATTAATAATGCGCTTGGCTATAGTTCAACTACTACATAATACGCCATGTGATTCAGCCACTTCAGAACTTGATGCAGACAGGCTGCTTGTATGGTATGATGTGTCGGCCTTATCAGCAGTATCATTATTAAGAGACTGCTGTAAGCTTAGTACAATATTACATAATAATAGGAAGCCAAACTTTGGAGTCATCTACAAAAAATTTTCTGGTCACTTCTGCGGTGGGGAAATTATGTAAAGTTGTTTTATTTCATGTAGTAGTGTAATGATGTGATAGGCTGTATCCTTGGAGGGAGGAGCTGGTTTAGATGGTTTATACTGTACTTACGGGGTGCGTATCAGATATACCGAGTTACATTGCTACTATACATATCTGCTGTATTGTACTTTACCCAGGGGCCCCTCACCTATATGTCGTTATGCTGCTAATATTAGGGAGGGGTTTAATATGATAGAATTAAGATATTAGGGCCGATTCACTAAAGTGCAATAAAACGTGCGCTATTTATAGCGTGCGTTAAAATTTTTTATTGCATCTTAATTTTTTTCGCATGATTCACTATAAGCATACTTGCACTATTTTACGCGCGATATTGCATGCGTTATTTAACTCGCGAAGACTATTTTCAAACGGTATTTGATGGTACATGCGCTAAATAACGCCCACATATAGTCACCGGATATAAATAGTAGCATATACTGTAAATAGTAGCATATAAATAGTGTATATAAATAGTGTATATAAATAGTAGCCACATATAAATAGTAGCATATAAATAGTAGCCACATATAAATAGTAGCATATAAATAGTAGCCACATATAAATAGTAGCATATAAATAGTAGCATATAAATGGTAGCATATAAATAGTAGCCACATATAAATAGTGCATATAAATAGTAGCATATAAATAGTAGCCACATATAAATAGTAGCATATAAATAGTAGCCACATATAAATAGTAGCCACATATAAATAGTGCATATAAATAGTAGCATATAAATAGTAGCCACATATAAATAGTAGCATATAAATAGTAGCATATAAATAGTGCATATAAATAGTAGCATATAAATAGTAGCCACATATAAATAGTAGCCACATATAAATAGTGTATATAAATAGTAGCATATAAATAGTAGATGCATATAAATAGTAGCATATAAATAGTAGCATATAAATAGTAGATGCATATAAATAGTAGCCACTAGTGATGAGCAAATGTGTTCTGGTTATCTTTGGTGAAAAATGGCAAAAAAGTTGTGCGGGCAAAAAAATTGTTGGCCGCGACTATTATTTTTTGACGCCTGAGTCAATTTTTGGACGTGCAGTGAATTTTTGCGTGGCGAATTTTTTCATGCGTTTTGCCATTGGCAGATTGTTTTGCGAAACGCATGAAAAAATTTGCCATGGAAAAATTCGCCGCACGTCCAAAAATTCGCTGCGAATCCATGCCTGGCGAAACATTTCATCACTTGTAGCTGCATATAAATAGTCGTGCGAATAAACGCACGCCATGTTAGCCATACACGCCAATACTTGCGGAAAATTACTGTATTAAAAATGCCCATTTCCCTGCAAACTGGCGGCCGCGTCACTCTGGGGCCAACACAGACTGAATAAATAACACTGTAAGTCCATATTGTGTTGCCAAAAGCTCATTTACTGTACTTCTCTATAATTATCGCCTGCCTGTAGTAGGTGTTAATTTTTGCATAGACTAATGCGATATTTAGCGCGCCAAAGTTATAGTGAATCATGTGATCGTATTCTTTTCTGTGCGCTAATTAACGCATGCGTTAAAACTACCGCATGCGGTCGCACGAAAAATAACGCATGTGATATGGCGACTTAACGCACACAATAATACTATGGTGAATCGCGCGCTAATTATCGCGTCTAATTTAACGCAAAAAAGCGTGCGATAAAATTTATCGCACTTTAGTGAATCAGCCCTATTGTGTTTTATTGACTTGTATGTTAATGAGGGGATTTTAAGCCTGTTATAATGATGGGTTAGGCTGGGAGATAATTATAATTATTATAATATAGTAATTAATTATTATTATTATTATTACTATTATTATGATGATTATTATTATTACTATTATTATTATTATTATTAATAATAATAATAATAATAATAATAATAATAATACTTACTATATATTATTATTATTATTAATAACAACAACAACAACAATAATAATAATATATAGTAAGTATTATTATTATTATTATTATTATTATTATTATATAGTAAGTATTATTATTATAGATAATAGGAATAGTGTATCACCATAAGTTATCATATTAATGTTTTTTGTTTTGTTATCAGGAACAAAACCCCTAGAAACATCATTACATCAGTGTTGTGGCTCAGCATCAGTGCAGCACTATATTCCTCATTCATTTTGAAGACCTTCTGGTTAAAAAACCTATAACACAGCAGCCATTAGAGGGCGCCCTCTATGGCAGGCCAGACAGTGCAGCCTTGTGGGGCAGAGCTGGCAGCTTTTCAGCAAATCCTACAATTCCAACAAATCCTTTTGTGTGTGTGTGTATGTGTGTGTGTGTGTGTATGTGTGTGTGTGTGTATATATGTATTGTCAGGGGTTAGGTAGCTGGGAGCAGCTTTCTGGGTGTAAAGCAGCCCTTGGCACAATTACAACATGTGAGAGTGTATTCTCTTTTAGGCAGTTTACAAAATTGTTCAAAATAAAATCATTGCCACATAATGGGCCCTACCTAACACAGGTCAGTGACCCTAACTAACCAGCAGCAGCCCTAACTAACCAGCAGCAGCCCTAACTAACCAGCAGCAGCCCTAACTAACCAGCAGCAGCCCTAACTAACCAGCAGCAGCCCTAACTAACCAGGAGCAGCCCTAACTAACCAGCAGCAGCCCTAACTAACCAGGAGCAGCCCTAACTAACCAGCAGCAGACCTAACTAACCAGGAGCAGCCCTAACTAACCAGCAGCAGCCCTAACTAACCAGCAGCAGCCCTAACTAACCAGGAGCAGCCCTAACTAACCAGCAGCAGCCCTAACTAACCAGGAGCAGCCCTAACTAACCAGCAGCAGACCTACCGCCTGTCTCCCACACAGAGAAAAGGAAACAAAGTTCAAACCTTGTAGTGCTTTCAAAACTCTCAGTCAGCTCCCCCGGCAGCTTCCCTGAGTCTCTCCCCCAGACTGGCGCTTCTACTTTGGCCAAGGCTGCCTTTTAATTAGCCAGCAGAGGCCTCAGGTAGACCCACAACACCCGGGCCGGACTAGAAGTCCCAGAACCATTCTTTTAGGAACCTGGGACATATATAAGCTCCGTCCTGGACTTTCCCAGGTATCCTGACAGTGATCTTACCACAGTATGTGTATGTGTGTGTATATATGTATGTATGTGTATGTGTGTATGTATACGTGTGTGTGTGTATGTGTGTGCGTGTATGTGTGTGTGTATGTATGTGTGTGTGTATATGTGTGTGTGCATGTGTGTATGTTTGTATGTATGTGTATTTGTGCGTATATATATGTATATGTGTTTGTGTATGTGTGTGTGTGTGTGTGTGTGTGTATGTATGTGTGTGTATATGTATATGTATGCGTGTGTGTATATGTGTGTGTATGTGTGTATATGTGTGTGTGTATATATATGTATATGTGTTTGTGTATTTGTGTGTAATGTGTGTGTGTATATATATGTATATGTGTTTGTGTATGTGTGTATGCATGTGTATATGTATATGTATGCGTGTGTGTATATGTGTGTGTATTTGTGTATATGTGTGTGAGTGTGTGTGTATATATGTATATGTGTTTGTGTATTTGTGTGTAATGTGTGTGTATGTGTTTGTGTGTGTGTGTTTGGGGTGTGGAAAGACAAGTAAAGTGACTCCAGTTAAAACCTGCATATTATTGGATAATGAATAAGCTTGTTTCTTATTGGTTCAGGAATTTGATTGACAGTGTTGTTTCACAGAATGGATATTTTATCAGTTTTGTGAAACAGAGTATGTATGTGTGTATGTATGCGTGTGTGTATATGTGTGTGTATGTGTGTATATGTGCGTGCGTGTGTATTTTTGTGTGTTTGTGTGTGTATTTTTGTGTGTTTGTGTGTGTGATATTTGGATATTTGGATATTTTATCAGTTTTGTGAAACAGAGTATTCATTTTGTTGATAGAATGAATTCTGTACTATAGAATCTTACTTTCTGTCACAAGCATCTATTTTGTCATGAAAATCTAGTTGGAATTGTTTTGTTTTAGATAGTTCATTCGGTAAGTAACTTTACGCATAACTGGTTTTCTTGTATGGATGTTATACATTTGTGAGATAGAATGCTTGTTAAAATTTACAGAATGGAGTTTTTAATATAATAATATCCTTTTGTGCACTAAATTGATTTTTGTTCTCATTCTTCTCTAGAAATATATGTTTTGTGTTTTGTATATTTTATTTTACCAGTGTATCTGTACACACATTAATTCTATGTCCTTGGGATTGTTTTTTGTATATAGAATGTATTTTTGTAGACAAAATGTACTTTGGACAAATGGCACCCCATAGTCCTGTTCCCTAGCTGACAAAAGGGTGGAATCATACAGGGCTAAGGCTCTTGGTCCTCTGCCTAAGAAGCAGGTAGAAGTGCTGGGGGTCCAAAGGCCTCACTTTCTGGATTAAGTCTGGATATTGGGACCTCATTACTAGGTACTGGTAAACAAAAGGAATTCTGGGAGTGAATGCCAAACAAACTCCTAAAAAAATACCATTTACATGGGTTTATCCTAAAGGCTCAAGCTCACCCACTGGGTTTTGAAGCAGAAGCCAGGATAATAGCTGATCAGATTCACCTTTCTTGAGGCCCATCAGTGTAGTGCAGGGTTTTCTAATCAGCTTATTTAGCGTCGCCGTGTGGGTTCATAAACAAATCATTAAGGTTGAGGAGACTGCCTCATACAGATACAAATAAACAAAAGGAATTCTGTTTATTTGTATCTGTATGAGGCAGTCTCCTAAACCTTAATGATTTGTTTAGGTACTGATAGTAAGACCACCAGGTTTATAGAAACATATAAAACGTTGTTAATACCACGCGCGTATGCATTTATAGTCCCCATAAATATTACTACATGATGATATGAGTGATCTGAAATTTACAGCTGAGAATTTCTAGAGGCGACTATCACAATTACCTCAAGCAGCAAAAATTCATTGTATATGAAGCCTAGCTTGTTATATTGATTGGTGACTTGTGATGAGCGAATCTGTCCCGTTTCGCTGAAAAATTTGTGAATCTTTCAAAAGATTCGCGAAATGGCGAAAAATTAGCAAAACGGTGAAAATGTTGCGCGTAAAAAAAATTGTCGCTCGTGACTATTCTTTTGTCGTCCGTGGTTATTTTTTTGTCGCACAGCTATTCTTTTGTCGCCCGCGGCTATTCTTTTGTCGTGAGGCTATTCTTTTCTCGCCCGTGGCTATTCTTTTGTCGCGCGGCTATTCTTTCGTTGCTCGCAGCTATTCTTTTGTTGTGCGGCTATTCTTTTGTCGCCTGCGGCTATTCGTTTGTTGCATGGCTATTCTTTTGATGCCCACGACTATTCTTTTGACACTTGCGACTATTCTTTTGTTGCCCGTGGCTATTCTTTTGTCGCGTGGCTATTCTTTTGTTGTGAGGCTATTCTTTTGTCACCCGTGGCTATTCTTTTGTCGTGCGGCTATTCTTTTGATGCCTACGACTATTCTATTTTTCCACTGCAAATTTTTTCATCCGTTTCGTGAAACAATCTGCCAATGGCAAAATGCGGAAATTCTCTGTGAATCCATGCCTGGTAAAACATTTCGCCCATCACTATTGGTGACCCACCAAGCCAATAACCGATGCCAAAAACATACTGATGGCAGTATTTAAACTATTTCATTTTCCTATCTCAATGGACATGAATCTCACAACCCACGTCTGGGGAATTGTCTGAAGGAAACGTTGCTCTTCAAACTCCATTCCAAACCTGAATATCCTCCAGCTAAAACCTGTCAAGATCATGTAGAAGTCAATGGCAAATGTCCCCTTTCACAATTAGAAAATCTTTCTTTTCTTCAAATTTTTAGAGATTTTCAGATTTTTGATGCTGGCTTTTGTGCAAAAGTATACAACTATACTATATAAAAGTAACTATATGAACAAACCCCTTTGCCACCTGTGCTTTTTCAGTTCAGATATTTTGATTTTTCAGTTCAGATTATTTTTGTCTGACATTCATGGAAATTCTTTTTTTCTTTACGTCCTACAGGCAGCACCAAATGAAGGGTTAATTGTCTGATCCACTCTGGTAGGACAGGAGAAATAGAATAACCAATTAAATACATTATAAATACCTCTTAACTCCCCCTTATTCCTCAGTGTTTTTTTGTCCTCTCAAGGTAGCCAGAGAATCTTTGGGGCCTTGATAGGCTGAAGATCCAGACTCTGAGGAGTTTGAGGGCCGTGGACTAACCGCTTGAGAGCGGGTTGGTCAGGGGGATGAATATACCCTAGGCTGGGAAAGGTACCTGACACTTCTGTGGGCGACGCTCTGCAGATAGTAGTGCATGATGAATGGAGCCGCATATCCTGTACCTTCCCTTCAGACGCTTCCCCTGTGCCTGCACGGAGGGAGAGCGATGCGTTCCAGATGACGTCATCAATCATGCGACAGTACACGCGCGTGTCAGGGAAGGAGCAACACTGATCTTTATCTCCGGAGGAGTTAATCTATGGCGGCTAAAAGGTATTTAAATCCTTCTGAAGGGAAAATTTATTGCCTTTGTAGCTACATGCTGGTGCGCTGCTGGGCTGTATTCCAGGGACTTGGCTGCTAAGGTAATGTGCCTGTAGCTAGCCTCCTTCCCAGACAAAATTGTGTATGGGGGATTATTCTTATACTAGTTTTTTCTCTTGCAGATGGATAAGTCTGGCAAGAGAAAAAGGAAATCGAGGCATTTAAAGTGTTCTGGCTGTGAAGAGTTACTACCAGATAACTGGGATAGCAACAAATGTTCTGCATGTTCACAATCTGTTCCTGGGTCTCATGACAGTGATACAAGCCATTTTCTTAACTGGTTTAAATCATTTATGTTAAAAGCTGTGGATGAGTATAAAGGTTCTCCAGTTCCCACTTTACATCGTGCCTCCTTAAATAAAGATTCTGTCTCTGATGAGGAATCATCTGGAGAGATTGTCTCCAGTTCTGCTTCAACATCTGAACCCCATACATCTCAAAAAGAGGATTTTTTTCTCTTTCCTGTTGAAAAAATGCCCCGGCTGTTAAAAGAAGTTTGTAAAGTTATATCACCAAGGGATACTGTTCAAGCGGATCCCAACACTCAGGAGTTCCCCTTTTTTGTTCAAAAAAAGGCATTGAGTTTTCCGGTACATCCTTCTGTCAAAAATCTTATTGAACAGGAATGGAAGGATCCGGGGAAGAAACCAGAAGCTTCTAAACGGTTTAAACTTATGTTTCCCTTTGAGACAAAAGATGTTGAAGAATGGGAAAATCCTCCCAAGGTGGATGTTCCCGTGGCAAGATTGTCTAAAAGAACAACAATTCCTGTAGAGGAAGCGGCAATAAAGGACCAGATGGATCGTAGGGCAGAGTGTGCCTTGCGCAGGTCTTATATTTCAGGGGCTTCAATCTGTAAACCCTCTTTAGCTGCTGTCTCAGTATCCAGATCTCTAAAACATTGGCTTAATGCGCTAGAAGAGGATATAGATTCTGGGACCTCAAGAGATGTCCTTCTGGATATGCTTTATCCAATAAAGCTGGCAACAGATTTCTTGTGTGATGTTGCAGTGGATACTTTAAAACTGGGGGCCAGGACTATGGCCTTGTCTACAGCAGGCAGGAGAGCCTTATGGCTTAAAGCTTGGGCGGCAGATTCAGCTAGTAAAAATACTCTGATTTCCATGCCTTTCAAACCTGGGAAACTTTTTGGCTCAGCCTTGGATAAACTAATAGAAAATCTGTCTACTGGAAAGGATAAAGTGTTGCCGCAAAATAAACAAAAGTCGCAGTATAGGTCGTCCTTTCGTCCATCCTTTAAAAGATCTTCGCCTAAGTCCAATGTTTCCAGAAGAAATAACTTCAGAGATGGAAACAGATACACTTACAGAAATTTCAGATCAAGACCCTTTAGATCTCAGACATCCAAAGATCCAACTCAAAGAAAGGATTCTTCCTCAAAGAAGCCAGAATTCTGACGCCAGAAGTCAGGGAGAAGTGGGAGCAAGGTTAACCCAATTTCTCCCAGTGTGGGAAAAAACAACTTCAGACTCTTGGGTTTTAAGCATCATAAGATCAGGCTACTTCATCAATTTTCAAAGGAAGCCAATTCCCAAAGGCAGACAATCTAAAGCAGCAGGCTTTAGAGAAAGCAGTCATGGATTTCCTAAAAATGGGAGTTCTGGAACCCGTTCCCCGGTTGGAAGAAGGGTTAGGTATTTATTCCCGAATATTTCTGGTTCCCAAACCAGACGGAAGGTTCAGGCTTATTATAGACCTAAAGTACCTAAACCAGTTCATTCTAAAGGAAAAGTTCAGAATGGAGACCATCAGGTCAGCACTGAGTATTCTTCAGAAGGGAGATCTGATGATTACCTTGGATTTGAAGGATGCTTATCTTCATGTTCCTATTCATCTGACCAGCAGGAAGTTTCTTCGCATAGCGATTTTTCTGAAGGGGAAAGTTCTTCATCTCCAATTCAGGGCTCTTCCATTTGGGATTACTTCCGCTCCAAGGGTTTTCACAAAACTAATTGTTGTGCTAGCAGCTCATTTGAGAAAGCAGGGAGTTTTTGTGATTCCTTATCTGGACGACTGGCTGATCAAAGCTTCATCAGTAGCTCAGTTGATCAATCATATGAATCTGACCATGGAAGTATTGACAAATCACGGCTGGATAATAAACAAAGAAAAGTCAAATCTTCGTCCGTCAACTTCAACCATTTTTCTAGGTCTCCAGCTAGACACATGCCAAATGAAAGTTTTTCTTCCAGGCGAGAAAGTTCTATCTCTCAGAACGGCAATAAAATCATTAATTCAATCACGATCTGTGACTATTCGTCAAGCCATGAGAGTGCTGGGGCTGATGACATCATCTCTGGAAGCTGTCCCCTGGGCCAGAGCTCATATGAGATCTCTTCAGGAAGTAATCCTAAAGAATTGGGACAAGAATATTCTATCACTAGACAGGTTCTTTCATGTGAATCTTCAGTTAAAGAAAGATCTGAGATGGTGGTTGAGCGGTCACAATCTAACTCAAGGGAAATCTTTTCAGACTCCAGAGTTTCTTCGGTTGACGACGGATGCATCCGCATCAGGTTGGGGTGCTCACCTTGGAGGTCAGGTGGTCCAAGGAAAGTGGTCATATTGGGAAAAAAGTCAATCTTCCAATTTCAGAGAATTGAGGACAGTCCGTCTAACTCTTCAGAAATTCAGAGACAAGATCAAGGGTTGTCAAGTCCTCATTCAGTCGGACAATTCTACAACAGTATCCTACATAAACCGTCAAGGAGGAACAAGAGCCCCTCTGTTGATGAAGGAATGCAGGAAACTGATGTTTTGGGCCGAAAATCATCTGAAGATGATCAGAGCTGTTCATATAAAAGGAGAAGAGAATGTGCTGGCAGACAGACTCAGCAGGAAAACTCTAAATCAGAGCGAGTGGGAACTCAATTCTCAGGTTTTTCTCAAGATAGCTCAGATGTGGGGCTATCCATCAATAGATCTGATGGCCTCCAGATCCAACAGGAAGGTTCCTCAGTTTTGCTCCTTGGTGAAATCAGACAATCCCAATTACCTGGATACAATGAACATTCCTTGGAAATTCCATCTTTGTTACATTTTTCCTCCTCTTCCGATGATCCCAAGGGTGATTCAGAAAATCAGACAGGACAAAGCAGCAGCAATCCTAATTGCCCCATTCTGGCCGAGAAGAGCTTGGTTTACGGATCTAATTCGCCTGAGCAAGGGGTGTTTTTGGAAGTTACCAATGAGACCAGATCTTCTCCTTCAAGGTCAGATGTTCCACCCAAATCCAGACAGATTATGTCTGACAGCTTGGAGATTGATAGGGACATTCTAACTGTCCAAGGTCTTTCAGAGGAAGTAGTTGATACACTTCTGAACTCCAGAAAATCTTCAACTTCTAGAATTTATAGAAGAATTTGGAAAGTTTTTCAAAACTGGGCTCTGGAGAAGGAAATTGTTCCTAAAGAATGTTCAATTCCCAATGTTCTTCAGTTTCTACAGGATGGCTTTTCTAAAGGACTTAAGCCAAATACACTAAAGGTTCATGTGTCAGCCCTATCAGCTATGCTTTCAGTCAATCTTGCCAATAATCAGTTGGTTAAAAGATTTTTCAAGGCTGTTTCAAGACTAAGGCCAAGAATCAAGGAAGTTTTAGCCCCGTGGGATTTAAATATTGTATTATCTGCGTTAGGCGAAAAACCCTTTGAACCTTTACAAGACATCAACATAAAACATCTAACCTGGAAAACTACCTTTTTGATTGCAATTTCCTCAGCAAGAAGAGTGGGTGAGCTGCAGGCCTTGGCAGTAGGGCCTCCATATACTCAAATTTTTCCAGATAAAGTTATCCTAAAAACCTTGCCCTTTTTCAGGCCAAAAATCGCTTCATCTAACAACCTTAACTCACAGATTGTGCTACCTTCCTTTTCATCGGATTCTCAAAAAAAGTTGCAATCCTTAGATGTGCGCAGGTGTTTGTTGCTGTATATCGAGAGATCAAAAGAATTTAGAAAGTCAGAACATCTATTTGTCCTTTTTGCGGGAAAAAGAAAAGGTTGTAAAGCTTCTAAACCGACTATAGCATCCTGGGTAAGGAATGCTATTTCCTGCTCTTATGATTCTGTTGGGAAAGATCCTCCTTCTCAATTAAAGGCTCATTCAACAAGATCAATCTCTACTTCCTGGGCGGAAAGATCGGCCATGGATGTGCAAGAAATTTGTAAAGCAGCCACCTGGTCCAACGTCCACACGTTTGCCAGACACAACAGACTTGACTTAGCAGCCAAGCAGGATGCAGCCTTTGGCAGTTCGGTGTTGGAGTCGGCTTCTATGAGGCAAAATTCCCCCCCCCCCATTGTTAGCTTGCTATATCCTTCATTTGGTGCTGCCTGTAGGACGTAAAGAAAAGAGAAAATTTGTTCCTACCTGAAATTTTCATTTTCTTGAGTCCGAAAGGCAGCACATAATCCCTACCCTAATAAATTCATTTGCATGAGATGGTGTGGTCTTTTCTTGAGCTTTTTAAAAACACTGGAGAATAAGGGGGAGTTAAGAGGTATTTATAATGTATTTAATTGGTTATTCTATTTCTCCTGTCCTACCAGAGTGGATCAGACAATTAACCCTTCATTTGGTGCTGCCTTTCGGACTCAAGAAAATGAAAATTTCAGGTAGGAACAAATTTTCTCTATTCTTAGTTTCAAAAAAAATAAAAGTGAGAAAAATTGGAGTTTTATTAAATCTGTCGCCACATAATGTGTAGTAATTCTGATGCCATTGATCACAAATTTAATGCAAAAAGTCAGTGGTTGTTTTTTTTCTCACTCCTACCATGTAACTTTTGTTTGTTAAGCCCATCATTTTTCTCCAGATACATTGAAGTCAATGGCCATTTTTTCTTGGCATATTTTTTGTCGGAGTGAATTTTTGCCACAGTTTCATGAAAAAATTCACCTGTGGCAAAATGCAGATTTTCACCATGACTTGCGAAAAATCACTCATCAATCTGCATAAAGGTTAAACCAAAAACAGCTTTTCACACTACTATGCATGCTCGGCCAGAACATCTCGTACAGCAGAGGGCTGTACACTAAGGCAGTTATAGCCAACCAGTTGTCTGGGTCAACATGTTGCTCTCCAACCCCTTGGATGTTGCTCCCAGTGGCGTCAAAGCAGGTCCTTCTGTAGGCTGACAGTCCATATAGGGGCTACCAAATAGCCACTCATAAGTCTTATTTGGCACCCTGGGAACACTTTTCATGCTTATGTTGCTCCCCAACTCTTTTTACATTTGAATATGGCTTATGGGTAAAAAAGATTGGTGGTCCCTGCACTAAGGTATCAAACCTACCTTAGGGTCCTGGCTTCTCCTTACTGACCTCCCAGCACATCCACCCCTGGTACTAGGTGATGTCCAAGGTGACAGAACCATGAGCTCCTACACCTTATTTAGCCTCACAATTAGGAACTACACTCACTACCCCTGGGCCAATTAAATCACCTCCCATGGGCATTTCCTCATGTTAGGAATGGTCAACCCCTTTATGGCCTTGCCTTTCAATGTACCAAGCCCAGGGCTCAGTGGAAGAGGGAAATAATTGTTTAAATGTGAAACTTTTCATTAATCATTTCAGATCAGCTACGGAGCCACGGATGTCACTTTCACTGACAGAAGGAGGTTCCCATACATCTACCGAACGGTCCCTAATGAAGGATATTTCTATCAAGCTCTCATTCAGCTGCTGAAGCACTTTGGTTGGACCTGGGTGGGAATGTTGATAGCAGATAATGAAGCAGAATATATAAAGAGACAACTAATAGAGCTGATTACAAGCAATGGGATGTGTGTGGAATTTGCTTATGGATTCTTATGGGATGGCAGGTTCGATGACAGAATAGTTCATAGGATTTTAAGAACAACTTCCAGAGTTGTCATAATCAGTGATTCCACCAATTTATTTTGGCCAATATTGAGACAGGTTAAGATTGCGTCTAGCTTTAAAAGAACTTGGATTTTCTCAGTCTCATCTTCATTTACGGATTATATTCTCGAATATGAGATTGCGGAATTCTTTGCTGGAAGTTTGGCTTTTCCAGTAGCTGCTAGAGAAATGGATGGATTTCAGGATTTTTTATTCTCTGCAAACCCTGATCGGTATCCAGAAGATATATTCATTGAAGCCGCATGGCTGGAGTTTGTAAGTGACCTATCTACTGAAATGGCCAACAGTGAAACGTATGTGAGTAATATAACCGGCAGTGAAGACTTTCTAAATGCTTCCCCTCTTGGAAATGAGACCCTTGCATCAATCCCTCACTATAGACAGCTGGATCTCAGAGTGCCCTACAGTGTGTACAAGGCTGTGTATTTGTTGGCCCAGGCTCTACATGTATTGCTCTCAGAGAAGACTTCTCATGGGGCTCCTACAGAGAAAGCCCGACTGGAGAGGGAACTGAACTCATGGAAGGTGGGATATTGGTTTAAGCCTACATACTCTAGAATAAGGAAATGCTCTGCATCTCCCTTTAACTCTTTAAACAAGGCATCTCACTGAATGGGAAACTTGCACTTAAGTATTATGACAACAAATTCCATAAGGCTCCTAAAAAAATCCTATTTACATGGGTTTAATGTGAGCATTATGGAATTTGTTCCCAGAATCCCTTTGGTCTATTTGCATACATATGAGGCAGTCTCCTCAACCCTCTTGACTTGTTTGTAGCAACATATACAATAATTATCTTTTTCCCGACCTTGCTTCAATATAGAATTTTGCAGAACAATGTCATTTACACTAAAGTCAGATACACAGCACGGTATCTAGCAGATTCAGTTTGGAACAAAGATAAGAGTTTGTGGAATACAAAGTCATGAAGTTTCTAAACAAATGTGAACAAATATACGTACAATGCCCAAAATATGTGGCTTCCAGATAACTAGATATATCTTTTTAAATGTAAAACTTATTCTAATTTTCAAAAACTTTCTTTGCTTAGAGGGAGAGATAGTTCAGTACAACGTATAAGAAATATGGGCACCAGTGGTTCTTAATCAGGAAATAGATGTTTATTTAACACAGCTGAAGTACTTATTTAGTACAATGATCATACAAATATACATTCATATATAAAACAGGCACAGGTACCACGTAGGGGAAGGGACTTAGTATGTTTAAGGTAACCTTTAAAGAAAAAGGAAAGGTTAAAACTAAGTAAGCTGTATCCCAAAGGTAATGTTGCTCTGAGTCCTCTGTCAAAAGAAACACAGTATTTCTTTCCTTCTATTCTTTACACATGTTCTTAGGTATCAGACTTTCTTCTCTCAACTCAAACCTCCAGGGCTCAGGATAGGTTTTATACACTGGTGTCAAAAGATTTGAAGTTGTCTAGGAAGGAAAGTAAAGGATTTAGTAAAAAAAGGACTTAACAGTGAAAGAATATCCGGCATTGCAATCCCTAAAAAATAACAGAGAGATAGTGATCTGAAAGTCAGATAAGAGAGAAGTTCTTAATAGAGATTATGATGAGAAGGGTATATTGGCACAATTAAATGATGAGAAACAATACTGATGTTTGAGTAGTGATCCCACTAAAGTACTATTATAATACTGGAATATGGAAAGGTTATGGGAATTTTAAGTAAAAAGAATTTTACTATATATAGTGTGAGTAGCCTAGAATTCCAATCTTTCACACACTCCATAAGGTTCATAAAGGATTTGAGAAAGGACACCCTATTTTTGCAGGGATAGGGTCTCTCAATGAAAAACTTGGGGAGATTTGTAATGGCTCATCCATTAGATAGCTTCAAGAGGGGGTTGGATGGCTATGAAGATAATTCATAGTATAAGTTGATCCAGGGACGGATCTTATTGCCAACTTGGAGTCAAGAAGGATTTTTTTCCCCCTCTGTGTCTCTGTGGAGAGGCTTCAGAAGGGTTTTTTTGTCTTCCGCTTGATCAGCTAGCAGTTAGGTAGGTTTCATATAGACATAAAAGGTTGGACTTGATGGAAGTGTGTCTTTTTTCAACCTAACTTACTATGTAACTATGGAAAGAGTACATGGACAAATCACTCCAGCCCATGGTACATAGTTTGCCCTCATATATAAGAGACAGTGGCGATGTGATTAATATGTTACAGGATGTGGTGTGAGAAAAAGGTTTGTTGTGGGTCACTTTGGATCTTCATATTCTTGGATAGTACATCATTTGGGGGATCCAGGCCTTAAGATTTTGGTCGGAAGAGACAAGGTTGTATCCCAGGGAACAGAATGAGTTTATTTTGGAAGCTACTGAATACCTTGTAAGTCACAATTATTTCATGTATGGGGGCCATTTCTACGTCCGGAAGTGTGGCACTACAATAGGGGCGTGGTTTGTGCCCTCATATTCTAATCTCTTTATGGGGTGGCTTGTGAGGTGCCACATTTTAGGGGATGGATCAGCACTAGAGAACTGTGTAGTACTGTGTAATACTATGGGTTCCTCAATGATTTGACTGTGATTTGGACAGGAAGTGAGGAACAGGAAGCAAGTGAAGTTAGAGGAAAGGAGATATAGATAAAATGTTATGTAAAAGAGAGGCACGGTGGGTGGTTGAGACCAAAGGGTCTGAGTAAGGATTGGGAAATTCAATATTATGTTGATTAATAGGGATTATATTACATGACTTCCAAGTAGCACTGAAACAAATGGATCCCTATTGGTGATGAAAGAACATAACAGTAGAGTAGCTCCCATAAGATCTTTGTATATTTTCTATTAAAATATTTATTTAAACATTTCTTATTAAAATGTGTAAAAAATGGAAACACGTGTAAATGATTATGCTAAACACGGGAAAAGAACAGAGCTCATATAGAAATCATACATGAGCTAATCTAGTAAACCAGCTTTAACGCTTTAACTGTCAGCCGATTTGGTCAAAGCGGAACGTGTATTGCCAGACAGTTTTTGAACATTTTGTGCTCTTTCACTTTAGGGGCCTTTCCTAGAGGGGACTTTTAGTTTACCCAGGAAAATAATATATTGGGTTTTTTTTTGGGACAACCTAAGCTTTCAAAATATGCTAGAATTTTTGTGTAATTCCACTTCTGTAACAAGATATAGGCTTCGAAAATACAACTGATTTAGAAATGTTTCCACGTTTTAAAATGTCTCTTGAATGTGCCAATAGCAAATATATAGTTAGTGATGGGTGAAATATTTCCCCAGGCATGGATTCGTGGCGAATTTCCACGTTTCGCCATTGGTGGATTGTTTCACAAAAGGGATGGAAAAATTTGCCGCGCTTCCAAAAATTGTCACAAGAATAGTTGCGCGCCCAAAATCGTTGCAAGAATAGATGCAGGCGTCATGGGCGACAACTTTTTTCTGAGCCGCATTTTCACCGTTTCGTGAATCTTTTGATAGATTCACAAATTTATTGGTGAAGCAAAGCAGGACAGATTTGCTCATCACTATATATAGTTTTATGGAGATTTCTCACTTGTATAGGTCAAAACCTCCCGGCAGTACCTACTAACTTTCCCACAGCGCTGCTCCAGAAAGCTGCATTATTTAGTTTTCAAGGCCAAATATTCCACTTACAGTAGGTTTGCCCTAGAAAACTACATTTTTGGAAAGAACAAATTCTGATGAATCCAGAATAGGTAAAACTGCCTTTCTACTCCAAATTACCAAGATGCAATGCTTTCCTAAATGTACCAGTTTTTATAAACATTTGTGAAATTTGTGAAAATCATTTCAAAGCTTCCACTCTACAGCTTCTTATCTCCCACATATCATTAGGTACCAAGATAAAACACCCTAAATATGAACGCCAGGGGCCCACTGAACAGTTTGATACCCAATGTGCATAGGTTTACCTAAGTATGTGGCATGTAGGGGCCCCAAAATGAAAATACCCCCATATGGTGTATCATTTCTGTCATTTCAGTTACTGCAAAATCAACACATTTACTGCATTTTATGGGGGTAAAGCTATAAAAAATTTACCCCAGAAAACCATATATTTTTGGAAAGTACACATTCCTCCAAATCTAAAATAGGTACCCATGTCTTTTTACTCCAAAGTACCAAACCGCAAAGTTTTTCTTAAATTGGTGATTTTGTGGAGATTTCCGAAATTCACCTCAAAGCTTTCACTTTGCCGCATCTTTTATTCCACATACTATTAGGTACCAAGATAAACATCTTAATTATGTACCCCAGGGGTCCACTGAACAATGTGCATACGTTTACCTAAGTATGTGACATATAGGGGACCCAAGGTGAACATGCCCCATAGGATCTATCATTTCTGTAATTTTAGCTTTTGCAAAATCAACACATTTACTGTATTTTATGTGGGGTAAAGCTATAAAAAAGTACATTCACCCCAGAAAGCCATATCTTTTTGGAAAGTACACATTTTGACAAATCAAACAAGGGTAACGACATCTTTCTACCCCCGTGGTTAGTGGTCAGAATACCTGATCCAATGGTCACACTGTGAAATAGGGATGTTTTGATGATATGCCTTGAAAGTTGCCTATAACCCTTTCCCTGCCAACGAAGTAGCTCCTACGTGCTGGCATAAAAAGAGATTAAGCGCCAAGCATGTAGGAGCTACATTTTCTTTATCTTCCGCTCATTCTCTGTGCTTGGTGCTTAATCTGAGTGCAGAGAAGGAGCGCAAGGTAAAGAACCCCCTAGAGAATGAGCACAGGGGGGTCCCCATGGGAAAAGCTAGACACGTATATTCTATGTGTCTGGCTTTTGCTGCTCTCCCCCTCCCTTCCTGAGCTCCCCCACCCGACTGCAGCTGCTGTGCCTGTGAACCTGTGTCCCTCCTGTGATCTCCAGCTTCTTGACCCCAGGTTAGTGCCAAATACACACACAAACACACAATCACACACTAATTAAAATTAGTACACATACTACACTTACAAACACATACATTTTTGGGGGGTTGGGGGAGTTTCACACATTCACAGCACTTACAGCACTCAAACTTACTTGCACACACACACAAAATACATTTTGCCTAGTGTACATGCACACATACACACTCATGCAATTTTGTAATTTTTTTTTTATTGCATCGTTTTTTTTTCTTGCCTGAAAAAAATGTTTTCTTGCCATTGCGGATAGTGTATTTACTAATCGCACTGCACAATCCCTTTTGTGTATTATTTTGGTGTTTTTATTACATTTTCTGTGATTTTGGTGCATTTTTAGTCATTTTATTGCATTTTTAGTTATGCATAGTTGTTGTTAGCTTGACTTTGTCTGTAAAACTAATTTGCCCAAGCCAAGTGATTTTGACTGCAGATATCACTAGGAAAAGGAAAAAAAAATATTTTAGTTTTTTATTGGATTTCAGCAATTTTATTGCATTTCACATTGTTTTTTGTTACTTGTCTTTGCACATGGACATTTTATCTGCTGTATTTCAATTTGGCTTCCTCTGTACCCCACATAGTTTGGTAAATCTGTGCATATAGGGCATCAAACTGTTAAGTAGACCCCTGGCGTTCATATTTAGATTGTTTTATGTTGGTACATTACTAAATGTGGTATACACAAAGGGGCAAAATGCAAGCTTTGTGATGATTTTCAGAAATGTCATAAAAACCGTTCTGTTTAGCATAGCTTTGTAGTTTGGTAGTTTGCAGTAGAAAGATGTATTTACCCATTTTTGTTTTGTCAGAATGTGTACTTTTGGAAAATGTATGGTTTTCTAGGGTCTCCATACTGTTAGGGGGTCTTATGGCACATAATACACATACCGGGTGCAAAAATTGCACGAGCCAGAACGTCATGTGTGAAAATTTATATGCACTATTTTTATTTGGATGCCAATTTACACCACATAGTTTGGTAAATCTATGCATATAGGGCATCAAACTGTTCCCTCTGGTGTTCCTATTTGGGGTGATTTGCCTTTGTATGCAAAAAAATTGTGTGAGATAAATGCGGCAAATTTCAACATTTTAGGTGATTTTCTGAAATGTCATAGAAACCACTAAATTTAGGAAAGCTTTGAAGATTGGTACTTTGGTGTAGAAAGAACTCTTTACCCATGTTGGATTTGTCAGAATGTGTACTTTCCAAAAATATATGGTTTTCATGGGTTACCCTACATTTCTGCAGTTTCTATCCCACATAAAACTGCCATGTGGTTATGAATTAGGTAAAGGTAAGCCATGAAATTAGTGTGCACAAGGTATATTTTGGGGTCTCTAAGTGCCATGTGCTTTGATAAACCTATGTACAGTGGGCATCAAACTGTTCAGTAGACCTCTGGGGTTCATATTTAGGGAGGTTTGTCTTGGTACCTATAGACCTATAGAAAATAAGATGCTGCATATTGGAAATTTTAAAATTTTTGGAACTTAGGAAACCATTGCGGCTTGGAACTTTGGAGTAGAAAGACATGGGTACCAATTTTAGATTCAGGGGTATGTGTTCTTTCCAAAAATATATGGCTTTCTGGGGTGAGTGTACTTTTTACTAACTTTATCCCACATATAATGATGTAAATGTGTTGATTTTGCAGAAGCTGAAATGACAGAAATGGCAGATCATATGGGGGTATGTTAACATTGGGGCCCCTACATGCCACATTCTTAGGTAAACCTATACATATTGGGCATCAAACTGTTCACTGGACCCCTGGCATTCAAATTCAGGGTGTTTTATTTTGGCACCTAATGCTATGTGGGAGATAAGATGCTGCAAAGTGGAAGCTTTGAGGGGATTTTTGGAAATGTTATCAAAATTGCCAAATTTAGGAAAGCTTTGTGGCTTGGTACTTTGGAGTAGAAAGACATGGGTACCCATTTCATATTTGGGGACATGTGTACTTTCCAAAAATATATGGCTTTCTGGGGTGAGCATACTTTTTTCTTGCTTTATCCCACACAAAATAATGTAAATGTGTTGATTTTGCAGAAGCTGAAATGACAGATCATATGGGGGTATGTTCACATTGGGGCCGCTACATGCCACATACTTAGGTAAACCTATACATATTGGGCATCAAACCGTTCAGTGGACCCCTGGCGTTCATATTTATGGGGTTTTCCATTGGTACCTAATGATATGTGGGAGATAAGATACTATAGACTGGAAGGTTTGAAGTGATTTTTAAGAAATTTCATAAATTCTGATAAAAACCAACAATTTTAGGAAAGCATTGTGACTTGGTAGTTTGGAGCAGACAGACAGTTCTACCTATTCTGGATTCCCCAGAATCTGTTCTTTCTAAAAATGTATAATTTTTGGGATAAACCTTCTGTTAGTGGAATTTTTGGCCTTGAAATCTAAAGTCTGGAGAAGGGCTTTGGGAATTTGGTAGTGTCCTGCCGGGAATTTGTGGCCTATACAAGTGAGAAATCTCCATAAAACTATATATATTTGGTATTGGCACATTCAGAAGACATGGGACTTTCCAAATCAGTTGTATTTTCATGCATAAAATAATTTTTGTTTCTAGTATGTGTGTTTATATTATGGAAAATATTTTTTGTTTCATTTTTTAGACATTTAGTAGCCTATATCTTGTTACAGAATTGGAATTACACAAAAATTCCACCATATTTTGAAAGCTTAGGTTGTTCTGAAAAACACAATATATAGTTTTCTTGGGTAAAGTAAAAGACCCCCCGAGGAAAGGCCCCTAAATTGAAACAGTGCAAAATGTTCAAAAACTGTCTGGCAGTAGAAGTTCCACTTTGTCCAAAATGGCTGGCAGTGAAAGGATTAAGGAATCCCTGTGAGGTGGGTCCTGTTAGAGGGGATGTGTTTAAAGCTGTAAATGCTATGGCTTGTGTTTATACTCTGAGCAACTGCTGTTTATGGGGCACAAAATGCGTCAGTAGTTGGAGAGACTGTTCTGTCCATCAATGTAGAGAAAGAAAACTTGGACTTATTTATGGGGATGATGTGAGGTGGGTCTGTAGGTCCAAATGAAAGAAGCTCTCACCAGAAAAGCTCCGGCAGCCGCTCCCTTTGTATCAGTTGCCTGTAAATCTCTCACTAATAAGTGAATAAAGAAAATAATGCCGTGATGTTGTTTCCCCTTAGCTGAATCACTTGCTGAGAAAGGTTCATGTTACACTTTCTTCATCCCAAGAAGAGATTTATATTAACAAGGAGGGAGAAGCTCCGGGACAATATGATCTCACAAACTGGGTCATGTTCCCTGATCTCAGAACCAACGAACTGAATGTGATCACAGTGGGAAGGTACAACACGTTGAACCCCAATCAGCTGATTTGCAATGACAGAGCCATTGTTTGGTACCCGAATGATACAGAGGTGAGCTCCTGGGAAAGGGCAAATTCACATCTCTTGTTTGTTTCCAGGTAAATGTGCTGCTTTCTGTGCTGTGGCCCTGGGGTTACATAGATATATAGTTACGTTGGGTTGGAAAAAGACCAAAGTCCATCAAGTTCGACCCCTCCAAATGAACTTCAGTGCACATATATACACACACACTTACCAACCTATACACTCACATATATACTACACATCTATACTAACTGTAGATTTTAGTATCACAATAGCCAACCTCACTGCCCTCCCTGTGAGGAACCCCCTACCCAACATCCCCCAGCAGGGCATTCCCCAACCTCACTGCCCTCACCGTGAGGAACCCCTTACCGAACATCCCCCGGAAGGGCATTCCCCAACCTCCTCACTGCCCTCCCTGTGAGGAACCCCCTACCCAACATCCCCCGGCAGGGCATTCCCCAACCTCACTTCCCTCACCGTGAGGAATCCCCTACCAAACATCCCCCGGCAGGGCATTCCCCAACCTCACTTCCGTCACCGTGAGGAACCCCCTACCCAACATCCCCCAGCAAGGCATTCCCCAACCTCACTGCCCTTACCGTGAGGAACCTCCTACTCAACATCCCCCGGCAGGGCATTCCCCTACCTCACTGCCCTCACCGTGAGGAACCCCCTACCCAACATCCCCCGGCAGGGCATTCCCCAACCCCCTCACTGTGAGGAACCCCCTACCCAACATCCCCCGGCAGGGCATTCCCCAACCCCCTCACTGTGAGGAACCCCCTACCCAACATCCCCCGGCAGGGCATTCTCCAACCTCACTTCCCTCACCGTGAGGAACCCCCTACCCAACCTCACTGCCCTTACCGTGAGGAACCTCCTACCCAACATCCCCCGGCAGGGCATTCCCCTACCTCACTGCGAGGAACCCCCTACCCAACATCCCCCGGCAGGGCATTCCCCAACCTCACTGCCCTCACTGTGAGGAAGCCCCTACCCAACATCCCCCGGCAGGGCATTCCCCAACCTCACTGCCCTCACCGTGAAGAACCCCCTACCCAACATCCCCGGCAGGGCATTCCCCAACCTCCTCACTGCCCTCACTGTGAGGAACCCCCTACCCAACATCCCCCAGCAGGGTATTTCCCAACCTCCTCACTGTGAGGAACCCCCTACCCAACATCTCCCAGCAGGTTCTGTGATTCTGATCTGGTGCATTGTTTTTTTTTCCATAGAAACAAACCCAAACTCAACAGTCTAACCCCATAGTTTAAATATTTCATCCATTTTACAAGTTTAGTTGCAGTCTCTGCACTCTTTCCAGCTCATTAATCCCCTTCTTAATGACTTGAGCCCCCATACTAAGGATGAGGCCCTACCATGGACCCATAAAGAGGCAAAATTATGTTTTCATCCCTTTTTATACAAGGCAGCACTTTATTTTCTGTAGTAGACAAGGAATGACACTGCCTGAAATTAGCTTGTTATCTTTAAAAATCCCCATATCCAAGGATACCTCCAACACACCACCATTTACTGTATCACTCACATTTATATTATTTTTACCAACCTCATTTGCCAGTTTGCTGCCCAGTTTCCCAGTCAAATCGCTCTGCAAAGTGGCAGCATCCTGCATGGAACTTATAGTTTTGCCCAATTTAGTATCAATAGAAACAGTACTGTCTATGCCCCCCTCCAGGGCATTAATAAACAAGTTAAACAGCAAAGGCCCAAGGACTGACCCCTGCGGTACCCACTAACAACACTGGCCTATTTAGAAAATGTTTTATTTACCCCCACTCTGTGTAATCTATCCTTCAGCCAGTTCTCTATCCAATTACAAATATTATGTTCTAGGCCATTATTCCTCAATTGTATCATTAACATGTGGTACTGTATCAAATGGTTTAGCAATGTTCAAGTAGATCCCATCCACTGCCATTCCAGAGTCAAGGGTCCTGCTCATCTCCTCATTAAAGGCAATTAGATTAGTTTTCCAAGATCTATTATGCATAAAACCATGTTGACACAATTGAATAGTATTGTGATAGTTTTAGAGTGAGAATGGGATCCCTTTATGAATAACGGCACCACATTAGCAATTCGCCAGGCCTGAGTGCCTGATTGCTTTTTTGCTGCTTTATTGGCTTCCTTGAACCCGATGAAGTTTCAGGTGTCCCAGTCAGTCTGAATGCCTTAAAAGTGTGTTTCTTTCTTACCAAACTTGACACCAACACTATTATCAAACAATAAAAGTTGTGCTTTGTGGTGTCTTTTCTTGCTTACAAGGGAAATATATTGACAAGTATATTTATCAAGCAAACTTTTAAAGACATTCAGTTTTGTCTTAACATAAAAACCAACTCCTCCACCCTTTTTAATCCCTCTGCCCCTCCTACAAAGGGTGTAACCATGTAAATGCACAGCCCAATCATGTTTCATCCAGCTCTCAGTGATACCAATTATATTATAATTTTCAGTACATACAATAAACTCCAGCTCCCCTTATTTACCAGACAAGCTCCATGCATTACCCAACATACAGAGTAAGTTACTACTTTTCCCTCTGATATTTACATTAGGTAACAGAGAGTTAGCTCTAAGGTTGCTTTTAGGCTGTTTTCTCCTTAGCTGGTAAACTGTCTGCCCCTATGCCCCCTTACTAACCCCACTGCCCAAGCTACACTAGCTTCCCCATAATGCTCTAGATAACCCCCATCTAGTTTAAACACTCCTCCAGTCCCTTAGCCATTCCTTTCCCTAGCACAGCAGACCCCATCCATTGTGTTACAATCCATCATGGCTATATAGTTTGTACCCCAAGGAAAAATCAGCCCACTGCATTTTTATTGGTAAATGTGTGGTTTACTCCATTTTTATTTCCACGATGATGAAAAAAAACATGCTTTGGCCTGAAATGTCACAATTTGTCATAGATCTAAGCCATTTTTTTCCAATAAAAGATTTTTACATTTATCCAAATGATTGTGCTGTTTTAAATTCTGTAATCATTGGAATTAACCACATGGTCAGGGAGGGTTGTTAATTCCTCATCAAGCACTGGTAAGCTCTGGAACAAGAGACACATGCTTCCACTTTTATTCACCAAAGACAATAGAGACCTTAGCCCACCCATGTTTGTCACCTTTGGGTAACGGAGAGTCACAGCCCCACATAGCTGGTTCTTTGCCATTTTGAATTCATCTGGACTGCAAAGAATAATGTATAAACTCCTTCTCATGACTTTTCCTTCATTCCTCTGCCCCCCATGCCTTCTCTTGTGCCTCCATACATTCCCCCCCACATGGTCCCACCACCCACTAACACTGTTGTTTCCCTCATTAAACCTTCTGCTGCTTCGTCTTACATCTCGAATCCCATACCGGAATTACCCCACATAGAATTTTCCCTCAATTACTTCCCTCAAAACTAAACTCAAAGTAGGGAAATCACAAAGTGTTGGTGAGAATGCAGTGCTAAATGTGTCTTCAGGACTTGCCCAGGAAGCACAATTACCTGCTGTTATGGTGTTTGGTTTCAGATCCCAATCTCCGTGTGCAGTGACAGCTGTATCCCAGGGTACCGGAAAAATTCCCGGGAAGTAGAGTTTTCCTGCTGTTATGACTGTGTGCCCTGCGCAGAGGGACACATCTCCAACACAACAGGTCAGTTCCCCACCAAACCCAAAACTCAAAGTTGTTCCTCAACTAATTATTTGGGCAGACACAGACTGTTTGATATACTTGGAACTGACTGACTTTCCATGTTTTATGTTTATGGGCAGAGGACCTCCTGCATCAGATACAAGTGATACACATGTAATGAACTAAAGCCCTAAAGCTGTTTATACAATATATTTTTATAGAGACCTACATTGTTTGGGGGTATAGTTTTCCTTTTCACTCCTGCATATGGCACTGTATGGTACTCTCTGGAGGGTGTGGTTAATTTGGCTTTTCTGGGAATTTGGTTTTCCTGGGAATTTGTATTCTAGGTAATTGTGTCCTTCTTGACTTATCTCCTTACATGTCTCTTACACTGTAACTGAGTATCATGTGTGGTGAATTCTCAGTATTTATATACTCAATAATAATCCATACAAGTACCTTACTCACAGTAACTATTCTCTAATGTTCATTCTAATATCCCACAGATATGGAAACGTGTATCCAATGCCCAGAAGATCAGTGGCCCAATGACAAGAGAACTATTTGCATCCAGAAAATAACAGAATTCCTTTCATATGAGGATCCCTTGGGACAGTCTCTGGCTGCAGTCTCGGTTCTCTCCTCTCTTACTGTCATTTCAGTTCTGCTGATTTTCATCAAATATCACAAAACTCCTGTGGTCAAGGCCAATAACCAAACCCTGAGCTACTCCCTCCTCCTCTCCCTCACACTGTCCTTCCTCTGCTGCTTCTTGTTCATTGGGTGCCCTCAGAAAGTGACCTGCCTGCTCAGACAAGTTACATTTGGGATCAACTTTACACTTTCTGTCTCTTGTGTCCTGGCTAAAACTGTCACAGTTGTCATTGCCTTTAATGCCACAAAGCCGGGAAGCAAGATAAAGAAATGGGTGGGAACAAGAGTGTCCCTCTGCCTGGTCCTTCTCTGCTCTCTGCTCCAGGTTGGGATATGCCTGGTCTGGCTGATCTCCTCCCCACCATTCCCAGACTATGACACTCACACTTACACTGGGAAGATGATATTACAATGTAATGAAGGCTCTGTCTCTGCATTCTACACTGTGATTGGTTACATGGGGTTCCTGTCGGGATTAAGTTTCATTGTTGCTTTCCTGGTTAGGAAGTTACCAGCCAGTTTCAATGAGGCCCAGCTGATCACTTTCAGCCTACTGGTGTTCTGCAGTGTTTGGGTGTCCTTCATCCCAGCGTACCTGAGCACCAAGGGCAAATACATGGTGGCTGTGGAGATCTTCGCTATCCTGGCTTCCAGTGCAGGGCTGCTGGGCTGTATCTTCATTCCCAAGTGCTACATTATCCTCTTCCGCCCTGAGCAGAACACCCGCCGGGGCCTTACTGGGAAACACTTACAGTGAATTATTGCTAACCTTCAGGGTTTTCAGTAGCATACTCATAATTATTTTGATTCATTTAATCTTTTTGGTCTTTGTTCCTTTCATCCCTTCCCTTCAATTCTTCTATATTCTGAACATTATCATGTCCCACCCTGAGCAGAACACCAGGAGGAGACACCTCTCTACGAAACACCTACAATGGTTTATTGCTAACCTTGCCCTAATTATTATAATTATTATTAGGTTCCATCAAGTCAGTTTTCTCCAGAATGTTTTTGTCTTCTGTTTGGGTCTTTAGGTTTATCCGTATTGTGCACTTAATTGCTGGTCCAACTTGTTCCAAACACAAATGTCCTTTACAATTAATTGGGTCTTTTCATAAAACTGGGAAAGTAAGACTAGAAAATGAATTATCAACCTGTATAACTCCATGGACTCCATGGTAAAGAAAACTCTTATTTTGGATATATTCCCTGGGCCACTGACTGTAAAATGGGTTAAGATACATATTTAGGACACAATGCTACTATAGTTTATTACTTATACTACTTGTATATAGAATGGGGCTGGATAGGAATAAGATCATGGCATTAGCTAAGAATGATGTCTGATTCTTTAGTTGTCTTACTTCCATAAGCCCATAAACATGGCGGAAGCACATTTCGGTCAATAATAAATAATAGCAGAAACAACAAATGAAATGATGCATGAAAAATGAAGTATTTTGATGAAGTATAAAATGAAGTAAGTATTTTGATATCTGTATGAATCATTCTTCAGAGGTGATTTTCCCTTATTTTGCTTTTTACACTAGATTACGTTTTAGTGACTATTTGTAACTTTATTTCATTTTGGAATATCACATATAGCTGATCCTGGCAGAGGCTCTGCCCTAAATTCATCTTCATGTATATAGTATTACAAAGATGTACAATCTGAATATGTGAATATGTACCAAAGCAGGAGAAGGAGTCTTACTGTAGCATATACAGGCACACTCCCTTCTAAGGAGTGATTTGGGGTGGTGTGGCCGGAGGTGATTTGGTTGAAAAAAATTGAAATACTTTGGCAAATGTAAAAGTCCGGAGAAAGAATCAAAGTTGAGAAAGGCGACAAGCTAATGTCAAAAGGGCCATGACAAAATTCAAAGGGTTAAGAGACCTGCTGTACGCAGTTGTCTCCTTTCCAAGTACTAACCAGGGCAAGCCCTGCTTAGCTTTCCAGATCAATCAAGATGAGGTTCATTTGGGCCACAGGTGACTTGGTTGAAAATTTTTGAAATAGTTTGGCAAAGTGTAAAAGTCCGGAGAACATATCAAAGTTGAGAAAGGCGGCAAGCTAAAGTCAAAAGGGCCATGACAAAATTGAAGGAGTTCTGAGACCTGCTATACGCAGCAGTCTCCCTTCCAACTACTTACCAGGGCCAGGCCTGTTTAGCTTTCCAGATCTATCAAGATGAGGTTCATTTGGGCCACAGGTGACTTGGTTGAAAACATTTGAAATACTTTGGCAAAGTGTAAAAGTCCGGAGAGAGAATCAAAGTTGAGAAAGGCGGCAAGCTAAAGTCAAAAGGGCCATGACAAAATTCAAAGAGCTAAGAGACCTGCTGTACGCAGAGGTCTCCCTTCCAAGCACTGACCGGGGCAAGTCCTGCTTAGCTTTCCAGATCTATCAAGGTCAGTTTACCCAGGAAAACAATATATCGTTTTTTTTCAGGACAACCTAAGCTTTCAAAATATGGTAGAATTTTTGTGTAACTCCAATTCAGTAACAAGATATAGGGGCCGATTCACTAAAGGCCAAAAAAATGAGTGATAAATAATACAAATAGTATGTGTTAAAAATATTATCACTTCTTATATTTGGAGAATTAACGATCGACTCACTAAAAGGCCACTTGTCTGAATTAAGCGATTTTATTGTCGTTATTTATCTGGCAATGCCAGATTTTTAAGCGATATTTTAAAGCATGTGATATATTGATGCGTTTTTTCCTAGTGCATGCTATTATGTAGCAAACATTACGTGACATATACCACATAAATTCCACCATTTAGTCCATTTCTGCTGTGAGTCGCAAGATGGAGGATGCGGAAAATGCAGCTGCGTAAGCACCGCCTGGAGCACTTCTAAAAGAAACCCCTTGGCAGGGCAAACAATGGAGAGGAGGGGCAACAGCGATATTTCACACAGTAGCGGTCAGTGTCGGACTGGGACCCCAGGGGCCCAAAAGAAAACCTTACACCATAGGCCCATTCTCCAAACTATTTTTCCACCTTTCCTCACCCAACCTCTTTATTCCCCAAGGGGCTGATTCATTAAACACGAGTTCAAATCCCGAATGGGAAAAATTCAGATTGGATACGATAATTTCTGATGATCACAAATATCACGAATATGCTTACAAAAAAATCATATTAGTCACGATAATATCTTATTGGCGATCTGAAAGTCACGAAATTTTTGTATCCGAATGATCGTAAAATGCAGGAAAACCTTTCTGATTTTGATCCTTCTGTGCATAATTTTGGAAGTCTCCCATAGGGCTCAATGGCACTCTGCAGCTCCGACCCGGCCCAAGGAAAGTCTCCCATAGGGCTCAATGGCACTCTGCAGCTCCGACCCGGCCCAAGGAAAGTCTCCCATAGGGCTCAATGGCACTCTGCAGCTCCAACCTGGCCCAAGGAAACCCTCCCATAGGGCTCAATGGCACTCTGCAGCTCCAACCCGGCCCAAGGAAAGTCTCCCATAGGGCTCAATGGCACTCTGCAGCTCAAACCCGGCCCAAGGAAAGTCTCCCATAGGGCTCAATGGCACTCTGCAGCTCCAACCTGGCCCAAGGAAAGTCTCCCATAGGGCTCAATGGCACTCTGCAGCTCCAACCCGGCCCAAGGAAAGTCTCCCATAGGGCTCAATGGCACTCTGCAGCTCCAACCCGGCCCAAGGAAAGTCACCCATAGGGCTCAATGGCACTCTGCAGCTCCAACCCGGCCCAAGGAAAGTCTCCCATAGGGCTCAATGGCACTCTGCAGCTCCAACCCGGCCCAAGGGGAGTCTCCCATAGGGCTCAATGGCACTCTGCAGCTCCAACCTGGCCCAAGGGGAGTCTCCCATAGGGCTCAATGGCACTCTGCAGCTCCAACCTGGCCCAAGGAATGTCTCCCATAGGGCTCAATGGCACTCTGCAGATCTAACCCAGCCCAAGGAAAGTCTCCCATAGGGCTCAATGGCACTCTGCAGCTCCAACCCGGCCCAAGGAAAGCCTCCCATAGGGCTCAATGGCACTCTGCAGCTCCAACCTGGCCCAAGGAAAGTCTCACATAGGGCTCAATGGCACTCTGCAGCTCCAACCCGGCCCAAGGAAAGTCTCCCATAGGGCTCAATGGCACTCTGCAGCTCCAACCCGGCCCAAGGAAAGCCTCCCATAGGGCTCAATGGCACTCTGCAGCTCCAACCCGGCCCAAGGAAAGTCTCCCATAGGGCTCAATGGCACTCTGCGGCTCCAACCCGGCCCAAGGAAAGTCTCCCATAGGTCTCAATGGCACTCTGCAGCTCCAACCCGGCCCAAGGAAAGTCTCCCATAGGGCTCAATGGCACTCTGCAGCTCCAACCCGGCCCAAGGAAAGTCTCCCATAGGGCTCAATGGCACTCTGCAGCTCCAACCCGGCCCAAGGAAAGTCTCCCATAGGGCTCAATGGCACTCTGCAGCTCCAACCCGGCCCAAGGAAAGCCTCCCATAGGGCTCAATGGCACTCTGCAGCTCCAACCCGGCCCAAGGAAAGTCTCCCATAGGGCTCAATGGCACTCTGCAGCTCCAACCCGGCCCAAGGAAAGTCTCCCATAGGGCTCAATGGCACTCTGCAGCTCCAACCCGGCCCAAGGAAAGTCTCCCATAGGGCTCAATGGCACTCTGCAGCTCCAACCCGGCCCAAGGAAAGTCTCCCATAGGGCTCAATGGCACTCTGCAGCTCCAACCCGGCCAAAGGGGAGTCTCCCATAGGGCTCAATGGCACTCTGCAGCTCTAACCCGCCCCAAGGAAAGACTCTCATAGGGCTCAATGGCACTCTGCAGCTCCGACCTGGCCCAAGGATAGTCTCCCAAAGGTCTCAATGGCACTCTGCAGCTCCAACCCGGCCCAAGGAAAGTCTCCCATAGGGCTCAATGGCACTCTGCAGCTCCAACCCGGCCCAAGGAAAGTCTCCCATAGGGCTCAATGGCACTCTGCAGCTCCAACCCGGCCCAAGGAATGCCTCCCATAGGGCTCAATGGCACTCTGCAGCTCCAACCCGGCCAAAGGGGAGTCTCCCATAGGGCTCAATGGCACTCTGCAGCTCCGACCTGGCCCAAGGATAGTCTCCCAAAGGTCTCAATGGCACTCTGCAGCTCCGACCTGGCCCAAGGAAAGTCTCCCATAGGGCTCAATGGCACTCTGCAGCTCCAACCCGGCCCAAGGAAAGTCTCCCATAGGGCTCAATGGCACTCTGCAGCTCCGACCCGGCCCAAGGAAAGTCTCCCATAGGACTCAATGGCACTCTGCAGCTCCAACCCGGCCCAAGGAAAGTCTCCCATAGGGCTCAATGGCACTCTGCAGCTCCAACCCGGCCCAAGGAAAGTCTCCCATAGGGCTCAATGGCACTCTGCAGCTCCAACCCGGCCCAAGGGGAGTCTCCCATAGGGCTCAATGGCACTCTGCAGCTCCAACCCGGCCCAAGGAAAGTATCCCACAGGGCTCAATGGCACTCTGCAGCTCCAACCCGGCCCAAGGAAAGTCTCCCATAGGGCTTAATGGCACTCTGCAGCTCCAACCTGGCCCAAGGAAAGTCTCCCATAGGGCTCAATGGCACTCTGCAGCTCCAACCCGGCCCAAGGAAAGACTCTCATAGGGCTCAATGGCACTCTGCAGCTCTAACCCGGCCCAAGGAAAGACTCTCATAGGGCTCAATGGCACTCTGCAGCTCCAACCCGGCCCAAGGAAAGCCTCCCATAGGGCTCAATGGCACTCTGCAGCTCCAACCCGGCCCAAGGAAAGTCTCCCATAGGGCTCAATGGCACTCTGCAGCTCCAACCCGGCCCAAGGAAAGTCTCCCATAGGGCTCAATGGCACTCTGCAGCTCCAACCTGGCCCAAGGAAAGTCTCCCATAGGGCTCAATGGCACTCTGCAGCTCCAACCCGGCCCAAGGGAACCCTCCCATAGGGCTCAATGGCACTCTGCAGCTCCAACCCGGCCCAAGGAAAGTCTCCCATAGGGCTCAATGGCACTCTGCAGCTCCAACCCGGCCCAAGGAAAGTCTCCCATAGGGCTCAATGGCACTCTGCAGCTCCAACCCGGCCCAAGGAAAGTCTCCCATAGGGCTCAATGGCACTCTGCAGCTCCAACCCGGCCAAAGGAAAGTCTCCCATAGGGCTCAATGGCACTCTGCAGCTCCAACCCGGCCCAAGGGAACCCTCCCATAGGGCTCAATGGCACTCTGCAGCTCCAACCTGGCTCAAAGAAAGTCTCCCATAGGGCTCAATGGCACTCTGCAGCTCCAACCCGGCCCAAGGAAAGCCTCCCATAGGGCTCAATGGCACTCTGCAGCTCCAACCTGGCTCAAAGAAAGTCTCCCATAGGGCTCAATGGCACTCTGCAGCTCCAACCCGGCCCAAGGAAAGCCTCCCATAGGGCTCAATGGCACTCTGCAGCTCCAACCCGGCCCAAGGAAAGCCTCCCATAGGGCTCAATGGCACTCTGCAGCTCCAACCCGGCCAAAGGAAAGTCTCCCATAGGGCTCAATGGCACTCTGCAGCTCCAACCCGGCCCAAGGGAACCCTCCCATAGGGCTCAATGGCACTCTGCAGCTCCAACCTGGCCCAAGGAAAGTCTCCCATAGGGCTCAATGGCACTCTGCAGCTCCAACCCGGCCCAAGGAAAGCCTCCCATAGGGCTCAATGGCACTCTGCAGCTCCAACCCGGCCCAAGGAAAGCCTCCCATAGGGCTCAATGGCACTCTGCAGCTCCAACCCGGCCAAAGGAAAGTCTCCCATAGGGCTCAATGGCACTCTGCAGCTCCAACCCGGCCCAAGGGAACCCTCCCATAGGGCTCAATGGCACTCTGCAGCTCCAACCCGGCCCAAGGAAAGTCTCCCATAGGGCTCAATGGCACTCTGCAGCTCCAACCCGGCCCAAGGAAAGTCTCCCATAGGGCTCAATGGCACTCTGCAGCTCCAACCCGGCCCAAGGAAAGTCTCCCATAGGGCTCAATGGCACTCTGCAGCTCCAACCCGGCCAAAGGAAAGTCTCCCATAGGGCTCAATGGCACTCTGCAGCTCCAACCCGGCCCAAGGGAACCCTCCCATAGGGCTCAATGGCACTCTGCAGCTCCAACCTGGCTCAAAGAAAGTCTCCCATAGGGCTCAATGGCACTCTGCAGCTCCAACCTGGCTCAAAGAAAGTCTCCCATAGGGCTCAATGGCACTCTGCAGCTCCAACCTGGCCCAAGGGAACCCTCCCATAGGGCTCAATGGCACTCTGCAGCTCCAACCTGGCTCAAAGAAAGTCTCCCATAGGGCTCAATGGCACTCTGCAGCTCCAACCTGGCTCAAAGAAAGTCTCCCATAGGGCTCAATGGCACTCTGCAGCTCCAACCTGGCCCAAGGAAAGTCTCCCATAGGGCTCAATGGCACTCTGCAGCTCCAACCCGGCCCAAGGAAAGCCTCCCATAGGGCTCAATGGCACTCTGCAGCTCCAACCTGGCTCAAAGAAAGTCTCCCATAGGGCTCAATGGCACTCTGCAGCTCCAACCCGGCCCAAGGAAAGCCTCCCATAGGGCTCAATGGCACTCTGCAGCTCCAACCCGGCCAAAGGAAAGTCTCCCATAGGGGTCAATGGCACTCTGCAGCTCCAACCCGGCCCAAGGGAACCCTCCCATAGGGCTCAATGGCACTCTGCAGCTCCAACCTGGCCCAAGGAAAGTCTCCCATAGGGCTCAATGGCACTCTGCAGCTCCAACCCGGCCCAAGGAAAGCTTCCCATAGGGCTCAATGGCACTCTGCAGCTCCAACCTGGCCCAAGGAAAGCCTCCCATAGGGCTCAATGGCACTCTGCAGCTCCAACCCGGCCAAAGGAAAGTCTCCCATAGGGCTCAATGGCACTCTGCAGCTCCAACCCGGCCCAAGGAAAGTCTCCCATAGGGCTCAATGGCACTCTGCAGCTCCAACCCGGCCCAAGGAAAGTCTCCCATAGGGCTCAATGGCACTCTGCAGCTCCAACCTGGCCCAAGGAAAGTCTCCCATAGGGCTCAATGGCACTCTGCAGCTCCAACCCGGCCCAAGGGAACCCTCCCATAGGGCTCAATGGCACTCTGCAGCTCCAACCTGGCTCAAAGAAAGTCTCCCATAGGGCTCAATGGCACTCTGCAGCTCCAACCCGGCCAAAGGAAAGTCTCCCATAGGGCTCAATGGCACTCTGCAGCTCCAACCCGGCCCAAGGAAAGTCTCCCATAGGGCTCAATGGCACTCTGCAGCTCCAACCCGGCCCAAGGATAGTCTCCCATAGGGCTCAATGGCACTCTGCAGCTCCAACCCGGCCAAAGGAAAGTCTCCCATAGGGCTCAATGGCACTCTGCAGCTCCAACCCGGCCCAAGGGAACCCTCCCATAGGGCTCAATGGCACTCTGCAGCTCCAACCTGGCTCAAAGAAAGTCTCCCATAGGGCTCAATGGCACTCTGCAGCTCCAACCCGGCTCAAAGAAAGTCTCCCATAGGGCTCAATGGCACTCTGCAGCTCCAACCTGGCTCAAAGAAAGTCTCCCATAGGGCTCAATGGCACTCTGCAGCTCCAACCTGGCTCAAGGAAAGTCTCCCATAGGGCTCATTGGCACTCTGCAGCTCCAACCCGGCCCAAGGAAAGCCTCCCATAGGGCTCAATGGCACTCTGCAGCTCCAACCTGGCTCAAAGAAAGTCTCCCATAGGGCTCAATGGCACTCTGCAGCTCCAACCCGGCCCAAGGAAAGCCTCCCATAGGGCTCAATGGCACTCTGCAGCTCCAACCCGGCCAAAGGAAAGTCTCCCATAGGGGTCAATGGCACTCTGCAGCTCCAACCCGGCCCA
This sequence comes from Xenopus tropicalis, assembly GCF_000004195.4. NCBI lineage: Eukaryota > Metazoa > Chordata > Amphibia > Anura > Pipidae > Xenopus > Xenopus tropicalis. The sequence continues at coordinate 178,493,735 of NC_030678.2, read as the reverse complement.
AGGGAACCCTCCCATAGGGCTCAATGGCACTCTGCAGCTCCAACCTGGCCCAAGGAAAGTCTCCCATAGGGCTCAATGGCACTCTGCAGCTCCAACCCGGCCCAAGGAAAGCTTCCCATAGGGCTCAATGGCACTCTGCAGCTCCAACCTGGCCCAAGGAAAGCCTCCCATAGGGCTCAATGGCACTCTGCAGCTCCAACCCGGCCAAAGGAAAGTCTCCCATAGGGCTCAATGGCACTCTGCAGCTCCAACCCGGCCCAAGGGAACCCTCCCATAGGGCTCAATGGCACTCTGCAGCTCCAACCTGGCCCAAGGAAAGTCTCCCATAGGGCTCAATGGCACTCTGCAGCTCCAACCTGGCCCAAGGAAAGTCTCCCATAGGGCTCAATGGCACTCTGCAGCTCCAACCCGGCCCAAGGAAAGCCTCCCATAGGGCTCAATGGCACTCTGCAGCTCCAACCCGGCCCAAGGAAAGCCTCCCATAGGGCTCAATGGCACTCTGCAGCTCCAACCTGGCTCAAAGAAAGTCTCCCATAGGGCTCAATGGCACTCTGCAGCTCCAACCCGTCCCAAGGAAAGCCTTCCATAGGGCTCAATGGCACTCTGCAGCTCCAACCTGGCTCAAAGAAAGTCTCCCATAGGGCTCAATGGCACTCTGCAGCTCCAACCCGGCCCAAGGAAAGCCTCCCATAGGGCTCAATGGCACTCTGCAGCTCCAACCTGGCTCAAAGAAAGTCACAATAACGAAGCTTGAATGAATCTGAAACTTTCATACTTGTTGCGAAAATACGATTTTGTCACTTTTTTTATGCACAGTACGAAAAAGTTGTGTTAAATAACGAAAAAATTGTCAAAAATATGCATGGTACAAAAAAGTTGCAGAAAACACGAACGGTCCGATCAAACGAACGATCAGACCATTCGTGGATTGATAAATCTCCCCCATAGTCTCTTTGATTTACACACTAGCATCTATTTCTCCTCTTTGTTCCCATTCATGGAATAAGGAATGAGCATGAAACAGCCCCCATGGTCAGGAGCAGGAGGGCCCACCGGGAGTTTTCCTGGTATCCTGGTGGGCCAGTCCGACACTGGTAGTGGGGTAATAAACAAGTGAATAAAATGAAGGAGGCATGAGGCTCACAGAGGCCAAAAAGGAAAGAACACAGTACAAAACACCAGCAGAGGCCACATTACACAAAACTCACAATTGAAAAAAGAAAGGAACAAAGTAACTTCTATATCAGAGATTGAGCCCAAACCCCCAAACATGCACGTGTTAGTAAATGTGAAGGGAATATTGAGATACCTATTCATGTTAATGGCAGCAGTGACAGTTCAGAATAACATCACTGAGGTTGAGGAAATTAAGAAATTTATAGTGGTTTATAGTGATTACTTATGGAACACTAACTAATGCCCCACACATTAGAATTCTCACTGACCCAACAAACACTCATCAGGTAGGGAATGGTCATTTGTTTGACCTTCCTGGCTTGTGCTCTTAAAGCACCTAAAGCAGGGGATCCCCAACCTTTCTTACTCGTGAGCAACAGTCAAATGTAAAAAGACTTGGGGAGCAACACAAGCACCATAACAGTTCATGGAGGAGCCAAATAAGGGCTGTGATTGGCTATTAGGGGCCTCTATGCACCCTATCAGCTTACAGGGGCTTTATTTGGTAGGAAATCTTGTTTTTATTCAACCAAAACTTGCCCCCAAGTCAGGAATTCAAAAATAACTCCCTGGTTTGGGGGCACTGAGAGCAACACCCAAGGGGTTGGGGAGCAACATATTGGTGAAATAAAATTTTTAATGCATGCTATAAGGCTCATGTGGATTTGAGCAGGTGATTCCCCCCTGTGAGAATGGCAGCAAGCTGAATTTCCCCATTGAAAATCAATAGTTAAAATCTGATTGGCTGTTGTTGGCCCCACCCACTTTTCTAAACTTGTAACATAGTCACCCAGTGACTGACTGTGCAAAGTTTGGGAACCCTGGCACCAAACCAAGAAAATTCAATAGGTGAAATCTGATTGGCTGTTGATGGCTCCACCCACTTTTTAAAGCCTAAAAATGAAGTCCCCTAGTGACCCTGCTATTAATACTGTGAGAATGGCAGCAGGTTAAATTTCTGCCAAGTCAATAGGTAAAATCTGATTGTCTGTTCACAGCTCCGCCCACTTTTGGGCATCCAACAATCATCATCTTTTCATTCAGGCTGAGCCCATGACTGTGTGATTCAAGTTTGGGGGGTGTGGCCTCAAAGCTGTAAGATTGGCAGCAGTTTAAATTTCCCCATTAAAGTGGGCGAAATTTGATTGGCTGACCCCATGATTATGTTAATCAAATTTGGGGGGTGTAGCTTCAAAGCTGTAAGCAGTTTGAAAATCTTCCCTGTCAAAGTCAATGGGAAAATTGGGGGGTTCGGAGCGGCAGTGGGGGCGGGATCACTTATAAAAGCACAAGCAGCCTGTTCCACTATAGGGCGAAGAAGTGTGGGTAGTTTGGGTGTTGTACCCCTAAACCTGTAGGAGGAGTAGCGTTTAGATAATGGGGGGCGCTAAGAAGAAGAAGCGGAAGAATCAGCCAAAGTCGAAGAACAGTCTGTGGGGGTTTCACCCCAACATAATAAGACACTACAGATCGGTCGCCATTTGTTGTCTTTCCAGTTGGGCTTTTAGATGGTTCCTGCCTAAACCTCATTTTTAATGTAAATTTTAATTTTATTATTTTTAATTAGCGCAAAAAATCCTTATTATTATTCTTTAATTGTTTGATTTCAATAAAGGTTAAGTCTTAACGGGGCAATCTGATATTCTACCAATGTGAGAAAAGAGCAGGAGGTGCAACATTGTAGCTCATACTTTTTCCTTATTTCCTTGAGTTACATATTGATATTTGACCTTCTTTGGGTTTCATTTTAATGGAAGGTGCCCCCCATTTTCTAAATATTGTTTGACCATTATTATAACTCTTGGACTCCCCCATTGGAAGTCAATGTCTGGCTGACATAAAGATTGCTCGGCCGTACATATACTGTATAAACCATTTGCTACATTTCTGATTTCTCTGCTTCTCCCTATTTAGAGAATTGAAGTATTTCGCTTGAGACACTATTGTTGATTCACTAATTACAGTAGGTAAATTTACCAAGAGCCCAGGGAATTCTCAGTTTTAGCAAATACAAATCAGTGTTACTATAATATACAGGGTATAGAAGCGAATGTACTGGATCTGTTATATAAACAGAGGCTTCTGAGTATTCAGATTCCCATTGCTGCTCAGCACCGAGGCTGAGATGTGAGGCATTTATTGCCTATTTATTTACCTGAATAGAGAAACATGGGGAATAGGAAAGGCTGGTGACTTCCATGTGTCTGGGAGCCTGTGGCTGATCCTTGATAATTCCCATTGCTCAGACAGACAGATTGCTGCTATTACATTACTGATCCCAACGCTCTGTGCTCTGTATTATCCTTCTGCTCAGCCACCGGCACAACATGCACAGAAACCCTTTCCCCTTGGCCTGTCATGGCGGCCTCTTTCTGTTCATCATCCTACTTGTCTCTACTGTTCTTCAGGGGAAATTGAATCCCCAATGCTATTTAATGACTTCCTTCTCAAGTCAGCACATGTACCAGCCTGGGGACATTGTATTGGGAGGAATAATGCAGTTAAGCTTTGATAAATTTCTGATGCATTCTAATGGTACAATACACGAGTTTATACCAGGCTTACAGCTTTATCTGTATGTATTGTGATTATGGATTAGGAAATGTTGTTATCTAATACCTCTAGCCAACAGGATCAGAGCTGTAACCATGAAGACCCCACCCCAAAGCTTCTCCTGTGTCTTCATTCTGTACCCAATGACTTTGCTGAAAGTTCTAATAACCAGGTTTCCATCCTACAAACCAGTCTCTTTCCTCCATACGGTTGGTGTGTGGCATTTGGGGATGTGCATGGTACCAGCGGCTTACAGAGCTACATACTGGGAGGCAGAAAACCATGAATATAGACATTTGGTCCAGGTTAGCAAGGGTTACATAGAGGGTTATAAAAAACAAGACAAATGAAGAAAAGCTGAATCAGAATGGCCCTGTTGTGATACACAGAATTAAACATGTAGTTATATACAAATAGGGAGAAGGGGTGCAGGACAGCAATTTAGAGGAGTTGGGTTAAATTGCCAATAGAGCCAAACAGGTAGAGGGGAGACAGAGGCCCCCAACATGGAGTTCCTTTGAAACCTGTTTCTGGGGGAGAGGCAGGGAAGAGGGGATGGAGATGGCATTTTCCCAACGAGACCCCCAGATGGGGAAGAGATACTGGCAGTGGTGCAGCCAAGCAGGAAAGCATGGAGTTGCTGCCATTGTGCCACTGAGAGCTTGCACATTCACATTCACTCATGTACTTTCCCCCCAAGTGCCGCCATTTGCCTGGGGTAGTCAGTTACACATATACAGTATGTGGGTGTCTCTGCCAACTGGGCTGTACCATTGCCCCCAAGTCCTGTACTGGGACTATTGTTCCACCCTGTGTGGATCTCCCCTCGCTGGGATGTAACATTATTGGCAGGTACTGTGTGTGTCTCCCCAGGCCTCTCCCCACCTCTCACTTCCCTGTTACTGACAAATAGAATATTGAATATTGTGTAAATATACTGATTTAATGTGCATTGTGTCATACAGTGTGGAATTGGTACTGAATTTGAGAAAAATGTACTTTCCCTTACAGTGATTCTAAATTTTACTATCATCACTACATGGCACTCAAGTTCGCCATAGAAGAGATAAACCGAAGAGCTGACATTCTGCCCAACATCACCCTGGGATATATGGTGTATAATACAAGGGGAATAGAGAGAGAATCAATGAGGGGTGTCATGTCAGTACTGTCAGGAGGGAAGGAATTCATTCCTAATTATAATTGTGAGAGGAGGGGAATCCTGGCTGGTTTCATTGGAGATCTGACATCTGTCTCTTCCAACATAATCTCCCTCCTCACTGGGCTGTACCATTACCCTCAGGTACCGTACTGTGACTTTCTCCCCTCACTGGGCTGTACCATTACCCTCAGGTACCGTACTGTGACTTTCTCCCCTCACTGGGCTGTACCATTACCCTCAGGTACCGTACTGTGACTTTCTCCCCTCACTGGGCTGTACCATTACCCTCAGGTACCGTACTGTGACTTTCTCCCCTCACTGGGCCGTACCGTTACCCTCAGGTACCGTACTGTGACTTTCTCCCCTCACTGGGCTGTACCATTACCCTCAGGTACCGTACTGTGACTTTCTCCCCTCACTGGGCTGTACCATTACCCTCAGGTACCGTACTGTGACTTTCTCCCCTCACTGGGCTGTACCATTACCCTCAGGTACCGTACTGTGACTTTCTCCCCTCACTGGGCCATACCATTACCCTCAGGTACCGTACTGTGACTTTCTCTCCTCACTGGGCCGTACCATTACCCTCAGGTACCGTACTGTGACTTTCTCCCCTCACTGGGCCGTACCATTACCCTCAGGTACCGTACTGTGACTTTCTCCCCTCACTGGGCCGTACCATTACCCTCAGGTACCGTACTGTGACTTTCTCCCCTCACTGGGCTGTACCATTACCCTCAGGTACCGTACTGTGACTTTCTCCCCTCACTGGGCCGTACCATTACCCTCAGGTACCGTACTGTGACTTTCTCTCCTCATTGGGCCATACCATTACCCTCAGGTACCGTACTGGGACTTTCTCTCCTCACTGGGCCGTACCATTACCCTCAGGTACCGTACTGTGACTTTCTCCCCTCACTGAGCCGTACCATTACCCTCAGGTACCGTACTGTGACTTTCTCCCCTCACTGGGCTGTACCATTACCCTCAGGTACCATACTTTGACTTTCTACCCTCACTGGGCCATACCATTACCCTCAGGTACCGTACTGTGACTTTCTCCCCTCACTGAGCCATACCATTACCCTCAGGTACCATACTTTGACTTTCTACCCTCACTGGGCCGTACCGTTACCCTCAGGTACCATACTGTGACTTTCTCCCCTCACTGGGCCGTACCATTACCCTCAGGTACCGTACTGTGACTTTCTCCCCTCACTGGGCCGTACCATTACCCTCAGGTACCGTACTGTGACTTTCTCTCCTCACTGGGCCGTACCATTACCCTCAGGTACCGTACTGTGACTTTCTCCCCTCACTGGGCTGTACCATTACCCTCAGGTACCGTACTGTGACTTTCTCCCCTCACTAGGCCGTACCATTACCCTCAGGTACCGTACTGTGACTTTCTCCCCTCACTGGGCCGTACCATTACCCTCAGGTACCGTACTGTGACTTTCTCCCCTCACTAGGCCATACCATTACCCTCAGGTACTGTACTGTGACTTTCTACCCTCATTGGACTGTAACATTACTCTTTGGTACCATACTGTGAGTGGTTTGCTCCTATAGACTGTTATGCAATTAACCTCTGATATTGATATATGAGGGTATTTGCATTCTGGGTTGTACTGGTATCTTCAGGTTCTGTACTACTGATTCCAGAAGCAAAGATTATTAATATGAAGTTGACCCTCGCTTTTCCCTTAAAACAGCCTTTTCCCCACTACTGGGTTTGTTTCCATCCGTACATAAGAGGTTGGGCAGGGATGCTGGGCAATAGGCCAGGCTTGCATTGGTGCCCAGTTGATCCCACCCCGGCTCATTTGCAGTAAGGTTAGTGCTTTATGTAGGATGTTCAACTTCCAACATTCTCTGCAAGTCAATTCTCTATGCAACTTTGTTCCTGGGTTTTTGTTGCCCTGATGAAACAGGCCCCGCCCCCCCATAATGTTGCTACAAAGTAGGAATGCGCAGAGTTATCAAGTCATTATATGATGTAGCTATGTCTGTAAATTGGGCCTGGCTTTCAATATTTTGTGCTCTTTCATTTTGGGGACCTTTCCTGGGTGGGGCGGGGGCCTTTTAGTTTACCCAGGAAAGCAATATATTTTCAGGAGAACCTAAGCTTTCAAAATATGCTAAAATGTTCGTCCAATTCTACTTTGGTAATAAGATATAGACTTCTAAATGTCTAAAAAAAATTAAATTATATATATATAAGCACATATATCAGAAACAAAATTGTATGTAGGAAAATACAACCTATTGGGAAAGTCCCATGTCAACTGAACACACCAATACCAACTATGTATAGTTTTATGGAGATTTCTCACTTGTGTAGGTCACACCCCTAGCAGCCCAATGCCATCGTCACAAAGCACTGCTACAGAAATCTGCATACTTTAGCTTTCAATGGCTAAAATTCCACTAGCAGCGAATTCTAGAAAACTACACTTTTTGGATTAACATTTTCTTATGAATCCAAAATTGGTTAATATGTCTTTCTGCTCCAAACTACCAAGATGCAATGCTTTCATAAAATTATTGTTGTTTATTGTAAAAATGTGTTACAATTCTTTAAAATGCCTTAAATCTTCCCCATCCCAGCATTGTATCTCCCACATATCATTGGGTAACAAGATAAATATCAGGTCAGGGGACTACTGATAGTTTGGTACCCAATATGTATAGGTTTACTTAATTATGTGGCTTGAAAGGGCCCAAGATGAAGATAATCCATATGATCTATCATTTCAACACAAAATCAACACATTTTCAGAATTGCATGTAAAGTAAAGCTACAAGTAAGGAAATTCATCCTAGAAAGTCATATTTTTGGAAAATGCACATTCTCCTGAATCCAAAATGGGTACACCCCAAACTACCAAACCACAAAGCTTTCTTAAAGTTGGCATTTTTGATGACATTTCCAAAAATCACCTCAAAACATTTTTTTGCAGCATCTTATCCCCCACTTATTACTACCTCCCAACATCGAAGAAATAGAAAGAGGGACAAATGTATCTGACCACACCTACTTTGTAGTCACCTCCCCCCCAAAAATAACACACATTTTACAAAGGCCCTACCCTTTTTTAATGGTTGGAATGGTGACATTAGTTGCAAGTACACTAATGGTTTAAGTCAAACACACTGGATCCCATCTATAGCACCCGCATGTCATAACAGTAACAGAACCCCAGCATTTTATGACAGCCACAGTATTTCCCATCCCATGCTACATTTTGGCCCTGATTAATTATAATCTTTTAGTCTGAGATGGGATAAGTGCATAGCACATACCAGTACAAACATACCCCACGATTACAAATGGAGGCTTATTAGCACATGGGTTTAAATGCTTCCATGTATGAAACTTAGTGCTTGCCCAGGCAACCGCTCTGGGTGCAGGAGGGTGGCTGTTCTTAAAGGGGACCTGTCACGCTAAGAAATAATTGCAAATTGTTTTCTATTGTGTTTGTCAAGCAAACCAAACTTCACTTACACTATATAAATTATTTTAAACCTATTTCCTTCAGCACTGGAATTCACAATTGCAGAAAACAGGCAGGCTCCATTTTGTGGACACTGTTATTAAGGCAAGCTGTGTATCCTGCTAAAATCTTGCTTCTGTGCCAGTATGGGGGGGCCTGATACCCATATCCATGCACTGGCTACACAATTAGATGGTGAGGAGGGAGGGGGAATGTGAGGAGGGCAGTGACATCTAAGAAGTTCTGAATTTAAAGGGAAAGTAACTGTCTGCCCCACCCTAAGGTATAGAGGTGGGTCAGGCAATATATGATTGAGAGCTGGGACTTTTAAATGCTTATATAATGGGTATAGATATGTTAATAAAAATGACTTTGGGTTACATGTTTAATTTGAAAAGGGCTTTTATTCTACAGCTTTTTATGTCTGGGTGACAGGTCCCCTTTAAATCATTTAGAGCATCACCAGCACCTCAGGGAGTTATGAAGTTTTACCTATAAAAAATGACCCCTTTTTGTCCATCTGTGCCACAGATTTTCAGCTCTGCTTAATTCACTAATAACTTTCAGCATTATGTATTCCCTATGCACTCCCCCCTTCAGCTTTCCAACTCCCCCACCTCCATGCTCAGCCATTCGTCTGATACCGCCATCACTTTTCAGTGTATATGCCTTGACCCTCCACAGTCAACAAAGTGAATATACCTTCAAGCACATTTCTTTTCTTCCTTTTATTTTCTCCCGGCTCTGCCCCCTCGCTCGACCCGCATCCTCCACCTGGAGCTTTCCCTGATCAGAGCCGCTACAATAACAAATGAGTGTGCCGCACTTGAAGATGAGAGTTTACATTGAAGGTAATGTGAGGAGGCAGAAAATCTTGGGACGGCAGCACCACAAGAGGGGAAGGAATGCAAGGAAGACTCAAAACTCACTGCTTAAAGCAGGGGTAGGGAACCTATGGCTCGGGAGCCAGATGTGGCTCTTTTGATGGCGGGGTGTGTGGCCTGCGCTAGGCGGATAGAAGATGTGTTCTAAGCCTTAGAACACATCTTCTATCCACCAAGCACAGGCCATGCCCTCCTCTGCATCACATCCGCATCCGGCATCCTTGGGACCCGCCCTAACTTGCCCCGTGGCATCTGCGGCCAATCATATTGTATGGCTCTCACGGAATTACATTTTAAAATATGTGGTGTTTATGGTTCTCTCAGCCAGAAAGATTCCCTACCCCTGGCTTAAAGATATAACGGAGCAGTGCTGAATAAGTGTGGGTGTGTCTAATGCGATGAGAGTGTGATGTCATGTGGAACAGTGCACGGAAAATATAAAACAAGCGAGGGGTTAATTCGGGCAAAGCGGGAAATGTGTACAATCATCTGGGACAGCGGGATTTGCTCCACGAATCAGGAGTGTCCCGCAAAAAGCAGGACAGTTGGGAGGCGTGACCTAGGTACAAAGATTCCACCTCCTAAATACGAACCCCAGGGGCCCACTGAACAGTTAGGTGCCCAATGTGTGTAGGTTTATCCAAGTCCGTAGCATGTAGGGGCCCCAGAAATACCTGGTGCTTGCATTTATACTTATTCATAAACCCACTGTCAGTTTTATGTGCGGTTAAAGCCGCAAAAATTTCTTACCAGGTGCTAAAATCCATTTTGGTAGAAGTTTTAATCTCCTGGAGTCTGGGTTAAAAGAATTAAAAGAATATCCAAAGAAAAATCTAGAAAAGAGGTTTCAGTTATCATTCCTCATCCCCAGATGGTTCCCCAGATGGTTCTTTATGACCATGTATTTATTACAGACAATCAAATCTTCTGGCCATCAAACAGATCCCCATTACCCTTGACAATTAGTCAATAGCGAAGCTTCTATTTTTCTCAAACTTGGGGGGCTTTTCATTTGACCGCTCACGTGACCTTTACCTCAGCCCCAGACGTTGGTCACGTGGAACCTCAAATTCTTTTCATCATTGAGATGGAGGCATTGGATTTTGCCATTGGAGCAGTTCTTTTCCCAAAGACAAGGAGGGAAAGGTCTTCCTGTACTTTTCTTTCTTGTAAGCTCAGTAATAAAGAAAAGAATTATGACCTTGGCAATAGGGAACTCCTGGCCATTAACCCTTGCACTGGCAGCTGAGTCGGTCACTTTTTGTTTTGAACATTTTGTGCTTTCTCCCTTTAGGGGCCTTTCCTTGGGGAGGACCTTTTAATTGTATAATTTTTTTCAGAACAATGTAAGCTTTCAATATATATTTTTTACTAAATGCTCTGTCCAGATCCCTGTCTTTGGAAGAAGCTTCCTCGGTTCCTCCCTATCCAATTATACCTCTCTCTCTCTCTCTCTCTCTCTCTCTCTCTCTCTCTCTCTCTCTCTCTCTCTCTCTCTCTCGAGAGAGAGAGAGAGAGAGAGAGAGAGAGAGAGAGAGAGAGAGAGTGGTGGCTCCTGTGTCCTTAGGCTGGCCGACTTCTGAAAATTCGCTGGAGTGCCCGTCTGGTAAGACTTTCGTCCCTCAGGCTAAGGTCTCTCAGATCCTGGGTGGGGTCATTCCACTAAGATTGCAGGCCATCCAGGGATTAAGAAGACAATCTCATTTTCAGATAGTATTCTCTTGTCCAAGATGTTTCCCATTATGTTGCTGCATGTTCTGTTTGTGCCCAGCAGAAGATTCCTCGGTGTTTCCTTCATCTACTAGAATTTTTGTAATTACACTTCTGTAACAAGATAGATTTTTAAAAGTCTAAAAAAAAAATAAAAAATGAAAACAATATTTTCCATAACAAACACAGATGACATTTTTTACTAAATGAAACTTGTGCATATGGATTTTTCTTGCCTTCCAAATCAGTTTCTACCAAATGAGCCCCATGACTGCGTATTATGGGTAGTAAGCCCCCCCTAACTGTACAGAGACCCCCAGGAAACCATATATTCTTGGAAAGTACACATTCTGACAAACCCAACATGGGTGAAGATGTCTTTCTACACTAAAGTAACAAACTATAAAATTCTGCTAAAACACAGACCAGGAACAAGAATGGTGGTGTAACAATGCAATAAAACCACAAGAATTGTGTAAATCAATAAAATAAGAAAATAAGTCATACAGCATAGTGGTCAAAATACCCAATACAATAGCCACACTGCCAAAATAAATAGTTTTTAGGGAAAAAATGAAAAGAAAGACAAAAGTGTAAAATTAATAAGTCAGAATGGGTGCATAACCTGCAAGCATGAACAGGAGGGCACAAAATGCTCAAAGAATTGGGCGTTGGCCCTTAAAGGAGAACTAAACCCTATTTACAAATTAAGCTCAGCTTGTTGCCCTTTATGTGAAGAGCTACTTACCATTAGCTTTCCTGCAGTAGACTTCTTCCATTCCAGCAATGATAAATCAAAGTAAAGAATACTGTACACTCCTATAAAAGATTCCAGCTTCCTTTTGCCGAATAGTGAGATTAGGGCGTACGCACGAGCACTTTCACTCCCCCAAGCCAATCGCATGCTCACACAGCTCTACAGATTTCCCCGGGCCAGCGTTGATGTTAGAAGCCAGAGGGAAGTGACGCGATCAATAAAAAAATGGCCGCCGCAAGTAACGATGCGGCTGAAAATAACTTTGGCGTGGTACAGAAATAGTAAGTAATTGGGAGAAGTTTCATTATGGTGGTTCAGGAGAGGGACATGTGGCAAAAAACATTTTGAAAACTTGGGTTTTGTTCTCCTTTAAGTTCCAGGACTGGGCACGTAGATTTCTAATGCCCCAAATGCTAGTATCTGAGTTTGTTTTTGAAGGAGTACAGAGAGTATGCCTTGCAGAGAAAATAATTTCAGAGGGAAGTGTGGAGTCTTAGATTGTATCACTGACTGTCAGGAACTGTCATCTCTTGTTATGCTTGTCAGTCCCGGTGAGAGGCGGTACCCAAAGGATGAGGAAGTGACATCACCCAGGAAGAGGAAGTAGGCAGTGTGCTGGTACAGAGAGATCTGGGGGCACAGTGGTTCTGGTCCTGCATAACTGAAGGCTATTAAGGTCTATGCTGCTTCCTGAATCCTCTTTGGTCCCAGCTTTTAAAGCTGAAGAGCCCATGCAACTATGGGCTGCTCATCTGTTCCCAGAGGAGAGGACCCGTAGGAAGGAAATGGTCATCTACATAAGCCCTGCCCTGTAAAGCCTCAATGTCAGGGAAATGCTCCCACGTAGGTCCGAGTGGGGAGTCTCTCCTAGGCAGAATTGTTTCACTCCCAGACTCTCAAGCTTCTAGAGTTTTTGTCCCTTCTACTCTATCCTATTGCTCTAAGTCCTTCCCCTGTCAAGCATTCCTGGACTCTGGGGCAGCAGGGAACTTCATCGATATTTCCTTTTTCAAAAGCGTGGCTTCCCCTCCCCTTCGGGTTAGTTAACATCATCCACAGTGCTGTTGCAATTACGGGTGGGGTGGTTGCACTCTGAAGAGTTATCATTCCTGATTATCGAATGTCCCGCTACCCCACTTATCCTTGGTTTCCCATGGCTTAGATAACACAATCCAACCTTTGATTGGACCACTGGTGACCTCACTGCTTAGGGTTCCAATTGTGCCACTCCATGTCTCTTCAATTAAACATGACTCCCCTCCTCTGCTTAAATGCTATGTCAAGTTTTGTGATGTCTTTGAGAAGAAGAATGCAGAGACTCTCCCGCCACATAGGCCTTATGGCACCCTGGCACTATGCCTCCAAGGGGTAGAATGTATACACTATCAGTCCCAGAGACTTAAGCCATGAAGCAATACATCCTAGAGAACCTCATTAGGAAATCTAGTTCTCCTGTGAGTGCTGGCTTCTTCTTTATCCAAAAGAAAGATGTATCAGACCATTTCAAGACTACCGTTGTCTTAATAAAATCACAGTCAAAAATCGCTATCCACTCCCCTTAATTCCAGAGCTCTTCGACAGTTTAAAGGAAGCCAAGGTTTTCTCAAAACTTGAGAACTTGAGAACCCAGGACAAGCTAGAAGGGCATTATTCTTCTCTAGGTTAAATTTCATTATATCTTATAGACCTGGGTCTACGAACATCAAAGCTGATGCCCTGTCCAGATCCCTGTCTTTGGAAGAAGTTTCCTCGGTTCCACCCTGTCCAATTATACGAGAGAGAGTGGTGGTTCCTGTGTCCTTAGTCGGGCCGACTTCTGAAAATTCGCTGGATTCTCAGATCCTCTGGTGGGGTCATTCTGCTAAGATTGCAGGCCATCCAGAGGTTAAGAAGACACTCAATCTCATTTCTCGTAACTTTTCTTTTTAGGCCCACAAATTTTCTCCAAATACACTGAAGTCATTGGCAAATTTTTTATCGCAGTGAATTTTTGCCACTGTTTCATGAAGAAATTTGCTTCTGGCAAAATGCAGAGTTTCACAAATCCATATCTTGTGAAAAAAATCGCTCATCAATCTGCAGAAAGATTAAACCAAAAATAGGTTTTCACTCTACTATTCATGCTCGGACAGAACGTCTCATACAGCTGAGGGCATGGAGAAAGAAGACTAATAATTAACTAGTAATGAGCAAATCAGTCCTGTTTGGCCAAAACTGCGAAAAAGTTGCATGGCAAAAAAAATTGTTGCCCACGGCTGTTCTTTTGGCGCCCGTGGCTATACTTTTGTTGTGAGGTTATTCTTTTGTCACCCGCGGCTATTCTTTTGTCACCCCGGCTATTCTTTTGTCGCCCCCGGCTATTCTTTTGTCGCCCGCGGCTATTCTTTTGTCGGCGACTATTCTTTTGTCGCGGGACTATTCTTTTGTTGATCGGCTATTCTTTTGACACCCGCGGCTATTCTTTTGTCATGAGGTTATTCTTTTGTCACCCATGACGCGCGATTATTGTTTTTTGATATGGGCAACAATTTTTGGATGCGCAGTGAATTTTTCCGCGGCAAATTTTTTCATCCGTTTCACGAAACAATCCGCCAATGGCGAAACGCAGAAATTTGCCGCAAATCCATGCCTGCCGAAACATTTCGCCCATCACTATAATAAACACTTTACCTATAAAGAAAATTCAAAGTAAAATTATTTTATACTTAAGAAAGTAAGTACATTAGTATAACTTAATTCATTGAAGTACTTTTACAAAAAATACTGGACACCAGTGGTTTTTTACAAAGAAGCAGTAGATTTATAAAGAAATACAAGAGAAGGTGTCAGCTCACAGTGTGCTACAAGTCATTCTATTAAGATGTATCTACACATTAGAGTTTCTACAATATGAGGGGTATTAATAGGGAAACTTCTTTTGTCATGAGGTTATTCTTTTGTTACCCCCGGCTATTCTTTTGTCACCTGCGGCTATTCTTTTCTTGCCCGAGGTTATTCTTTTGTCACCGGCAGCTATTCTTTTGTTGTCAGGTTATTCTTTTGTCGCCTGAGGCTATTCTTTTGTCACCCGCGGCTATTATTTTGTACCGCAGCTATTCTTTTGTCGCCCCGGCTATTCATTTGTTGCGCGACTATTCTTTTGTCACCCGCGGCTATTCTTTTGTTGAGCGGCTATTCTTTTGACACCCGCGGCTATTCTTTTGTCGTGAGGTTATTCTTTTGTCGCCCGCGGCTATGCTTTTTTGACGTTGGTTTTTGATACAGGCGACAATTTTTGGACGCACAGGGAATTTTTCTGTAGCGAATTTTTTCACCTGTTTCGTGAAACGCGGAAATTTGCGCAAATCCATGCCTGCCGAAACATTTCGCCATATCACTATAATAAACGCTTTACCTATAAAGAAAATTCAAAGTAAAATTATTTTATACAGTACTTACTTAAGTAAGTACGTTAGTACAACATAATCCATTGAAGTACTTTTACAAAAAATACTGGACACCAGTGGTTTTTACAAAGGAAGAGTAGATTTATAAAGAAATACAAGAGAAGATGTCAGCTCACGGTGGGCTGCAAGTCATTCTATTAAGATGTATCTACACATTAGAGTTTCTACAATATGAGGGGTATTAACAGGGAAACTACCCCCCCCACACTTCAGTCTCCTCAGTAGAGAACAAAGCTGCTTCTTTTACACTTGTGCTATAACAGGAGCTACCTGATACTAACTAGAAGCCCTCATTCACAGGTCTCTTTCTTTGATTTCACTAAGGCAGTTATACCCAACCAGTGGCTCGGGGGCAACATGTTGCTCACCAACCCCTTGGATGTTGCTCCCAGTGGCCTTATTTTTAATTCCTGGCTTGGAGGCAAGTTTTGGTTGCATACAAAAACAGATGAACTGAAAAACAGAGCCTTCTGTAGGCTGACAGTCCATATAGGGCTACCAAATAGCCACTCATAACCCTTATTTGGCACCCTGGGAACATTTTTCATGCTTTTGTTGCTCCCCAACTCTTTTATAATTGAATGTGGCTCATGGGAAAAAAAAGGTTGGGGATTCTACTTAACGATCCTGGCTTCTCCTTACTGAGGTCTACTGACCACCCAGCACATCCACCCCTGGTACTAGGTGGTGTCCAAGGTGACAGAACCATGAGCCCCTTCACCTTATTTAGCCTCACAATTAGGAACTACACTCACTACCCCTGGGCAAATGAAATCACCTTCCCTAGACATTTCCTCATGTTAGGAATGGTTAACCCATTTATGGCTTTGTCTCTAAATGTACCAAGCTCAGGGCTCAGTGGACATTACAAGAAGTAGCAAGTGTAAAAACAAATTAAAAAGTTAACATGTTTGCAGATTACATTTTATTGTGTCACTATCCTCTTTAGTGATTAGAAATTAAAAAAGAAATAATTGTTTAAATGTGCATTGATACAACTATTCCTTAATCATTTCAGATCAGCTACGGAGCCACAGATGTAACTTTCACTGACAGAAGGAGGTTCCCATACGTCTACCGAACGGTCCCTAATGTAGGATATTTCCATCAAGCTCTCATTCAGCTGCTGAAGCACTTTGGTTGGACCTGGGTGGGAATCTTGGTAGCAGATAATCAAGAAGATTATATAAAGAGACAACTAATAGAGCTGATTACAAGCAATGGGATGTGTGTGGAATTTGCTTATGAATACTTATGGGATGGCAGTGACGATGACAGAATGGTTGAAATAATTTCAAAAACAGCTTCCAGAGTTGTCATAATCAGTGATTCCACCAATAAGCTTTGGCCAATATTGAGACAGGTTAAGTTTAAGTCTAGCTTTAAAAGAACTTGGATTTTGTCAGTCTCATCTTCATTTACCGATTCTATTCTCCAATATGAGATTGCGGAATTATTTGCTGGAAGTTTGGCTTTTCCAGTAGCTGCTAGAGAAATGGATGGATTTCAGGATTTTTTATTCTCTGCAAACCCTGATCAGTATCCAGAAGATATATTCATTGAAGAAACATGGCTGGATTTTGTAAGCGACCTATCTACTGACATGGCCAACAGTGAAACATATGTGAGTAATATAACCGGCAGTGAAGACTTTCTAAATTCTTCCTCTCTTGGAAATGAGACCCTTGCATCAATCCCTCACTTTAGACAGCTGGATCTCAGAGTGCCCTACAGTGTGTACAAGGCTGTGTATTTGTTGGCCCAGGCTCTACATGTATTGCTCTCAGAGAAGACTTCTCATGGGGCTCCTACAGAGAAAGCCCAACTGGAGAGGGAACTGAACCCATGGAAGGTGGGATATTGGTTTAAGCCTCCATACTCTAGAACCAGTGGCTTGTGAGCAACATGTTGTTAACCAAACCCTTGGATGTTGCTCCCAGTGGCCTCAAAGTAGGTGCTTCTTTTTGATTTTCTGGCTTGGAGACAAGTTTGCCAAACAGAGCCTACTCTGGGCTGCTAGTCCACATAGGGGCTATTAAATAGCCAATTATAGCTCTTATTGGCACCCTAGGAACTCTTTTCATGCTTCTAGTGCTCACCAACACATTTTCCATTTGAATGTGGCTCACTGGTATAAAAGGTTGGGGACCCCTGCTCTGCAGTTTCCTTTAACTCTTCCATTTTTATTTTGCAGAACAATTCCCATTCTATGGCATTTACACTAAAGTCAGATACACAGCACGGTATCTAGTAGATCCTGTTTGGAACAAAGATAAGAGTTTGTGGAATACAAAGTCATGAAGTTCCTAAACAAATATAAACAAATATGTGTACAGTGCCCAACATATGTGGCTTCCAGATAACTAGATATATTTTTTTTAAATTCTAATTTTCAAAACTTTCTTTGATTGATAGAGGGAGAGATAATTCAGTACAATTTATAAGCTGCAAATAAAGAAATATGGGCACCAGTGGTTCTTAATCAGGAAATTGATGTTTATTTAACACAGCTGAAGTACTTATTTAGTACAATGATTATACAAATATACATTCATGTATAAAACAAGCACAGGTACCACGTAGGGGAAGGGACTTAGTATGTTTAGGGTAACCTTTAAAGAAAAAGAAAAGATTAAAACTAAGATGTATCAGAAAGGTCTATGTAAATATAGCCATACACACTCACAGTAATGTTGCTCTGAGTCCTCTGTCAATAGAAACACATGATTTCTTTCTGTCTATTCTTTACACATGTTCTTAGGTATCAGACTTCCTTCTCTCAGCTCAAACCTCCAGGGCTCGGGCTTGAGCATGCTCAACTTGCTCCTCCCTCTCACCCTCCTTCTCACGCTCCCATTCAAACATTTGCTGTAATCTGAGCCCAGAGCACAGGGATGCAAACAGGACGTGATGTCAGACCAAGCTAAATGGCAACTACTTTCTTAAACAAATACAGAGAGCTTCTAGGGCTGTTTTCTCATGTATGGTAAAGCATTCTACAGAATAAATATAGATTTCAAACTTGTCTCCTTCTGGCTAATCTATTGGAAAGAATCTGCATCAGTAGCTTTGCTTCTCCTTTTAGAAATACCTCCAAATGATACAGACTTGGCTCCCTTCCTTGTTTTTTCTCACCCTTAACCAAACCATCCCAGACCCACAATACTTTCCTACCCTGTCACCTGCAGCATTAGGTCCACCACCCCCTGTCACTAATTTGTACGCAAGACCTAACTTACCTGCTTTGTTGAAATACATTGAATCATCACCCAAAGTTCTGTAATATTTGTCCGAAGCAGTGTATTATGGTAGGGTCTGGGCAGAATGCAGGCTGAGCTGGGGTTGGGGCAGGGATAGCACTAATTACTTTATTAGATATACTTTTCAGATTATTTGTTTGATAATTACAACAATGATAATTCGAAACTCCCATACAAGCAGCATCCAGAGTCACATTGCTTTTATCCTGTAGGACAGACTGGACCATTTCTGGATAGGTTTTATACACTGGTGTGGGAAGACTTGAAGTTATCTGGGAAGGAAAGTATGAAAAAGAACTTGACAGTGAAAGAATAACAGGCATTAAAATCCCTAAAAAAGTAATAGAGAGATAAGAGAGGATCAATAGAAGTTCCTGAGAGAGATTACGATGAGAAGTATATATCGGCACAATTCAATGATGAGAAACAATATTGATGTTTGAGTAGTGATCCCACTAAAGTGTTTTAATCTGAACTGAGAAAAATACTGGAATATGGAAAGGATTTGAGAAAGGACACACTATTGTTGCAAGGATAGGGACTCTCAATGAAAAAGTTGGGGAGATTTGTAATGGCTTATCCATTAGATAGCTTCAAGAGGGGGTTGGATGGCTATGAAGATAGTTTAGATGATATGCCTTGAAAATTGCTTGAGGAATCCCTGTGAGGAGGGTCCTGTTAGAGGGGATGTGTATAAAGCTGTAAATGTTATGGCTTGTGTTTATACTCTGAGCAACTGCTGTTTATGGGGCACAAAATGCGTCAGTAGTTGGAGAGACTGTTCTGTCCATCAATGTAGAGAAGGAAAACTTATTTATGGGGATGATGTGAGGTGGGTCTGTAGGTCCAAATGAAAGAAGCTCTCACCAGAAAAGCTCCGGCAGCCGCTCCCTTTGTATCAGTTGCCTGTAAATCTCTCACTAATAAGTGAATAAAGAAAATAATGCCGTGGTGTTGTTTCCCCTTAGCTGAATCACTTGCTGAGAAAGGTTCATGTTACACTTTCTTCATCCCAAGAAGAGATTTATATTAACAAGGAGGGAGAAGCTCCGGGACAATATGATCTCACAAACTGGGTCATGTTCCCTGATCGAAGAACCAACGAACTGAATGTGATCACAGTGGGAAGGTACAACACGTCGAACCCCAATCAGCTGATTTTCAATGACAGAGCCATTGTTTGGTACCCGAATGATACAGAGGTGAGCTCCTGGGAAAGGGCAAATTCACATCTCTTGTTTGTTTCCAGGTAAATGTGCTGCTTTCTGTGCTGTGGCCCTGGGGTTACATAGATATATAGTTACGTTGGGTTGGAAAAAGACCAAAGTCCATCAAGTTCAACCATTCCAAATCAATTTCAGTGCACATATATATTCACACACTCTTAACAACCTATCTATATACTCACATATATACTATACATCTATGCTAACTGTAGATTCTAGTATCACAATAGCCAACCTCACTGCCCTCCCTGTGAGGAACCCCCTACCCAATATCCCCCGGCAGGGCATTCCTCAACCTCCTCACTGCCCTCACCGTGAGGAACCCCCTACCCAACATCCCCCGGCAGGGCATTCCCCAACCTCCTCACTGCCCTCCCTGTGAGGAACCCCCTACCCAACATCCCCCGGCAGGGCATTCCTCAACCTCCTCACTGCCCTCACCGTGAGGAACCCCCTACCCAACATCCCCCAGTAGGGCATTCCCCAACCCCCTCACTGCCCTCACCGTGAGGAAACCCCCTACCCAACATCCCCCGGCAGGGCATTCCCCAACCCCCTCACTGCCCTCACCGTGAGGAACCCCCTACCCAACATCCCCCGGCAGGGCATTCCCCAACCCCCTCTCTGCCCTCACCGTGAGGAAACCCCTACCCAACATCCCCCGGCAGGGCATTCCCCAACCCCCTCACTGCCCTTACCGTGAGGAACCCCCTACCCAACATCCCCCGGCAGGGCATTCCCCAACCCCCTCACTGCCCTCACCGTGAGGAACCCCCTACCCAACATCCCCCAGCAGGGCATTCCCCAACCCCCTCACTGCCCTCACCGTGAGGAACCCCCTACCCAACATCCCCCGGCAGGGCATTCCCCAACCCCCTCACTGCCCTCACCGTGAGGAACCCCCTACCCAACATCCCCCAGCAGGGCATTCCCCAACCCCCTCACTGCCCTCACCGTGAGGAACCCCCTACCCAACATCCCCCGGCAGGGCATTCCCCAACCCCCTCACTGCCCTCACCGTGAGGAACCCCCTACCCAACATCCCCTGGCAGGGCATTCCCCAACCTCCTCACTGCCCTCACTGTGAGGAAACCCCTACCCAACATCCCCCGGCAGGGCATTCCCCAACCTCCTCACTGCCCTCACCGTGAGGAAACCCCTACCCAACATCCCCCGGCAGGACATTCCCCAAACTCCTCACTGCCCTCACCGTGAGGAACCCCCTACCCAACATCCCCCAGAAGGGCATTTCCGAACCTCCTTATTGCCCTCACAGTGAGGAACCCCCTACCCAATATCCCCCGGGAAGGGCATTCCCCAACCTCCCTCTTAATGACTGGAGCCCCCGTACTACAGATGAGGCCTTACGACAGACCTATAAAGAGGCAAAATTATGTTTCATCCCTTGTGTCAATATCCCTGGAATTAGACCACTTGTTATCTTCAAAAATCTCCATATCCAAGGATATTTCTACCAAAGGGCATAACTTTGCACTAATCAACACTGAACCTCATTTCCCACTTTGCTGCCCAGTTTTGCTCTGTAAAGTGGCAGAATGACTTTCCCTTCATTCCTCTGCCCCCCATGCCCTCTCTTGTGCCTCCATACATTCCCCACCACATGGTCCCACCACCCACTAACACTGTTGTTTCCCTCACTAAACCTTCTGTTGTGGCTTGCTTCCCTCAAAACTAAACTCAAAGTGGGGAAATCACAAAGTGCTGGCGAGAATGCAGCGCTAAATGTGTCAGTCGGCAAATTGCAAAAGTAGTGTAAGTTTGGGGATCTGTGAAGGTTTTGTTGGGCTTTTCCCACTGTTAATACTATATTCATGGAAACTATTTTGCCATTATTAGTCTTCAGGACTTGCCCAGGAAGCACAATTACCTGCTGTTATGGTGTTTGGTTTCAGATCCCAATCTCCGTGTGCAGTGACAGCTGTATCCCAGGGTACCGGAAAGTTTCCCGAGAAGTAGAGTTTTCCTGCTGTTATGACTGTGTGCCCTGCGAGGAGGGACACATCTCCAACACAACAGGTCCGTTTCCCACCAACCCCAAAACTCAAAGTTGTTCCTCAACAAATTATTTGGGCAGGCACAGACTGTGTGATATACTGGGAACTGACTGACTGGGAACTGACTGACTGGGAACTGACTGACTGGGAACTGACTGACTGGGAACTGACTCTTGGGAAGTTGCGGGCAGAGGACCTCCTGCATCAGATACAAGTGATACACATGTAATGAACTAAAGCCCTAAAGCTGTTTATACAATATATTTTTATAGAGACCTACATTGTTTGGGGGTATAGTTTTCCTTTTCACTCCTGCATATGGCACTGTATGGTACTCTCTGGAGGATGTGGTTAATTTGGCTTTTCTGGGAAATTGGTTTTCTTGGGAATTTGTATTCTAGGTAATTGTGTCCTCCTTGACTTATCTCCTTACATGTCTCTTACACTGTAACTATCTGAGTATCATGTGTGGTGCATTCTCAGTATTTATATACTCAATAATAATCCATACAAGTACCTTAGTCACAGTTACTATTCTCTAATGTTCATTCTAATATCCCACAGATATGGAAACGTGTATCCAATGCCCAGAAGATCAGTGGCCCAATGACAATAGAACTATTTGCATCCAGAAAATAACAGAATTCCTTTCATATGAGGATCCCTTGGGACAGTCTCTGGCTGCAGTCTCGGTTCTCTCCTCTCTTACTGTCATTTCAGTTCTGCTGATTTTCATCAAATATCACAAAACTCCTGTGGTCAAGGCCAATAACCAAACCCTGAGCTACTCCCTCCTCCTCTCCCTCACACTGTCCTTCCTCTGCTGCTTCTTGTTCATTGGGCGCCCTCAGAAAGTGACCTGCCTGCTCAGACAAGTTACATTTGGGATCAACTTTACACTTTCTGTCTCTTGTGTCCTGGCTAAAACTGTCACAGTCGCCATTGCCTTTAATGCCACAAAGCCGGGAAGCAAGATAAAGAAATGGGTGGGAACAAGAGTGTCCCTCTGCCTGGTCCTTCTCTGCTCTCTGCTCCAGGTTGGGATATGCCTGGTCTGGCTGATCTCCTCCCCACCATTCCCAGACTATGACACTCACACTTACACTGGGAAGATGATATTACAATGTAATGAAGGCTCCGTCACTGCATTCTACACTGTGATTGGTTACTTGGGGTTCCTGTCGGGATTAAGTTTCATTGTTGCTTTCCTGGTTAGGAAGTTACCAGCCAGTTTCAATGAGGCCCAGCTGATCACTTTCAGCATGCTGGTGTTCTGCAGTGTTTGGGTGTCCTTCATCCCAGCGTACCTGAGCACCAAGGGCAAATACATGGTGGCTGTGGAGATCTTCGCTATCCTGGCTTCCAGTGCAGGGCTGCTGGGCTGTATCTTCATTCCCAAGTGCTACATTATCCTCTTCCGCCCTGAGCAGAACACCCGCCGGGGCCTTACTGGGAAACACTTACAGTGAATTATTGCTAACCCTCAGGATTCTCAGTAGCACACTCATAATTATTTTGATTTATTTTTTCTTTTTGGTCTTTGTTCCTTTCCCTTCAATTCTTATATATTCTGAACATTATCATGTCCCACCCTGAGCAGAACACCAGGAGGAGACACCTCACTAGGAAACACCTACAATGGTTTATTACTAACCTTGCCCTAATTATTATAATTATTATTAGGTTCCATCAAGTCAGTTTTCTCCAGAATGATTTTGCCTTCTGTTTGGATCTTTAGGTTTATCTGTATTGTTTACTTAATTGCTGGTCCAACTGTCCAAACACAAACGTCCATTATATTAAATCTTTTTGTAAGACTGGGAAAGTAAGACTAGAAAATGAATTATCAACCTGTATAACTCCATGGACTCCATGGTAACAAAGACTCTTATTTTGGATATATTCCCTGGGCCACTGACTGTAAAATGATTAAGATACATATTTAGGACACAATGCTACTATAGTTTATTACTTATACTACTTGTATATAGAATGGGGCTGGATATGAATAAGATCATGGCATTAGCTAAGAATGATGTCTGCTTCTTTTGGCAGTAGCACATGGCGGCAGCACATTTCTGTCAGTAATAAATAAAAGTAGAAACCACAAATAAAATGATGTAAGCATTTAGATACCTGTGTGCATGTGGTATGAGACAATAGGGCTGATTCACTAGTGCGTTAATGGACTTCTGGGTATGGCGCCTGAGGGAGGGAGCGGTCGCACAGTGAAGGAGCGCCGTGCGTGCCCCCATATCAGTGAAATTTTCTAAATAAATAGACCCCCCCCTAACCTGTCTCTTCCATGGCGGGGACCTCTCCTAAACAGAAAAAGAAACCTAAAAACTCCGCAGCACTGGATTCTGCAGGGGAGTGAGACTCGCATCAGATATCCAAGATGGCCGATGAGATCTCTCAAAATCACACAGCATCTGAAGGCTGCTCGGATTTAAAGGCACAGAGTATGAATTACAAGCAAATGGCACTCGAGGTAGCAAATTTAATTAACCCTACAATTGAAAAATCAATTGAAATGGCAGTTAAAAACCTACAATCAGAGATTAATAAGATAGTGGAGCAAGTTGCCTCACATAAGGCTTCAATATTAGAAATGGAGGAAAGGATTTCTTCTCTGGAAGATTATTCTCCCTCAGCTAAGTCAAAAATACAGTTTCTGGGACTTGAATAAAACTGAAGACCTTGAGAATAGGCCCAGAAGGAATAAGTTGCGCTTTGTAGGCATACCGGAGCATTATAAACAGGACTCTCTCATTAAACTAATATCACAATGGCTCCCTAAATCTCTGGGGCTACAAAATGATATTACCGGTATATCCCTACAAATAGAAAGAGCTCACAGAGTGGGGCCTGGGAAAGAATCGCCACATCACAAACCGAGAACAGTTCTGGTAAAATTCCTCGACTATTCTGATAAAACACTAATACTCCAGACATACAAGAAATCCAAAAACCTCTATTTAGAAAAAGACAAAATCATAATGTTTCAAGATTTCTCTGCTACTCTCTCAAAAAAGAGGCAAAACTTTACAAATGTCTGTCAAATGCTGTTTCACCATGAGGTAAAGTTTGCATCGCTATATCCCGCCATTTTAAACGTTTTCCTGGATTCGGGGGGGGGGGGGGGCATTCCTTTTTAGGATTATAAAGAAGCTGAGAGATTTGTATATGATTTTACTTCACATTTGGGTAAAGCCTCTTTTCCTGTGACAAAGTCTCTCAACTCAAAAGGGCAATTTACAGCTGAGCAGAGGGAAACCTCAGGAGTAGGAATGAGCGAATCTGTTCCATTTCGCTTCGCCGAAAAATTCACGAATCTTTCAAAAGATCCGCGAAAAGGCGAAAAATCCGCGAAACGGTGAAAATGTCGCGCGACAAAAAAAATTTGTCGCCCGCGGCTATTTGCTATTGTTTCGTCGTGCAGCTATTCTTTTGACGCCCACGACAATTCTTTTTTGATGCCGGCGACAATTTTTGGCCGTGGTGAATTTTTTCATCCGTTGCGCGAAACAATCCGCCAATGGCGAAAAATTCGCCGCATGTCCAAAAATTGTCGCCAGCGTCAAAAAAGAATTGTTGTGGGCGTCAAAAGAATAGCCGCGCGACGAAATGATAGACGCGGGCGATGAAACAATAGCTGTGTGACAAAATAATAGCCGCGGGCGACAATTTTTTTTGTCGTGCGACATTTTCACCGTTTTGCGGATTTTTCGCCTTTTGCGAATCCATGCCTGGTGAAACATTTCGCCCGTCACTACTCAGGAGCTCACTCCTCTCACATTGCCAGAAGAGTCAGTCCATTTATAAAAAGAGACCGGAAAAATCCTAACTCTCAGCCCAGGTCTCCTATTGACAAAAATATCTCCTCACTGGATCATTCACTGATGGAGACTTAACCTTTGCTATGTTTGGAGACTACATTCAATTAATTTACTGCATGTACCATACAGGGCTATTATATACACCTGCGGGGGGAACGGTGCAGTGTTTCACTGGTTAGATTCTTTATAAAGAGTTTATTCAGCTTCTAATCCACTTAAGGAAAAAAGCAAAGTTGTGTGATTTAATTCAATTTCAAATTCAAATTCAAATTTTATTTGTCACATACACAGTCATGTCGGAGTTATATATATCTATATAAAATGCTCGTAATTCTATAATTTGCTCGTATCTATATACTCCAATGATCCTCCACTAGGGATATAGGATTCCCCCACAGTGAGTAAGTCGCTCTTGGATTTAAATAAATACTTACTCAAATCGAGCCTGGCCCCGAAGTTCCCCCTGGGCCTGACCTGAACCATTCAGATTCACAAAGGATATTAACCAGACAGCTTTATTAGAGGTATACATTAATACAGAGTATTACAATACAGAGTATTAAATAATAGCTCATACGGCCTGAAAGCTCGTG
The DNA here is from genome assembly GCF_000004195.4 of Xenopus tropicalis. Lineage (NCBI taxonomy): Eukaryota > Metazoa > Chordata > Amphibia > Anura > Pipidae > Xenopus > Xenopus tropicalis. Next base: position 178,467,617 of record NC_030678.2, on the reverse strand, counting down.
AGGACGTGAGGGAACAAAGTCAAGTACAAAAATGTTGCCATTTAACCATTTCTTCCTACTTGGGGCTGATCCCATGGCAGCCAATCATTAGCCTTGTTTTAGCATAACTGCGTCTCTCTGTCCATCTTTAGGAAAGGATTAAGTGTCTCACTGTCTCAGCACAATCGCCCCAACAGGTATCTCTCTGGTAAAAGAAATCTTCTACATCAGCGAAGTGTCCCAAATGGTGTTTGTGCAGTTGGTGTTTCTGAGACTATTTGTGACCTTCTTAACCTTGCATTAGGGATACTTGTGACAGGAGAAACAGATGGATTCCTTGTTCTGTAAACATTCTAAGGCCCAAGTACAGTAAATAGAATGACCTCTGGTCTTGATGTCTAAAATCAACCTACAAGTGCAGTTGTTCTGTGCCTGTGTCCTGTTCCTAATCTTTGTCCTTTGATAATAACTAAAATATATGTGTTTATAGCATAAACCTAAAACACCATTATCTACAAGTCATACACAGTACGATATGTAGTGAAATGCTTATATGACCGCCATTGACCTTAAAAAGAGAGTTACAGCTTGTATAAGAATAAATATAAGGGGGCGTGGTTTGATGGCTGCCTGAGACAGACGTGTTCTGATTGGGCTCCTGCTCTCGGTACTTGTATCCCCGATACATTGACCCTCTCCTAACACAATGGGGAAAGCACAGAAATCCAGCGGCTCTTCTGCACCCCTAAAGACTAACAATACGAAAAAGGACAAAGAAATAGGTCACTTTTTCAACAAAAATCCTCCGTCGCCTGATACAGATGAAGGATCCAAAATGGCGGACGAGACCCCGGAGTCAGAACACTCTCAGGACTCAGTGGATACTCCCGCCATCACCTCTATGAACAGCGCTGACCTGCTGAGCTTGATCACTGCTCCACCACAGAAAGCCGACCTGGCGAAACTGTTGTCCGACATTCAGCAAAGCCAACAGCACGAAACCCAGGTAATTAAAACTGAAATACAAGCGCTAAACATGAAAATGGCTGACCTAGAGGAACGCCATATCAGTCTCACCCAGACAGTAACTGAAAACTCGCAGAGACTTACCACACAAGGGCGACACATATATAACTTACGCCGCCTCCTAGAAGATGCAGAAAATAGGAGCCGCCGCTGTAACCGCCGCATTAGAGGTATTCCAAGCGATGTCGCAAACACAGACCTACGACAAACTTAACAGAACTGTTTAACCAACTGCTAGGGCAAGATACTGGGGCAGATATTCCGATAGATAGGCTACACAGGCAGTCGCTGCCGGGCGCCCGAACAAACCCAAGGACGTATTATGCGCATTTCACAGTTTTACAACCAAAGAAAAGGTATTACAAAAAGCACGGGAAACTAAAGAGCTGCAGATAAATGGAGAAGGAATTGAAATCTATCAAGATTTATCCTGCACCGCAGTACTACAACGGCGTATGCTTCGTAATGTTCTACTACTCCTACGCGAAAGAAACATCCCCTATAAGTGGGGCTTCCCCTTTGCATTAATGGCGCACAAAGCAGGGAAAACATACGTTCTGAAAGAACCTTCAGACGCAATATCCTTTTCCCGTGGCCTTGACCTCCCACCTCTGGACATCCAGGACTGGAGTAAATTTGTGTATTCGGATGATCCGATCATGGACTCCCCACCAGGACAACAGATCCCAAGAATGGAACCAGCCCCTTCAGTGCCCGAGACTCCAGACCCCGTCTGAACCATTAGCAAGCAACAGCATCGTTAATATGAGACCAACACGGGCTCGAAACAGACCCGAAGTTCTGCAGCAAACACATCCAGCGTGACCCATCTACTACCTGGATAATCACACCAGAAAGGGTACCAGCTTGCAGATACATAGTTCTACCGACACGTTGTCGCATTATTAAGTTTTTACCTCTACAGAGTTGCACCTACGTTCCACAGTTACTAACTTTCATAAACTTACCTCAAATACCCCAAGCATACTTCTGGAACACCACAAAATGTTACCAAGCAGGGGGAAAACCTACCTCCAGTACAAACTGCCCTTTTTTTTTTTTCTCTCCCACAGGCCTCCCCAGGCCCATTGAATGTGACTTACAATGCTTCAGGTATACTAAAGATCAACGAAAGGGGAAGAGGGAGGAAATAGGAAAAGTATCAGAAATATTCATATTCTCCCCCCCCCGTGTATACAAAGATATAAATACAAATAATGTTAGATAAGATACCAATGTTTTAAACAGGCCTAGTAAATGCTATTCGCAATGTTTTCACTGAATGCCACTTCTAATGATTTCATTTATTGGTTAATAGAAGGGGAAGAGAGAGGTGACAGAAAAGGGGGAAAGTACTAGAAGGTAATACCCTATAGAGACTAAAGTACATTAGACTCTAGCTTAAACTGTATACATGTGATATCTACCTAACTGAACCCCCCTTTTTTTTTCATTCTCTCTCGCTCTCTCTTTATACGTACAATGGTCTTAAGAGAAACAAAAAGTATATAATTGGTTTAATAATTATGCAAAATAACAAGAATAAGTACAACCATGGTAAAATTCTAATGATTGTTTTATGTCTAGCTCTGGTCAGCGGTACAAGGTTTCACCCACTCCTCATATGTTACTACAGTTAATTCTCCATAATGTGACCACCCCCATCAGCATCATGACACACGGCAATACATATGCCAAAACCCATCACCCAAAGAGTGATCTAGATAAAGTACCCATCGCCCCCGGGAGCAGGAGCCCCCTCGGAGCACTTGAAACCTTGGACCTAACACCGGACCCCCCCCCATATTGGAATGCCGGAGCAGGTTCAACCAGTGTAGTGCTTGAGGCCTACACTAAGTAGTGACGTTATCGTAACCCCCAACCCCCACCCAACCCACCCCTACTTAACCCATCTACATCCCCTACAAACACCCCCCTTGCCCAGCCTAACCCTCACTCCCTCTAGTCGGGCTACTTATATAACTCACCAGACAGCGAAAACTAGGAACAAAGTGGACACGTTCAGAATTGTAAGTATTAATGCGAATGGCCTTAACTCCCCTCCTTTCATCAGATCTCCAGAAACAAAGAGCTAATGTGGCCTTTATTCAAGAAACACATTTCAAAGACGGCTCAGCCCCCAGATGGAATAATAGATACTTTCCAGAAATACATTTAAGTAAACCACAACCTTCCAAAGTCCGCGGAGTAGCAATTGTTCTATCCCGAAACTTTGGATTCACACTAACAGATAAAAAAAGCGACACTCAGGGAAGATATTTTTATAAAAGGCACCTATATGGGGCGCACATACACCTTCGCTAATATTTATCTACCTAACACTGAACAAGCGCTAGAGCTCACCAAAATTATAGACGCCTTACATACATTTACAGAGGGAACATTGGTGGCAGGAGGGGATTTCAACCTACCTTTAGATCCAAAATTAGATTGCTCTACTGTCCATTCCAGTATTCCTTCTAAACAACTAACACACTGTAAGCAACTTCTCCACTCCATACAATTAATAGACCCATGGCGTATACTTTATCCCAGAGAGAAAGACTTTTCATTTTATTCAAATAGACACAACTTATACTCGAGGATTGACTACATCTTTATATCGCACAACTTCTTACATGAAATGATAAACAGCAAAATACTAACTAGAACATGGTTGGACCATTCAATGATTGCTCTTGAACTACAAACCCCTTATCCAATACAAAATATAATACCTGGCACCTTAACGAGACCCTCCTAAAAGAAGAAGACTTTAAGACAGACTTAACAAACCAAATAGTGAACTACTTCAAAGAAAATTCCAACCTAGATACAACTCCCCTAACATGTTGGGAGGCTCATAAATGTGTAATCCGAGGGCACCTTATTAAACACGGAGCTAGACGCAAAAAAGAAAAAGAAAAAGTGAGATTAGACCTGATTAAACAGATCCAACAACTAGAAAACGCACATAAAAGTACCCACTCTGATCACACAACAACTGACAGAAGCGTGGAAATTATTAGCTAACAACCTTAATTATTTCACACAGAAAGCAATTACAGTCTTCCGACATAAATTATATGAGCATGGAGACAAATGTGGCAGACTACTTGCTCGAGTCCTAAAACAAAAACAAATCCAGAACTACATACCCTCTATAAGACTAAAAAATGGAACAACTGCCCACATCACAGAACAAATTACCAAAACTTTTGAAACATTTTACAGTAACTTATACCAGCTACCAGATGAATCTACCAACACCCGTTTTGACTATAAGAAACGTCTCTCAGAATTTCTTCAATCAACCCTTTCCAAACGCATACAAGCGATAGACGTAGAAACATTAGAATCTAACATAACCCTAGAAGAACTTGAAATAGCCTTGAAAACAACCCCTGCAGGCAAATCGCCAGGATGGATACACCACCCTCTACTATAAAACATTCAAAGATAAACTCCTCCCACACATGCTAAAAGCCATACAAAAAGGATCTCAGTTTAGTAGCCAATCACTAGAAGCCCATATTAGCTTAATATTAAAACCTGGGAAAACCCCCCAAGACCCCGGAAGTTACAGACCCATCTATCTAATAAATGGGGACGTCAAATTACTCGCAAAAATCCTTTCCAACAGATTAAAAAATATACTACATAAAATAATAGATCCAGAACAAGTGGGTTTCACACCAGGAAGAGAAGGGAGAGACAACACTAACAGACTAATAAATATTCTATACATGGCTAAAAAACAAAACTCCAAACTATTGCTGCTATCAACAGACGCAGAAAAAGCCTTTGATAGGTAAACTGGACCTACATGTTCACATGCTTGCAACACATTGGATTAGGCCCCAAAATAATAAAATTTATACAAGCACTATACAACAATCCATCTGCCCGAATACGAGTAAATGGAACCCTGTCTAATTATCTAAAGATTCAAAACGGCACGTGACAGGGATGCCCGCTATTGCCAACACTATTTATTATAGCATTAGAACCACTTCTGTGCCATGTTCGCTTAAATCCCGACATATGAGGTATAACCATTGCCAACCGCCACCATAAAATGGCAGTATACGCAGATGACCTGCTATTCTTCATCACCCAACCCATTATATCCATCCCGGTGCTTAATCAACTACTAACAAACTTCGGATACCTTAGCAATTTTAAAATAAATTTTACGAAATCCATGGCCTTAAATATACAGGCCTTATCTCAAAACTTCCCATACAGATGGGCTCCCCACACCTTAACATACCTAGGCATAAAAATCTCTAAAGACTACGAAAACTGGACATTGAACAACTAAAAAAACCTCCTAACATGTATTAAAAAAGATCTAGATAATTGGCTAAACAAACCCCTTTTGTGGTTTGGACGGATGAATGTCATTAAAATGAACATAATACCTAGGATTTTATACATATTTCAAACTCTCCCCTTACACGTTCCAGAATCTATACTAGATTCAATCCAAGCTACTATCACTAGATTTATATGGCAGGGCGAAAAACCCAGACTCCGCTACAAAACACTAACAAAAGATAAAACACAGGGGGGTATCACTACCCGACTGCAGATTATACTACCTAGCCTCAGTGCTGGGGCGAATCATAGACTGGTCCCACCATGCTGATACCAAGCTATGGATTGCAATAGAACAGCAATCAACCCATAGCTACTTAATACACCTTCCTTGGCTAGATAAAAGATACAGAAGAATCAGATCATCCCTTATTAGTAAATACTCTTACAATCTGGGATAAATGTCGCCTAAAATATAAACTCACTCAATTTCCATCTCCCCTCCTGCCACTAATTAATAACCCAGCCTTCCCCGTGGGACAGCAACCAAACTATTTTGCTCACTGGTTGATAGAAAAGAACCTGCAACTAATACCCTTTATTGATAAGGGAGAATTTATAGACAAGCAGAAACTCCAAACTACCAAACCATTTTCAAGCATAGACCACCTAAAGTATACACAAATAAAACACTATTATCAGAGTCTGGGAGGCACACCTACAATGGGTAGATCTCTATCCTCCTTCGAAACACTTACCGCCATGACGTCACCACACACACCATATCCCAGTTGTACAAAATCCTTAGACAATCTCATACATACACAAAACCTGCGTTTCTTGAATCTTGGTCCGAAGATACTGGCATACAGTTTCAGGAAAAACAATTCAGCAATTTAATGAACAAACTACTCAAAAGTTCCAGATGCAGCAAAATTCAAGAAACAAATTACAAAATTGCCACAAGATGGTACTATACTCCGTCTAAATTGAAAATAATATATAAACATACCAGCGATATCTGCTGGAGATGCAACAAAGAAAAAGGCTCATTGCTACACATATTCTGGACGTGTCCACTTATCCAACCTTACTGGTTGGATAACCATAAATTTGAAGAAATGTCTCTCCCATCTGCAGAGCAATACAATGCTTACAGCACAACCTGGTTCCACTGGCTAACCTTTAAAGAATCGGACTTCTACATACAATCCACAAGCTAGCCCGCTAGAGGGATGCCCCCCTCTCCCCACCCCCTCTCCCTCCCCACATCCGCCTCCCCCCCCTCATGTTTATAAACATTGTAGAACTCAAATGAACCTAATTTGTAATAAGTGGATGTATGTTCCTATTCCTTTCTGTCTTCCCACAGAAAATCAATAAAAATTCATATTGCAAAAAAAAAAAAAGAATAAATATGAATAAAGAGATAGAAAATTAAATTCAACTAGGATACAAATAGAAATAAAAATAGAAATAAAAATATACAATAAAAATAGAAATATACAATAAAATAGAAATATACTGTACAATAGATACAATAGGAATTTGAAATTTGGGGAAAGAAAGATGTTGTGCAAATATGCATAAAAAGTGACTTATTATGGTGCCTTTTAAGTGACTTTGTGCAATGGTCCAGAATGTAAAATAAACATGTTAGTGAAGATATGAGTGTAGATGTGCATGGATGTGTCCATAGTGTCCATGGATGTTCAAGGATTGTATTAATTCTGCATGTGGGTGTGGTTGAGAGACCGTATCGCCTGCGGGAAGAAGCTCATCCTTATTCTCTCTGTGTTGGCCTTCAGGGAGCAGAATCGCTTCCCAGACCGGAACAGAGTGAACAATCCATTACTGGGATGGCTGAGGTCCTTCACGATCTTCCTGGCCTTGGTCCAGCACCGCTTGGTGTAGATTGAGTTCAGGTCAGGGAGCTCGGTGTGGATTATGCGCTCAGCTGAACGCACCACCCTCTGTAGAGTTTGTCTGTCTTGCATGGTACTGTTCCCAAACCAGGTTGTGATGTTTCCCATCAGGATGCTCTCTATGGTGCAAGAGTAGAAATTCCTGAGCACCTTGGAGGGCAGTCTGAAGTCTCTCAAGCATCTCAGGTGGTACAGACGCTGCCGGGCCTTTTTTACTACGGTGTTGATGTAACAGGACCATGCATTAAATTCACCTACTTAAATTGCCATCCTTTGCTATTTACACTTATTTAACTTGTTATATATTATGTAATGATGTTCTGCCATTATATCTTTTTCCCAATGTTGTTATCTAATTTACTTTTCCTGTTAATTTGTTTATGTTTTCACCATCCTACTGCTATCACAGATAACCATCTATTTAAGGCTAGTCTAATGTCGATGTCTTATGTTATGTATACTACATTTCTTATCTATGGATAACATCAAAATTGTTTCATGGAACGTGAATGGAATTAATTCACCAATAAAATGCAAAAGAATTCTACGAACTAAAAAGACATGATACTGATATTGCACTGCTCCAAGAAACACCATTAAATGAAGGTGAAAACCAGAAACTTTGTTCTTCGTGGTTCGCTGATAATATTTATTCCCCTGTAATAAACAAAAAAGGTGGTGTCTCAATTTTATTTAGCAAAAAGTTAAGTTTCCAGCTTATAAATACATCAAGGGACAACACTGGCAGGTTTATCCACGCAGAAATTCTTCTTCAAAATCAGCAATGGAATATCTGCTCAATTTATGCCCCAAACAACAATAAACCTGATTTCTACCGAGATTTAATTCACAGAATTAACTCTTTGAATTCCTTTAATGTGATAGTGGGAGGCGATTTTAATGAATCACATTTATGGTCTTTGGATAAATGTGGCATATACACTAATCCTTCTCACAGCAAATCAAAATTATTTTCTGACCTACTGGATCATACAAACTTGAAGGATGTCTGGAGAATTTTGAATCCCTCTAGCAAAGAATTCACCTTTTACTCACATCCCCATGGAACAGGGACAAGAATAGACTATATACTCACATCCACTAACCTACTATCCCATATTTCGGATGCATACTATTGGGAACTTTACTTACTCAGATCACACTCCGATTAGCATTACATTTACAGCTAATTATATTTCCAAATCCTACATTCCTTGGAAATTTCCAGTATACTTAGCTTCCAGGTCAGACTTTCAGCAAATGCTCAAAGATAAGTGGAAAATCTTCCTATCTGATAATGCAATTCACTACAGTAATCCAACTCTCTTCTGGGACACATGGAAAGCATTCATCAGAGGAGAAATCACTTCTTTCAGATCACAATTCAATAAAAAAATGAATTCAAAAATGTTGGATCTCAGTAGCAAACAAAACGAAGCCTATATTGCTTCGTTGCTTAAATCAACTCCTTCTCAAGTCAACCGTGAGAAATTAGAAAAGTCTATAAAATAACTCAAATCCTGCTTATCTATTAAAGATTCTATTAAACAGAATTATGTAAAATCCAAATACTTCAATCTAAGTAACAAAGCTAACAAATTACTAGCCAATATGACAAAAAATTGGTTAAAGTCTCATAAGATTTGTGCTATTAAGTCCATCGAGGATAAAATCCCCCATAACCCATTGGAGATTGCTGAGACCTTTCGGAAATATTATGAGACTTCTCAACTTGCTGTTAGAGTTGGTAGAAGAGTATAACTCTTCTACCAACTCTAACAGCAAGGTGAGAAGTTCTTTCTTTAATAACATAACTTTTCCCAAGATATCCCAATCAGATTTGGAAAACCTAAACTCTCCTATTACTGAAAAAGAAGTAAGATTCACAATATCATCCCTGAAGAAATACAAAGCTGGAGGTCCTGATGGTTTATCCGGTCCTTTTTATAAGTGCCTAATTAATGAAATTTCACCCTTTCTCACAGAATTGTTTAATTTCCTCATTAATCAAAAACAATCTTTACCCTCTATTCTCAATTCATACACTTCAGTACTGCTCAAACAAGGAAGAGATCCAACCATTACATCCTCGTACAGACCCATTGCAATAATCAACCAGGATGTGAAGATATTGTCAAAAATTATTGCAAATTGTTTATCTATAATTCTCCCAAAACTCATCTCCCCAGAACAATGTGGATTCGTCAAAGGGAGATCAGGAACTAAAAATTTGAGAACTTTAATTAAGGTCATATACTCAGCAAAAACTAATAAAATCCCAATCTCATTGGTGGGAATAGACGTAGAGAAAGCTTTTGATAACCTTTGGTGGGACCATTTGTTAGATACTCTAGAAGCTTTCGGTTTTCATGGCCCTTTCATTGATTTAATTCAATTATTATATTCAGTACCAACTACTCAGATATTCGCAGCAGGAGAAATCTCAAAATTAATCTATTTGAAAAGAGGAACCAGACAAGGTTGTCCTTTATCACCTTCATTATTTGACCTATCTTTGGAACCATTAATTAGAACACTAAAAGTAGCTGATTCATTGCCGGGACTATCAATAAATAAAATAAGAGTTGAATTAACTTTTTTTGCTGATGATTTACTTCTAATTGTTAAAGATCCTAATAAAAACCTTACCAACATTTTTTTCCATTATCCAACATTATGAGGTTATCTCCGGATTCAAAATAAGTCTGAACAAATCTGAACTTATGGATGTATATGGTCAAACATCACCAAATATTCTAAAGGAACTAGGAATTGGCAAAAGAGTCTCAAGTATCAAATATCTCGGAATACATTTACCGACTGATCTCCAAAGGCTATATACCTTAAATGATGTACCTATGATAAAAAATATAATTTCACTAAGTCAAAAATGGAAGAATTTACCACTGAACTTAAAAGGAAAAATAGCTTTCTACAAAATGATGATCTTTCCTAAATGTATTTATACTATCATAAATTTACCTCTCCTAATCAAACACACTGATATCAATAAACTAAAATCGGCCCTCTTAGAATTCCTTTGGAAAGGCAAAACTCCCAAAATAGCACTTAACAAACTGAACTACCCTAAGTCTTTCGGTGGTCTTCATTTGTCTGATTTAGAACTTTTAATCTATCAGCTTTAACTCTATATCTAGTTGAATGGTTTTCGGAAAAAGGTAAATTTACCAACCTACCTCTGGAACTTTTAACTAATTCCCATGATAACATTTTGGAACAAATACATAAACCTCTGAAATTTCAACCTGCAGAAACCAAAGAGAACCCTTGATTTAGGGATACGTTCGCAGTTTGGAAACTAATGCATAAGTCATATAAATCAAGTTATATCTCAACTCCATACTTTCCCCTAGTGAAGATTTCGACACTACCCAACTCATTCCATCCTCCTATGTCTACCACCTGGAAACAAAAAGGAATACAACATATAAAAGACATTATCTCACCATCTTCTAATAAAATTATGGATTGGTCAGAATTCAGCAGTAAATATCAAATTTCAGAAAAAGAAAAATTACATTATTTCCAAATCTCTCATTGGTCTCATAACCGTAATCACCTAGACTCCTTATCAGTCTATAACCCACTGCTTACTACTGCTCTTGATAATCTTATGGCTTCTCAATCCCGTAATAACATCAGGATTATACAATCTTCAATATGGAGCAACCCGATTCTTAAAGCTCATCCTCTGGATTCGACTGCAAAAAAATGGTCCATCTATCTACATACAGAAATTTCTCCAGAAACCTTAACCAATTGTATAAAGCATTTTGACAAACTCATTCACACAGAAGTCTGGAGGGAGCAAAACTATAGACTCATCCATCTAGCCTATAAAGGTTTTAACTTTGATTCCAAAAAAACAAACTTCCTTAATAAATGTCCCAAATATAATACACCACTTCCAAACATTATTCATCTACTTTGGGATTGCCCTCAGATTAAAAGTTTTTGGAAAGTCATTGAGAGCCATTTAAAATCTGCATTGGACATTAAATACACTCTAAATCCAAAATCTGCCGTATTAAACTTTTCAGAAGACTCAACGCAAGTGTCTCGCCTACTTCAGGCTAAATTAGGAAACATTTCCTACTCCATAAATTACTTAAACCTTATTTTGGCAGCAGCAAAGAGGATTATTTTCAAGAAGTGGATTGATCCAAACCCCCCATTGATAGTGGAGGTCATTTTGGAGCTACAAGTTCTCTGTACAAATGAAGCCATTGCTTTGAAATTTAGTAACACAAAAAATCGTACAAGATTCTTATCTAAATGAAGATTCCTCATGCATACCCTTTCTCCCAAGGATAGATCTCATTTGGACTCAATACTTTACTAACCATAGTTCCATGAATGCTTACAAACTCTTACTAGCCTGTCTAATTGTACCAATAAGAATTGCTTAATGTAGTATTAATCTTATTCAATTGTACAATACTAATCTATGTTTTTCCATCATTACCTTTTCATTCATAGTCAATTGTAAAATTGTTCTGAATTGTTCCCATTTGGGATTTACTTGTTTCTCATTGATTGTTGTATTTGTCTAATCTAATAAAAATAAAAAATAATAATAAAAAAAAGTGCGTTAAAATGTGAGCTATTTATAGCGTGCGCTAAAAATTTTATCGCGTCTAAATTTTCGCGACTTAATGCACAATGCACTATAAGCATACTTGCGTTAATTTACTCGTGATACTGCGATATTTTAGTCGCAAAGACTATTTTCATGCATTATCTGATGATACATGCGCTAATCAACGCCCGCGTATAGTCGCCACGTATAAATAGTCGCATATAAATAGCCTGTGGTTCCTACTTACTTTACTTGCAACTTATGTCCGCAAAGCTGTGTAGTACAACATCAAATTAGGCCAGTAAATAGGGGGGGCATTTAAGAAATATTTAGCCAAATATTTGGGGGCCGTTTACTAAAGTGGCTTAAATTTAGTGGCACATTTTAGACACAGAATAAATGCAAAATAGGTTATGGCCAGTTTATTAAAGCTGGGCCAACTGGGCCTTGATGGTGTCCAGATCATCCTGCATTTACCAAAGTGTGGGGTCAGTCCACCCAGGTGTTGTTTGGGTCCCCACATCTTCGGTCTGTCGTGAGGGTCCCTCATCTGCAGGAGGACCTGGTGCCCAGTCTTCGGCCTGGGGAGAGTCCGGGGCCTGGGGAGAGAACTCCAGGGCCGGGGAAGAGTTGTCCAGGGTCTGGGGAGAGTACAAGGCCTGGGAAGTGTCTGGGGCCGGTGGTGTAGCCGGGGGGACCTCTGGAGCCTCTGGAGCCTGGGGTTGATGAGACGCTACATCCAGCTGAAGTTCTGTGAGATAGTATTGCAAGATGTTATTTAAATATATTATACATATATATATATATACATTTATACACAGAGGGCCACCATCATAAATAACGGGGCCCCTCACAACAACATTTTTTGGGCTCCCACGACCCCAATGGCCCCTCCCCCTGTGACCCCTCACATCAATACAAAGGACACACAGACATTGTTAGCCAGGGCCCCCTAAAACATTCGTGGTCCTTCCCCAAATGACTCCTACTATGCATACTACTGCTAAGTTTTATTTTTAACTGTCAGGCAAGTTTGGGAAGGCTAAGGAAGCTGCCATACTAAGTAGGGATAGTAATGATAAGATGGAAATCCAAGCAACTGGCAAGCTTTGGTAAATTCTGTTTTTCTGCCCCAATGTCCTGCTGAGTGTACCATATCTCATAATTATATATATATTTAATTAACATATTCTTTAAAACCGTAATAGAGTACAATAGTTACCTTCCGCTATTTCTGCGATTAAATCTTGACTCCAGCGCTTAATATCTGACCATATCCGCTGGAAAAGTCTGGGGTCCATTTGGAGGGCAAACCAATGTTCCAACCTCCGCATCAGCCTGCAGAGGATTGCCCTCTTGCTTTCATGGACCCCTACGATCCCCAGCGGCTGCCTCCCCCTTCCCCAGTGTAACCAATCCCAACTGGGCCAGCCTTTCCCCATAACTGAGCCCATTCCCTTTATCAGCTTAGTCGCTCTTCCCTGTACTTTCTCTATTTCATTACTGCCCCCCCTTATATATTTAAATATATTGACCCCCCCTTAACTGCCCCTTCCCCAGTGTAACCAATCCCAACTGGGCCAGCCTTTCCCCATAACTGAGCCCATTCCCTTTATCAGCTTAGTCGCTCTTCCCTGTACTTTCTCTATTTCATTACTGCCCCCCCTTATATATTTAAATATATTGACCCCCCCTTAACTGCCCCTTCCCCAGTGTAACCAATCCCAACTGGGCCAGCCTTTCCCCATAACTGAGCCCATTCCCTTTATCAGCTTAGTCGCTCTTCCCTGTACTTTCTCTATTTCATTACTGCCCCCCCTTATATATTTATATATAGTGACCCCCCCTTAACTGCCCCTTCCCCAGTGTAACCAATCCCAACTGGGCCAGCCTTTCCCCATAACTGAGCCCATTCCCTTTATCAGCTTAGTCGCTCTTCCCTGTACTTTCTCTATTTCATTACTGCCCCCCCTTATATATTTATATATAGTGACCCCCCCTTAACTGCCCCTTCCCCAGTGTAACCAATCCCAACTGGGCCAGCCTTTCCCCATAACTGAGCCCATTCCCTTTATCAGCTTAGTCGCTCTTCCCTGTACTTTCTCTATTTCATTACTGCCCCCTTATATATTTATATATAGTGACCCCCCCCTTAACTGCCCCCCCCCCAGTGTAACCAATCCCAACTGGGCCAGCCTTTCCCCATAACTGAGCCCATTCCCTTTATCAGCTTAGTTGCTCTTCTCTGTACTTTCTCTATTTCATTACTGCCCCCTTATATATTTATATATAGTGACCCCCTCTTAACTGCCCCCCCCCAGTGTAACCAATCCCAACTGGGCCAGCCTTTCCCCATAACTGAGCCCATTCCCTTTATCAGCTTAGTCGCTCTTCCCTGTACTTTCTCTATTTCATTACTGCCCCCCCTTATATATTTATATATAGTGACCCCCCCTTAACTGCCCCTTCCCCAGTGTAACCAATCCCAACTGGGCCAGCCTTTCCCCATAACTGAGCCCATTTCCTTTATCAGCTTAGTCGCTCTTCTCTGTACTTTCTCTATTTCATTACTGCCCCCCCTTATATATTTATATATAGTGACCCCCCCTTAACTGCCCCTTCCCCAGTGTAACCAATCCCAACTGGGCCAGCCTTTCCCCATAACTGAGCCCATTTCCTTTATCAGCTTAGTCGCTCTTCTCTGTACTTTCTCTATGTCATTACTGCCCCCCTTATATATTTATATATAGTGACCCCCCCCCCCCCCCAGTGTAACCAATCCCAACTGGGCCAGCCTTTCCCCATAACTGATCCCATTCCCTTTATCAGCTTAGTCGCTCTTCCCTGTACTTTCTCTATTTCATTACTGCCCCCCCCTTATATATTTATATATAGTGACCCCCCCCTTAACTGCCCCTTCCCCAGTGTAACCAATCCCAACTGGGCCAGCCTTTCCCCATAACTGATCCCATTCCCTTTATCAGCTTAGTCGCTCTTCCCTGTACTTTCTCTATTTCATTACTGCCCCCCCCCTTATATATTTATATATAGTGACCCCCCCTTAACTGCCCCTTCCCCAGTGTAACCAATCCCAACTGGGCCAGCCTTTCCCCATAACTGATCCCATTCCCTTTATCAGCTTAGTCGCTCTTCCCTGTACTTTCTCTATTTCATTACTGCCCCCCCCTTATATATTTATATATAGTGACCCCCCCCTTAACTGCCCCTTCCCCAGTGTAACCAATCCCAACTGGGCCAGCCTTTCCCCATAACTGATCCCATTCCCTTTATCAGCTTAGTCGCTCTTCTCTGTATCATTAATGTTTGAGCACCAGAGTCCAAAAAAGCACTACATATTCCAGATGGGGACTAACCATTTTTTTAAAGGGGAAGCTTAAGCTCCTCCTCCTTTGATGTAAAAATTGTTTGAAATGCTCTATATATAACACAAAGTTAATGGAGAGTGTGATCTACTGGAATCATAAGAATGTAATCTTGGTGAGAAAACACAGATTAAACTTTACCAAGGAGGCATAATTGGGTTAAAATTAACCTTCTGTTATCAGTCTATGAAGATTCTTGCCTATAATAATTAGCAAAACCAAGAAACCTTTGGAAGGCAAGTAAAGAAAGGGGTTGAGCCCAGTTCAAAATTGTCTCCACCTTAGTTGGTTTAATCTCTAAACCATGTTGGGAGATAATATACCCTAGAAAATGGACTGAAGGAACTTCAAAGATACATTTCTCCAGTTTGGCTTATAATTGGCTTATAACTGATGCTGCCGGAGCCTATGTAGTGCCTCTTGGACCTCCTTTAGATTAGAGGAGAACATTAGAATGTCGTCCAGGTATACCACTAGCGCCCCAGGAGATCACTGAAGATATTGTTTACAAACTCTTGATGGCAGGGGGGGCAGTACATAAACCTAAAGGCATTACTAGATACTCAGAATGTCTTACCAGGTCGCTCAGTAGTCGGGGTCACCGGGACTCACCAGCTGGGGTTAGGACAGCATGAAGCAACACAAAGCCTCCCAGGGTGAGGACAGGAGGAGTCGAGAGTGGAGAGAAGCCTGAGCAATTAACCAAAAACGAGGTACCGAAGGAGAAGGCAAAAGTGTAGTCAGGCAGTTCCGGGTCAAGGGCAGGCAGCACAGGTTCAGATTCAGGGTCAGGACGGGCAGCAAGGATTCAAGGTCGACAGGTAGAAGTCAGCAGCAGAGGATAACAGGAAATAACAGCTAGACTTCAGGATAACCACGATAACCAGGCATTGATCAGTGCTACAAACCGCTTGAAATAGCTTGTCTTTTGGCGCCAATTTGTCTGCATCTTGACGCACTGCATAATGAAGCGCCCTGTAAAGACACACTGCATAATGAAGTGCCCCGTAAAGACACGCTGTGTAATGAAGCGCCCCGTAAAAACACGCCTCGTAATGTAGCGCCCCGTAAAGACACGCTTCGTAATGAAGCGCCCCGTAAAAACACGCCTCGTAATAAAGCGCCCCGTAAAGACACACCGCGTAAAGAAGCTCCCCTTAAAGACACGCTGTGTAATGAAGCGCCCCGTAAAGACACACCGCGTAAAGAAGCTCCCCTTAAAGACACGCTGTGTAATGAAGCGCCCCGTAAAGACACACCGCGTAATGAAGAGCCCCATAAAGACACGCCTCGTAATGAAGCGCCCCGTAAAGAAACACCTCGTAATGAAGCGCCCCGTAAAGACATGCTGTGTAATGAAGCGCCCCGTAAAGACACGCTGTGTAATGAAGTGCCCCGTAAAGACACGCTGTGTAATGAAGCGCCCCGTAAAGAAACACCTCGTAATGAAGCGCCCCGTAAAGACACGCTGTGTAATGAAGCGCCCCGTAAAGAAACACCTCGTAATGAAGCGCCCCGTAAAGACATGCTGTGTAATGAAGCGCCCCGTAAAGACACGCTGTGTAATGAAGTGCCCCGTAAAGACACGCTGTGTAATGAAGCGCCCCGTAAAAACACGCCTCGTAATGTAGCGCCCCGTAAAGACACGCCTCGTAATGAAGCGCCCCGTAAAGACACGCCTCGTAATGAAGCGCCCCGTAAAAACACGCCTCGTAATAAAGCGCCCCGTAAAGACACGCCTCGTAATGAAGCGCCCCGTAAAAACACGCCTCGTAATAAAGCGCCCCGTAAAGACACACCGCGTAAAGAAGCTCCCCTTAAAGACACGCTGTGTAATGAAGCGCCCCGTAAAGACACACCGCGTAAAGAAGCTCCCCTTAAAGACACGCTGTGTAATGAAGCGCCCTGTAAAGACACACCGCGTAATGAAGAGCCCCATAAAGACACGCCTCGTAATGAAGCGCCCCGTAAAGAAACACCTCGTAATGAAGCGCCCCGTAAAGACATGCTGTGTAATGAAGCGCCCCGTAAAGACACGCTGTGTAATGAAGCGCCCCGTAAAGACACGCTGTGTAATGAAGCGCCCCGTAAAGACACGCTGTGTAATGAAGCGCCCCGTAAAGACACGCCTCGTAATGAAGCGCCCCGTAAAGACACGCCTCGTAATGAAGCGCCCCATAAAGACACGCTGTGTAATGAAGCGCCCCGTAAAGACACGCTGTGTAATGAAGCGCCCCGTAAAGACACGCTGTGTAATGAAGCGCCCCGTAAAGACACGCTGTGTAATGAAGCGCCCCGTAAAAACACGCCTCGTAATGAAGCACCCCATAAAGACACGCCTCGTAATGAAGCGCCCCGTAAAGACACGCCTCGTAATGAAGCGCCCCATAAAGACACGCCTCGTAATGAAGTGCCCCGTAAAGACACACCGCGTAAAGAAGCTCCCCTTAAAGACACGCTGTGTAATGAAGCACCCTGTAAAGACACACCGCGTAATGAAGCGCCCCATAAAGACACGCCTCGTAATGAAGCGCCCCGTAAAGAAACGCCTCGTAATGAAGCGTCCCGTAAAGACACGCCTCGTAATGAAACGCCCCGTAAAGACACGCTGTGTAATGAAGCGCCCCGTAAAGACACGCTCGTAATGAAGCTCCCCGTAAAGACACGCCTCGTAATGAAACGCCCCATAAAGACACGCCTCGTAATGAAACGCCCCGTAAAGACATGCTGTGTAATGAAGCGCCCTGTAAAGACACGCTGTGTAATGAAGCGCCCCGTAAAGAAACGCCTCGTAATGAAGCGCCCCGTAAAGACATGCTGTGTAATGAAGCGCCCTGTAAAGACACGCTGTGTAATGAAGCGCCCCGTAAAGAAACGCCTCGTAATGAAGCGCCCCGTAAAGACACGCCTCGTAATGAAACGCCCCGTAAAGAAACGCCTCGTAATGAAGCGCCCCGTAAAGACACGCCTCGTAATGAAGCGCCCCGTAAAGACACGCCTCGTAATGAAGCGCCCCGTAAAGACACGCCTCGTAATGAAGCGCCCCGTAAAGACACGCTGTGTAATGAAGCGCCCCGTAAAGACACGCTGTGTAATGAAGCGCCCTGTAAAGACACGCTGTGTAATGAAGCGCCCCGTAAAGAAACGCCTCGTAATGAAGCGCCCCGTAAAGACACGCCTCGTAATGAAACGCCCCGTAAAGAAACGCCTCGTAATGAAGCGCCCCGTAAAGACACGCCTCGTAATGAAGCGCCCCGTAAAGACACGCCTCGTAATGAAGCGCCCCGTAAAGACACGCCTCGTAATGAAGCGCCCCGTAAAGACACGCTGTGTAATGAAGCGCCCCGTAAAGACACGCTGTGTAATGAAGCGCCCTGTAAAGACACGCTGTGTAATGAAGCGCCCCGTAAAGACACGCCTCGTAATGAAACGCCCCGTAAAGAAACGCCTCGTAATGAAGCGCCCCGTAAAGACACGCCTCGTAATGAAGCGCCCCGTAAAGACACGCCTCGTAATGAAGCGCCCCGTAAAGACACGCCTCGTAATGAAGCGCCCCGTAAAGACACGCTGTGTAATGAAGTGCCCCGTAAAGACACGCTGTGTAATGAAGTGCCCCGTAAAGACACGCTGTGTAATGAAGCGCCCCGTAAAGACACGCTGTGTAATGAAGCTCCCCGTAAAGACACGCTGTGTAATGAAGCGCCCCGTAAAGACACGCTGTGTAATGAAACGCCCCGTAAAGACACGCTGTGTAATGAAGCGCCCCGTAAAGACACGCTGTGTAATGAAGCGCCCCGTAAAGACACGCTGTGTAATGAAGCGCCCCGTAAAGACACGCTGTGTAATGAAACGCCCCGTAAAGACACGCTGTGTAATGAAGCGCCCCGTAAAGACACGCTGTGTAATGAAGCGCCCCGCAAAGACACGCTGTGTAATGAAGCGCCCCGTAAAGACACGCTGTGTAATGAAGCGCCCCGCAAAGACACGCCTCGTAATGAAGCACCCCATAAAGACACGCCTCGTAATGAAGCGACCCCGTAAAGACACGCCTCGTAATGAAGCGCCCCGTAAAGACACGCCTCGTAATGAAGCACCCCATAAAGACACGCCTCGTAATGAAGCGACCCCGTAAAGACACGCCTCGCAATGAAGCGCCCCGTAAAGACACGCCTCGTAATGAAGCGCCCCGTAAAGACACGCCTCGTAATGAAGCGCCCCGTAAAGACACGCTGTTTAATGAAGAGCCCCGTAAAGACACGCTGTGTAATGAAGCGCCCCGTAAAGACACGCTGTGTAATGAAACGCCCCGTAAAGACACGCTGTGTAATGAAGTGCCCCGTAAAGACACGCCTCGTAATGAAGCACCCCATAAAGACCTGTAAAGACACGCCGCGTAATGAAGCACCACGTAAATGCGCACTGCGTAATGAAGCGTCATGTAAAGAAGCGCCCCGTAAAGATGCACTGCATAATGAAGCGCTCTGTAAAGACACGCCGCGTTATTAACTCAATTGCACAATCATAATGCCTATGTGTGGGTAGAGTCTCTGCCGCTTTCTTACCCTCTCTTGAGGGAGGAGGTAACCCCTCAAGAGAGGTAGTTGCCAGAGAAATAGGAGTTAGATGTCAGAACCCTTTACAGTCTCCACCCCATTGAAGAATCTTACTGGTGACCAAATCAACATGCGGGTTTTGTTTATGTAACTATGGGAGACCTAAGATCACCAGGATATCAGGGCAGTTAATTATATAGAAGGATAATTGTTCAATATGGGGACCCTCAATGGACATGACTAGATCCCAGGCACTGGACGACACAAAACCACACCCCAGAGCACTCCCATCAGTAGCCAGCAATCTGACTGGAGGGACCAAAGAGATACAGGGAATGTCCAGCTTACGGCCAAAATTGACATCCAAGAAATTCCCAGCCACTCCTGAATTCAAAAAGGCCGAAATCTTAACACTTCCCCCTCCCCATTCAAGGAGGACAGGTAAGAAGATCTTAGAAGAGATGAATTGGGGAGTAGAAACTGCATTACCCAAACAGGTAAATTACCCTTCTCCCCACAGTACATGCATAACCCATTATTGCGCCTATGGAGCCTCTCCTCAGAGGACAAGTGGGTAGAACCCAATTGAATAGGCTCCTCTAATGAAATGGGAGTAGCAATCTTTTGTACATATTCAGCCACCTGAGGAAGGGAATGGGAATATATCGTTTTTTCAGAACAACCTAAGCTTTCAAAATATGGTAGAATTTTTGTGTAATTCCAATTCTGTAACAAGATATAGGCTTCTAAATGTCTAAAAATGCAAAAAAAATCAAATTTTCCATAATATAAACACACATACTAGAAACAAAAATTATTTTATGCATGAATATACAACTGATTTGGAAAGTCCCATGTCTCCTGAACGTGCCAATACCAAATATATATAGTTTTATGGAGATTTGTCACTTGTATAGGTCAAAAACTCCCATCAGTACACTACCAAATTCCCAAAGCTCTGTGCCAGAAAGCTGCATACTTTAGATTTCAAGGACAAAAATTCCACTAACAGAAGCTTTATCCCAGAAAATTGTACATTTTTGGAAAGAACAGATTCTGGGGAATCCAGAATAGGTAGAACTGTCTGTCTGCTCCAAACTACCAAGTCGCAATGCTTTCCTAAAGTTATTGGTTTTTATCAAAATTTTTGATTTTTTTTAAAAATTGCTTCAAAGCTTCGAGTCTATAGTATCTTATCTCCTACAGGTCAGAAAGTAACCAACTAAAACACCCTAAATATGAATGCCAGGGGTCCACTAAACAGTTTGATGCCCAATATGTATAGGTTTAGCTAAGTATGTGGCATGTAGGGGCCCCAATGGGAACATACCCCCATATGTACTGTCATTTCTGTCATTTCAGCTTCTGCAAAATCAACACATTTACATCATTATATGTGGGATAAGGCTAGTAAAAAGTACGCTCACCCCAAAAAGTCATATATTTTTGGAAAGTACACATTCCCCCGAATCTAAAATGGGTACCTGTGTCTTTCTACTCCAAAGTACCAAGCCACACAACTTTTCTAAAGTTAGCAATTTTGATGACAATTCCAAAAATCCCCTCAAAGCTTCCACTTTGCAGCATCTTAACTCCCACATAGTGTTAGGTACCAAGATAAAACACCCTAAATATGAACGCCAGGGGTCCACTGAACAGTTTGATGCCCAATATGTATAGGTTTAGCTAAGTATGTGGCATGTAGGGGCCCCAATGGGAACATACCCCCATATGATCAATCATTTCTGTTATTTCAGCTCCTGCAAAATCAACACATTTACATCATTTATATGGGATAAAGCTAGTAAAAAGTATGCTCACCCCAGAAAGTCATATATTTTTGTAAAGTACACATTCCCCCAAATCTAAAATGGGTACCCATTCCTTTCTACTCCAAAGTACCAAGCCACACAGCTTTTCTAAAGTTAGCAATTTTGATGACATTTCCAAAAATCCCCTCAAAGCTTCCACTTTGCAGCATCTTATCTCCCACATATCATTAAGTACCAAGATAAAACCCCCTAAATATGAATGCCAGGGGTCCCCTAAACAGTTTGATGCCCAATATGTATAGGTTTAGCTAAGTATGTGGCATGTAGGGGCCCCAATGGGAACATACCCCCATATGATGTATCATTTCAGCTCCTGCAAAATCAACACATTTACATCCTTTATGTGGGATAATGCTAGAAAAAAAGTACACTCACCCCAGAAAGCCATATATTTTTGGAAAGTACACATCCCCCCGAATCTATAAGCTACCAAGCTGTAAAGCTTTCCTAAGTTTGCAGATTTATATGACATTTAGAAAATCGCATAAAAATGTTGCAATTTGCCGCATTTATCTCTCACAATTTCTTGATAAATATCAGATAAAGGCAAGTCACCCCAAAGAGGAACACCAGAGGCCTACTGAACAGTTTGATGCCCAATATGCATAGATATACCAAAGTCTGCGGTATGTACTGACCCCAAAATGAAAATAGCTCATATGGATTTATCGCCTGCCAACTCAGCTTTTGCACACAGAGCCCCCTGACAGCGTATTATGTGCAGTAACCCCCCTAACTATACAGAGACCCCCAGAAAACCATATATTTGTGGAAAGTACACATTCTGATGAATTCAAAATAGGCAAAGTTATTTTTGTACACCAAAGTTACACCTGGCAAAGCTACGCTAAAAACAGATTAGGAACACTTATACAGGGATAAAATGCGATAAAACCACAAAAATTGTGCAAATCAGTGAAACAACAAAATAAGTCACATGGCAGTGTAATTAGTGGTCAGAATATCTGATCCAATAGTCACGCTGTCAAAATAAACAGTTTTTAGATAAAAGAAACTAAATACAAAGTGGTAAAATAAAAAAAAAAACAAAGTGTTTGTGTATACATGTGTGTACATGTGTAAATGTTGTGTGATAGTGTGTAAGTGTGTATATGAGTATAAATAGAAAATATAAAATGCCAAATGGGGAGCACACCAGACAATTTTTTACAATACTTTGGTGCCCGAGCAGAGTATAACATAGAAAGGTGTCGGCACTCACAGGATTTACACGATCATATTGAAGAGAATACTCATGGATAAATGCAAACGGAGAAGTTTATTAATCCTACGTTTCAGTTCCTTACTTGAACCTTCGTCAGAGAAGTGTATAAAAGTGTGAAAATTTTAAAAAAAAACTGCTAAAATGTGTGCTGTAAGTGTGCATAAATGTATGTCAGTGTGTGTGTGTAAGTGTGTAAATGCAAAAAAAACCAAACTCCTTACCTGTCCTGAAGACCTGATCGCCTCCTCCTCCTGTGGGCCGGTGCTGGGGGGATGTAGGAAGCAGCAGACGCGATGTGATCGCGTCTGCTGCTTCCTGGAGGGTCCTGCGACACGATCGCTTGCCGGACCCTCATGAAAGCCCCCCTGGCACGTTGCCCAGGGGGGCTGTCATCGATAGAAGCTCTCTGCAGCAGCGGCACATGCCGCCACTGCAGAGAGCAGCCTTTAAATGCCAACGACGTATGGGACACGTTGTTGGCATTTAAGCCCTTTTACTGCCAAGACGTATCCCATAACAAGAGTTAAGGGATGTTTGTGACTGTACTGCCCTTTAGGGGTTAAATGCCAGGTAATTCCCTAACACTCAGCTGAACTGAAGAAGCCACTTGAATGAGGGGTGAAAACATTCTCAAGGAAACTCAGGAAAGTCCAGTTGCTTTAGACTCAACTCTACTACTTACAGTAACCCCGCTATTATCCATATTGGTTTTGTTCTTTATTCAACTATTGTGTGTTCAGCTGGGTTGGTGGTAGGTCTAGAAAAGTAGTAGAGGGGGGTGTAGGGGTAACCACAACTTAAATATACTTTGTAACAAAGGAAAATAATTATGATTTCCATGAACACCATGTTGTTTTGTGTTTTATCATTGTTTAGTAGCAAATAGTAGAAAATAAGCAGTTGGACTTTTGCTATTGGACATCCCTGCAGGGTGCACTAAAGTATATCTATGCTTAACGAAAAATGGCAAAATGGTACGTGCACCCCATTTTATGATGATACATAATCTGGGACACACTACTCTATATAGTGTATATCATATGACAACTCTTGGACTCCCCCATTGGAAGTCAATGTCTGGCTGACATAAAGATTGCTCGGCCGTACATATACTGTATAAACCATTTGCTACATTTCTGATTTCTCTGCTTCTCCTTATTTAGAGAATTGAGAAACTATTGTTGATTTACTAATTATAGTAAGTAAATTTACACAGTAAATTTAAAAAGTCCAGGGAATTCTCAGTTTTAGCAAATACAAATCAGTGTTACTATAATGTACAGGGTATAGAAGCGAATGTACTGGATCTGTTATATAAACAGAGGCTTCTGAGTATTCAGATTCCCATTGCTGCTCAGCACCGAGGCTGAGATGTGAGGCATTTATTGCCTATTTATTTACCTGAATAGAGAAACATGGGGAATAGGAAAGGCTGGTGACTTCCATGTGTCTGGGAGCCTGTGGCTGATCCTTGATAATTCCCATTGCTCAGACAGACAGATTGTTGCTATTACATTACTGATCCCAACGCTCTGTGCTCTGTATTATCCTTCTGCTCAGCCACCGGCACAACATGCACAGAAACCCTTTCCCCTTGGCCTGTCATGGTGTCCTGATTCTCTTACTCATCCTACTTGTCTCTACTGTCCTTGAGGGGAAGTTGAATCCAAAATGCGCTTTAATGACTTACTTCTCAAGTCAACGTCTGTACCAGCCTGGGGACATTGTATTGGGAGGAACAATGCAGTTAAGCTTTGATAAAGATCTGCTGTATCCTGATGTTCCTTCAGAACTTTATATGTATGTATTGTGATTAAGGGGGATTATGGATTAGGAAATGTTGTTATCTAATACCTCGAGCCAACAGGATCAGAGCTGTAACCATGAAGACCCCACCCCAAACCTTCTCCTTTGTCTTCATTCTGTACCCAATGACTTTGCTGAAAGTTCTAATAACCAGGTTTCCATCCAACAAACCAGTCTCTTCCCTCTTAGCAATGAATACGGTTGGTGTGTGGCATTTGGGGATGTGCATGGTACCAGCGGCTTACAGAGCTACATACTGGGAGGCAGAAAACCATGAATATAGACATTTGGTCCAGGTTAGCAAGGGTTACATGGTTGAGAATAAGATATATAATGGGTCTTCAGTAACAGTTGTCTTTTTGAAGTGAGTCAAGCAGGGAACATATATAGGCAGCTCTTGGATAAATAGAAGGGGAAAAGACAGAAGGGCCCCAAACAGGGGTGTAAAAAAAGGTTCATGCCCTGGTAAATACAGGCCCTGTTGTGATACACAGAATTAAACATGTAGTTATATACAAATAGGGAGAAGGGGTGCAGGACAGCAATTTACAAGAGTTGGGTTAAATTGCCAATAGAGTCAAACAGGTAGAGGGGAGACAGAGGCCCCCAACATGGAGTTACTTTGAAACCTGTTTCTGGGGGAGAGGCAGGGAAGAGGGGATGGAGGTGACATTTTCCCAACGAGACCCCCAGATGGGGAAGAGATACTGGTAGTGGTACAGCCAAGCAGGAAAGCATGGAGTTGCTGCCATTGTGCCACTGAGAGCTTGCACATTCACATTTACTCATGTACTTTCCCCCCAAGTGCCGCCATTTGCCTGGGGAAGTCAGTTACACATATACAGTATGTGGGTGTCTCTGCCAACTGGGCTGTACCATTGCCCCCAAGTCCTGTACTGTGTCTTGTGCAGCCACAGGTGGGCAGCTGGCAGGTAGGAGCTTATATCCTGTGTAACATGGATAGAGTGGGTACTTCAGTGGTTGATAGGCCGGAAACATGTTGTTATTGCAAAATGATTTATTATAAGGAGTGAATAATGAAATAAACAGATACTAAAGTCCTTACAACAGGCTGAAAATAAAGAGAAGTCAATAAACAGGCCGAGGTCAATACCAGGAGATCCAACAGAGGTCAGAAGCAGGAACAGGGTATAGGACATGGAACCAGGCAGGATCACGGGCAGGACTCAGGCAGGAACAGGGGCAGGAACCAGGCAGGATCACGGGCAGGACTCGGGCAGGAACAGGGGCAGGAACCAGGCAGGATCATGGGCAGGACTCGGGCAGGAACAGGGGCAGGAACCAGGCAGGATCATGGGCAGGACTCGGGCAGGACTCAGGCAGGAACAGGGGCAGGAACAGGGGCAGGAACCAGGCAGGATCATGGGCAGGACTCGGGCAGGACTCAGGCAGGAACAGGGGCAGGAACAGGGGCAGGAACCAGGCAGGATCATGGGCAGGACTCGGGCAGGACTCAGGCAGGAACAGGGGCAGGAACAGGGGCAGGAACCAGGCAGGATCATGGGCAGGACTCGGGCAGGAACAGGGGCAGGAACCAGGCAGGATCATGGGCAGGATCACGGGCAGGACTCAGGCAGGAACAGGGGCAGGAACCAGGCAGGATCATGGGCAGGACTCGGGCAGGAACAGGGGCAGGAACCAGGCAGGATCACGGCAGGACTCGGGCAGGAACCAGGCAGGAACCAGGCAGCATCACAGCTAGGACTCGAGCAGGAACCAGGCAGGAACACGGGCAGGACTCGGGCAGGAACACGGGCAGGATCACGGCCAGGACTCGGGCAGGAACACGGGCAGGACTCAGGCAGGAACACGGGCAGGATCACGGGCAGGAACACGGGCAGGACTCGGGCAGGAACACGGGCAGGACTCTGGCAGGAACCAGGCAGGATCACGGCCAGGACTCGGGCAGGAACATGGGCAGGACTCAGGCAGGAACCAGGCAGGATCACGAACAGGACTCAAGCAGGAACATGGGCAGGACTCAGGCAGGAACACGGGCAGGACTCAGGAAGGAACACGGGCAGGACTCAGGAAGGAACACGGGCAGGACTCGGGCAGGACTCAGGCAGGAACACGGGCAGGACTCAGGCAGGAACACGGGCAGGACTCAGGCAGGAACACGGCAGGACTCAGGCAGCAACACGGGCAGGACTCGGGCAGGAACCAGGCAGGATCACGAACAGGACTCGAGCAGGAACACGGGCAGGACTCGAGCAGGAACACGGGCAGGACTCGAGCAGGAACACGGGCAGGACTCAGGCAGGAACATGGGCAGGAGCAGTTTGCCATACAGTCCAGGGTTTAAGCACAGGCCGGTCCTGACATACTGTAAATATTGTTCCACCCTGTGTGGATCTCCCCTCGCTGGGATGTAACATTATTGGCAGATACTGTGTGTGTCTCCCCAGGCCTCTCCCCACCTCTCACTTCCCTGTTACCTGACAAATAGAATATTGAATATTGTGTAAATATACTGATTTAATGTGCATTGTGTCATACAGTGTGGAATTGGTACTGAATTTGAGAAAAATATACTTTCTCTTACAGAAATTCTAAATTTTACTATCATCACTACATGGCACTCAAGTTCGCCATAGAAGAGATAAACGGAAGAGCTGACATTCTGCCCAACATCACCCTGGGATATATGGTGTATAATACAAGGGGAATAGAAAGAGGATCAATGGCGGGTGTCATGTCAGTACTGTCAGGAGGGAAGGAATTCATTCCTAATTATAATTGTGAGAGGAGGGGAATCCTGGCTGGTTTCATTGGAGATCTGACATCTGTCTCTTCCAACATAATCTCCCTCCTCACTGGGCTGTACCATTACCCTCAGGTACCGTACTGTGACTTTCTCCCCTCACTGGGCCGTACCATTACCCTCAGGTACCGTACTGTGACTTTCTCCCCTCACTGGGCCGTGCCATTACCCTCAGGTACCGTACTGTGACTTTCTCCCCTCACTGGGCCGTACCATTACCCTCAGGTACCGTACTGTGACTTTCTCCCCTCACTGGGCCGAACCATTACCCTCAGGTACCGTACTGTGACTTTCTCCCCTCACTGGGCTGTACCGTTACCCTCAGGTACCGTACTGTGACTTTCTCCCCTCACTGGGCCGTACCATTACCCTCAGGTACCGTACTGTGACTTTCTCCCCTCACTGGGCTCTACCGTTACCCTCAGGTACCGTACTGGGACTTTCTCCCCTCACTGGGCCGTACCGTTACCCTTAGGTACCGTACTGTGACTTTCTCCCCTCACTGGGCCGTACCATTACCCTCAGGTACCGTACTGTGACTTTCTCCCCTCACTGGGCCGTACCATTACCCTCAGGTACCGTACTGTGACTTTCTCCCCTCACTGGGCCGTACCGTTACCCTTAGGTACCGTACTGTGACTTTCTCCCCTCACTGGGCCATACCGTTACCCTCAGGTACCGTACTGTGACTTTCTCCCCTCACTGGGCTGTACCATTACCCTCAGGTACCGTACTGTGACTTTCTCCCCTCACTGGGCCGTACCATTACCCTCAGGTACCGTACTGTGACTTTCTCCCCTCACTGGGCCGTACCATTACCCTCAGGTACCGTACTGTGACTTTCTCCCCTCACTGGGCCGTACCATTACCCTCAGGTACCGTACTGTGACTTTCTCCCCTCACTGGGCCGTACCATTACCCTCATGTACCGTACTGTGACTTTCTCCCCTCACTGGGCCGTACCATTACCCTCAGGTACCGTACTGTGACTTTCTCCCCTCACTGGGCCGTACCATTATCCTCAGGTACTGTACTGTGACTTTCTCCCCTCACTGGGCCGTACCATTATCCTCAGGTACCATACTGTGAGTGGTTTGCTCCTATAGACTGTTATGCAATTAACCTCTGGTATTGATACATGAGGGTTTTTGCATTCTGGGTTGTACTGGTATCTTCAGGTTCTGTACTACTCATTCCAGAAGCAAACATTATTAATATGAAGTTGACCCTCGCTTTTCCCTTAAAACAGCCTTTTCCCCACTACTGGGTTTGTTTCCATCCGTACATAAGAGGTTGGGCAGGGATGCTGGGTAATAGGCCAGGCTTGCATTGGTGCCCAGTTGATCCCAAACCCGGCTCATTTGCAGTAAGGTTAGTGCTTTATGTAGGATGTTCAACTTCCAACATTCTCTGCAAGTCAATTCTCTAAGCAACTTTGTTCGTGGGTTTTTGTTGCCCTGATGAAACAGGCCCAGCCCCCCCATAATGTTGCTACAAAGTAGGAATGCGCAGAGTTATCAAGTCATTATATGATGTAGCTATGTCTGTAAATTGGGCCTGGCTTTCAATATTTTGTGCTCTTTCATTTTGGGGACCTTGGAGAACCTAAGCTTTCAAAATATGCTAAAATGTTGCTGTAATTCTACTTCTGTAATAATATATTGGCTTCTAAATATCTAAAAAATAAAAAAATATATCTATATTATCCATGATATAAGAACGTATATCAGAAACATAATTTATTGTATGTAGGAAAATACAACTTATTGGGAAAGTCCCATCTCTCGTGAACACGCCAATACTAACTATTTATATATAGAGATTTCTCACTTGTGTAGGTCAAACTCCCAGCAGCCCAATGCCATAATCCCAAAGCTGTGCTACAGAAATCTGCATACTTCAGCTTTCAAGGGCTAAAATTCGGCTAACAGTAGGTCCACCGTAGAAACCTACACTTTTTGGAATAACATATTCTCGCAGATCCAAAACTGGTAAATATGTCTTTCTTCTCCAAACTACCAAGATGCAATGGTTTCCTAAAATTATTGTTGTTTATTGTAAAAATGTGTTACATTTTTGAAAAATACATTAAACCTCCCCTTCCTGGCATTGTATCTCCCACATACCATTAGGTAACAAGATAAATATCAGGTCAGGGGTTTTGTCAGGGGACTAGTGAATAGTTTGGTACCCAATTTGCACAGGTTTACTTAGTATGTAGCATGAAGGTGTAGTATAAAAAAAGCAAAAAATAATATTTTCCATAATATGAACACATATATCAGAAACACAAATGACTTTTTTTACTAAATTAAACTTGTACATATGGATTTTTCTCACCTTCCAAATCAGTTTCTACCCCCCAGGAAACCATATATTCTTGCAAAGTACACATTCTGACAAACCCAACATGGGTGAAGATGTCTTTCTACACCAAAGTAAAGTTCTGCTAAAACACAGACCAGGAACAATAATGCCGGTGTAACAATGCAATAAAACCACAAGAATTTTGCAAATCAACAAATAAGTCATACAACGGCATAATTAGTGGTCAAAATACCCGATACAATAGCCACGCTGCCGAAATAAACTCTGTGTCAGTACTTACCAGAGAAGCAGAGGAATAAAGGGCATTGAATGTCAGCAGAGGAATTTTCTATGCTATCCTTTGTTTAACAGGCAGCCATGATAGATATTTTGCCAGATTCACAGTTAGAAGAGACAGTAAGGATTCTAGTAGCAGAGGCTGCAGTAGTACGACGTGGACAAGGACAAATGTTTAGCTGATACTTGTGAAAGAAACAGGAGTATCTTTGTAATATTACAGAGGAAAAAGCTAAAGGTTTTGGCAGTGGCATTAATATGATCAGAGAAGGATAGGTTTTGGTCAACGATAGCCCCCAACAGGGTTAATGGTCATGCCATCTATTGTAATGGTAAAAAGTGGAGACAGGGCTGGTTTGGGTGGAAAGACCATGAGATCTGTTTTAGCTAGGTTCAGTTTGAGGTGGCACTTGGAGGAAATAGGTAGAAGGCAGTTAGAGATCTGGATCTGAATGAGTGGCTGATGAAGGGGTGTCTATGTATATCTCATATCATCTACATCTATGTAATATTTAAGGCCAAATAAATTCTCCTAAAGAGAAAGAGCACAGGGAAAACAGTACAGGGCAGAGTACAGAGCCCTGGGGCATCTCCTTCACAAAGCTGGACTAAGGAAAAGGAATTATTAGAAGAAGCAGCAGAGAAGGACCAGTTAAAGAGTTAGAAAGAGAACCAGGATGCAGCTTGATCACAGATGCCAAAAGAAGATTTTGCATCAGAAAGAAACTGTTGGAAAAGCAGAGGATAATTTCAGGAGAATGAGAGTAGAGCAGTGTCATTTGGCTTTGGCAGTCTGGAGATTACTGGCAACTCTATATAAGGTGTCTCAGTGGGGCGTGCAGGTTAAAAACCATGAGGCACAGAAGATCATGGGTGCAGAGAAAGTAATCTAATAATAATATAATACAATAGGGAAAGTACTAGAAGCTACAGAGGAATTGAATACATATGGATAAGAGATGGAGTAATTGCTGGGGTACAGTCAGTAAAGGTGATAGGCTCAAGTAAGCAAGTTGTAAGTGAAGGCAACAAAAGAAGCTGGGAAACTTCAGACTCAGTTACATGATTAAAGAGCTAAAGAAGGATGGAGAAGACTTGAGAAGGTTGAGATTTTTTATTTTTTTTGTAACTTTACATTGTACCATTGGCTTTTACGTTATACATTCTCTGAGTATCAGGCTTAAAAAGAGACAGTACATAATGCAGATGTCATATTGTCTTCCGTCCAGGTTATACTGAAGGCGAATTGGTTAGTATTATGCATGAGGGAGAGGGAAAAGTGGAGAAAATATACAAAACAAAAAATCAAACCATCTAACCATTGGATGCATGATGAAAACATGTAACTATATGATTGAGCCATAAATTAAAGTAGAGGGAGGATAGAGGGGAGGGAAGCAATTGGTTTAGTAATAGTCCTCATGGCGGTCTGGGTGTGAAAGAGGTAGAGGTGAGAGTGGAATGGTCAAGAGGCTAGGCCCCGGAGTTCCCATATTGTCCAGACTTTCATATATTGTGCAACTTTGTTTTGGAGTACTGCTATCCCATGCTCGAAGGTCCTGTTAGTATTAGTTCTTTTTATTACTTCGGCCAGAGTCGGTTGGTTTGTAGTTTTCCATTTGGAGGCTATTGTTAGCCGGGCAGCTGTGAGGATATGGTTGACTAAGGTCTGGCCGCTTTTGCATAGTTTTGTGAAAGGTTTTCCTAGTAGAAAAGTAGGCAGGTCTGTCAGTATCTGCTGAGAAAAGATCCTGCTAATAAGGTCGGCTACATCTGACCACATTTGTTGGATTACTGGGCACTCCCAGAATATGTGCAGAAGGGTTCCTTGTGCTCCACAGTTTCTCCAGCAGGTTGCCGGGCAGGTTGGGAAAAGTCTATGTAACTTGTCCAGGGTGTGATACCAGAACATCATGATTTTGTATATGTGTTCTTTTTGCC
This sequence comes from Xenopus tropicalis, assembly GCF_000004195.4. Taxonomy (NCBI): domain Eukaryota; kingdom Metazoa; phylum Chordata; class Amphibia; order Anura; family Pipidae; genus Xenopus; species Xenopus tropicalis. Next base: position 178,435,638 of record NC_030678.2, on the reverse strand, counting down.
TGACACACATTGACATTTTTCTAGCGTTGTCCCAGATGCTTGTCCATTCCTCTGGTGTGAGTGGTTGTGGGAGCAATGTGTCCCATTTGTCCATATATTTGTGCTTATATGTAGGGCCGTCTGGAGGTGTAGTAAGTAGATTGTATAGGATAGAGATGAGTCTCTTTTGTGGTAGGCCATTGAGAGCTAGAATCTCGAATGCTGTAGGGCGAGTAAGCTTGGCATAAGCAGCATATGGTTGTATGAAATGTCGGAGTTGGAAGTACTCGAATTGTCTAAGTTTTATCTGTGGGGCTTTGCCTTGTATTGCCCCGAATGGGATTATTGTATGGGTCCGAGGGTCCTTTTAGCTCCCGTATTGTGTGTAGCCCTGTCTGAGTCCATCTTTTGTAGAATGTGGGGTCCATTCCTGGTTGGAATGAGGGATTCTTGAGGTAGATTGTGTTTATTGGCCAGGTAGAGGTCAAACCATGTTTGTGTTTAGTTCTGGCCCATATAGAAAGAGTGAGTCTAGTTGCGGGGAGAAGTGAAAGAAGATCTCGAGATGTGGTCGTTGTGGTCCATATTTTGGAGTTGAGGTGTATGGTATCCGCTATCTCGTTTTCAATGCATCTCCAGATTGTGTGAGGTGACCATTGGGACCAAGCGAGTACTTGCCTCAGTTGTGCGGCTTCATAATATTTCTGTAAATTAGGAACACCCAGACCGCCATGTCTTATTGCTGTAGTCATAACTTTCTTAGGGATTCTATGGCAACGGTGTTGCCATATAAACTTATGAAATAGTGTCCGTATGTCTTGTAGGATCTTGGCTGGTAGGGCTATTGGCAGCGTCTCAAATAAATATAGGTATTTAGGCAAAATGTTCATTTTTAGGGCCGCTATTCTCCCAAACCAGGAAATGGGATATTGTGCCCACTTTAAGAGGGTATGTTTGGTCTTTTGGAATAGTGACTTAAAATTAGAGTCATATAATTGGGCATAAGTAGGGGTAATATGGGTCCCCAGGTAGGTAATAAAATCTGTCTTCCATTTGTAGTTAAATCTCTCTTTAAGTGTTTCTAGGGTTGGCTGCGGCATATGTAGTGGGAGAGCTTCTGTTTTACTAACATTGAGCTTATAGCCAGAGAATTCACTATATTGGGTTATAGTTCGATGGAGGTTTGGCAATGAGATCAATGGGTTAGACAGGGTGAGGAGAACGTCGTCTGCAAATAGGGCTATCTTATATTGGCTTGACTTTGTTTGTACCCCTTTAATGTCTGGATGAAGTCTTATGGCTGCCGCTAATGGCTCAATGCTTATTGCATACAATAAGGGGGAAAGAGGGCAGCCCTGCCTGGTCCCATTTGTGATAGAGATAGGTTTGTTAGATTGGCCCGGCAGTTTTAAGTAGGTGGTAGGGGTGGAATATATGGCCTTGAGTGCTGTTAGATAGGGGCCTACCAGGTTTAAATGTTTTAAAAGGGCAAATATATAGGGCCAATTTAGTCTAACGAAGGCTTTTTCTACGTCAAGGCTTAGCACGAGTGAAGGTGTTTTCTGTCTATTCAATAATTCAATAAGGTTTATGGCCCTCCTGGTGTTGTCACCTGCCTGTCTCCCTTTAACAAAGCCCACTTGATCTCTATGTATTATGTTAGGAAATATTGGGGCTAGTCGGTTGGCCAAAATCTTAGAAAATTTTTTTAGGTCTGCGTTTAGAAGGGCTATGGGCCTATAATTTGAACAAATTGTATGGTCTTTACCCTCTTTTGGTATTAGGGAAAGGTATGACGTTAGGTCAGTTGTGGGGATCTCTGTGCCCTGAAGAAACTGGTTGTATAGTTTCAATAAGTAAGGCGAGAGTATATGTTGGTAAAGCTTGTAATATTTATATGGGAAACCATCAGGGCCTGGGGTTTTGCCGTTAGGCATGCTTTTCAGGACCGCTGATAGTTCCTCCGAATCAATCTCTTTGTTTAGTGTTTTTAGGTTGTCTTCGGAGAATTTAGGGAGATCGATTTCCTTAAGAAAGTTATCTATTAGATCTAAGTGCTTATTGGGGTCCTGTGTGTGGGGTGTGAGGTTGTATAGTTTTTCATAGTAGTCGTGGAATTGTTTGCCTATTTGGTCGGGGTCATAGGTGTGTTGGCCATTTGGGAGCTGTATGGAGGTAATTCTGGATTGGGTCTTTTGGTCTCGTAGTTTTTTAGCTAACAGTGTATGTTGCCTGTCTGCTTTTTCGTAGTAGGTCTGTCTGGTCCATAAAATGGCCTTTTTTCGGTTTCTTTAATTTTACACATAGCCATTTCTTTCCGTAGTTGTATAATTTGAGAGAGAAGGGTTTCTGATCTGTTTAGATTATAGTCTTTCTCCAATTCTCTAAGTCGTTTGTGTAAATTCGTATAGGGTAAAGTGTAAGTTCTTTTCTTATGGGCTGTTAAGGATATGAGATGGCCTCTAATTGTAGCTTTATGTGCTTCCCATAGGATAGGTAAAGAGTCAACAGAGCCTTCATTTAGTTGAAAGAATTCTTTCAGTTTGGCCTCTGTTGTTTTATAGGCGTCAGGGTTGTGTAATAGTGTCTCATTTAGCCTCCAATGTGGTTCTCTAGGAGGGGGCCTTAGTTATGTCTATGGACAATAATTGGGGGGCATGGTCAGACCATGTCAGCGGTAAAATATCAGATGTAAAGCGTAAATGGAGGCAAGGGTGAGATATAAAGAAATAGTCTATACGCGAGTGGGCTTTGTATACAGGGGAGTAGTATGTGTACTGTTTTTCCTTGGGGTGGGAGATTCTCCAGGCATCGAATAGTTGTGCCTGTCGCATGGTTTGTCTAAACAGGGTAGATAGCTTGTGTGCTATGCGGTCTGAGGAGGGAGTGGACCGATTGTTAGTCTGTGAGTAGGTTAGGTTAAAATCGCCTCCCATTGAACTCTTATTTTTCATCTGTCTATACATCTGAGGAGCCAGATAATGAAGGCTTCCCTTGTAATATGCCTAGTTCTAGTAATTTAGCTACTGACGCATGGGTCACTCGGGAGGAAATTCAAAAGAGACTTGAACATGTAAAGGGAAACAAAGGTCCAGGGCCGGATGGGATTCATCCCAGGGTATTAAATGAGCTGAGCGCTGTGATTGCCAAACCTCTTCACTTAATTTTTCAGGATTCATTGAGGTCTGGCATGGTGCCGAGAGACTGGCGGATTGCTAATGTGGTGCCGTTATTTAAAAAGGGATCCCGTTCTCAGCCTGAAAACTATAGGCCTGTTAGTCTGACATCAGTAGTAGGAAAACTTTTGGAAGGGGTAATAAGGGATAGGGTACTTGAATACATTGCAGTTCACAATACTATTAGTTTGTGCCAGCATGGTTTTATGCGTAACAGATCTTGCCAGACTAATTTAGTTGCCTTTTATGAGGAGGTGAGCAGGAACCTTGATGCTGGAATGGCAGTTGATGTCATCTACTTGGACTTTGCTAAAGCGTTTGATACAGTACCTCACAGAAGGTTAATGATCAAATTGAGGAATATTGGCCTAGAACATAATATTTGTAATTGGATAGAGAACTGGCTGAAGGATAGAGTACAAAGAGTGGTGGTAAATGGAACATTTTCTAATTGGACCAGTGTGGTTAGTGGGTACCGCAGGGGTCAGTCCTTGGTCCTTTGCTGTTTAACTTGTTTATTAATGACCTGGAGGTGGGCATAGACAGTACTGTTTCTATTTTTGCTGATGACACTAAATTGTGCAAAACTATAAGTTCCATGCAGGATGTGCCGCTTTGCAGAGCGATTTGACAAAATTAGATAACTGGGCAGCAAACTGGGAAATGAGGTTCAATGTTGATAAGTGCAAAGTTATGCACTTTGGTAGAAATAATATAAACGCAAACTATCTACTGAATGGGAGTGTGTTGGGGGGATCCTTAATGGAGAAGGATCTAGGGGTTTTTGTTGATAACAAGTTGTCTAATTCCAGGCAGTGTCATTCTGTGGCTACTACAGCAAATAAAGTGCTGTCTTGTATAAAAAAGGGCATTGACTCAAGGGATGAGAACATAATTTTGCCCCTTTATAGGTCCCTGGTAAGGCCTCACCTTGAGTATGCAGTGCAGTTTTGGGCTCCAGTCCTTAAGAAGGATATTAATGAGCTGGAGAAAGTGCAGAGACGTGCAACTAAACTGGTAAAGGGGATGGAAGATTTAAACTATGAGGTGAGACTGTCGAGGTTGGGGTTGTTTTCTCTGGAAAAGAGGCGCTTGCGAGGGGACATGATTACTCTGTACAAGTACATTAGGGGGGATTATAGGCAGTTGGGGGATGTTCTTTTTTCCCATAAAAACAATCAACGCACCAGAGGTCACCCCTTTAGATTAGAGGAAAGGAGCTTCCATTTGAAGCAGCGTAGGTGGTTTTTCACGGTGAGGGCAGTGAGGTTATGGAATGCCCTTCCTAGTGATGTGGTAATGGCAGATTCTGTTAATGCCTTTAAGAGGGGCCTGGATGAGTTCTTGATCAATCAGAATATCCAAGGCTATTGTGATACTAATATCTACAGTTAGTACTAGTGGTTGTATTTATAGTGTATGTATGTGAGTGTATAGATTGGTAGGTGTGGGTTAGGTGTGCTGGGTTTACTTGGATGGGTTGAACTTGATGGACACAGGTCTTTTTTCAACCCTATGTAACTATGTAACTAACTATGTAACTATAATAAGTTTATGTAAACTGGTGTATTTTGAGTAACACCTTATGAAGAAAGCAGATCTGTCTCTTGTTAGGGGAATAGATGTTAAGTAGGAGTATAGGCATATCAGCATATTTACTGGACAGTACCAGGTAGTGACCTTTCGGGTCGGCGAGAGCCTGGTCGACTGAGAAGGGACAGTTTCTATGAATAAGTGTAGCTACCCCTGCTTTTTTATGCGGTCCAGAGGCATAATATACGTTTGGGTATAGTTTTGAGTTAAGTTTATTGAGCCATCTTTTTCAAAATGAGTCTCCTGGAGAAATGCTATGTCTGCCCCGGATTGTTTAATTTCTTTTAGGGCCAAGTATCTTTTGTTTATGCTATTTAGGCCTCTAGCATTTATTGATATCATTTTAGCCATAATGTTTGCAAAGAGTAGCTAATGGATTTGCTTGATTGACCAGTCGACCAGTTCTCTCCCCAATCCTCCATGTGCAAATATTAGTTTTACATATGCATCCTAAGTAAAAATAAGAAACATTAAACATAAACATCAGTATAACTATATTACATTGTAAAGTGGGACAAAAATATTTGGGTTTTCGTAGCATAGGAAACAGAGTATTTTCATATCACCCCACTGCAGGTAGGGCTTTGTTTACCCAATAAGTATTAAATTAGTTTAAGTAGAAGTGCAGGGTGTAGGTACTGCACCAATGAGGGGCAAGGCAGGCTCTTCGATATCCGGGGGTGAGGTATCACAAGGTCAGAGTAGACTTGGGTTAGTTAGTTTAAGTAAGAAATATACTCAGAGTCATCCGTGTAGGCCCCTATGTAGATCAGTAGTAAGGGGACCTCGGTGTGCACAGTAGATTGTGAGACGGTATTTAAGCAAGTATGACAGTCAGGTAGGCTGAGGTGGTGAAGGGCTTAGTGTCAGTTTGGGTGAGTCTTGGAGGCCCTGTACTTTTTGCCATTGCGGGCTCCGGAGCGGTGGTTTCTCCCGATGTGGGGAGGGTTGCGTTGGAGCTGAGGGGCCTTTGGTGCCAAGGCCTAGTGCGTTAAGAAACTGGTTTGCTTTTTGGAAGTTTTGTAGTATATAGGTATGTCCTGAGCGCTTCACCACTAATTTAAAGGGGTATCCCCATCTATAGGGTATACCATTCTCTCTGAGTTTGGTCGTGACAGGTCTCAAATCTCTCCTTTTTGCAAGCGTAATCGGAGATTAGTCTGTGTATATCTGGATTTTATGGTTCCGGAAGTCAATGGGGCCCGTGGTGTGGATTTTAGCCAGGATTGCCTCTTTGCTTTGGAAATAATGGAAACAGGCTATTATGTCCCATGGGGGCTTAGTGGGTAATGGTTTGGGTCCCAAGGAGCGATGCGCCCTATCCATTAGCCATAAGTCTGCCAGTATATTGGGGCAGATATGTATGCAAAGAGCTTTTAGGTAGTCTGGGATTTCAGGTGCTGTTATTTCCTCCGGGACCCCCCTAAATCTCAAATTTTGTCTTCTTGACCTATTTTCAAGGTCCTCACACATGTCTCTCAAGTGTGTGACTTCCTGTCTCTCAAGTGTGTGACTTCCTCTTTAAGAGAGAAGTTTTCCTCCTCCATGTTTGGCACCCATTGGATTATATCATCTGTGTAGGTTTCCAACTTGTCAATCCGTTCACCCAAATCTGTGATATCTCTTTGCAAGTCTCTGATAGCTGCATTTACTGCTGCAGAGACTGTTTGGGAAATGGTGCTTGTCAGTGCATCTTGTAGCTGGGTGAGCTGTTGGGCTAGGATTTGTGCGGTGACTGGTTGTTCAGGTGCAGTGGCACTTAGTGAGAGGTGTGGTGGGGATTGCTGCTGTGGCGTTATTATGGGTGAGTGTGAGGTACTCACGGATTGTGGAGGAGAAGGGTCCATGTCGGGGGAGTCCGGAGGTGCTGCTTCCAGTTTGGTGCCATCTTGTGTAGAAGAGCGCGTGTTCTGGCTGTGCGCTTTGTGAAGTAAGGGCGACATCGTGACCCGTTGTTCCTGAGGTTTGCGTTTCCCCATGCTTTTACCTTGTAGGTAAGTGACCCGATCGCTAGTTTTATTTGCTTTAGGCAGCTGATATTCGGGTAGTTTGGGGTCTTCAAGACGGAGCTCTTACTGCGTGCGTCCTCTGTCTACCATGGCTAGGCACCGCCCCCCGAGAAGGTTGAGATTTTAAGCTTTTATACAGATACAGACAGCAAGTTTTACCATTTTGTCTCACCATATCCAAACACCATTTTTTTTTATGTTAAATCCTGCCCCTAGATGGTGTTAGAGTGCAAAGACTTGCCAGCAAAACACAATAGAAAACACCATAGACCGTGCGCCACCTGATGGTGGATTTTGGTATTTTTATTTTTCCCTGTGTTAACTGGTAGAGACATAATGCAACAACATGTTAAAGGAGCTTGGCTGCATCTGTAGGGTGGCACATTATTTGTAGATATATGAGATGAACCAATGTGAGAGATTCATTTGGTGAGGGGTGAAGAAGGGTGTCGAATATGGCAAACAAGCATTTGTGGATTTGATTTATTATTATTTATTTGGGGAATTTTGGGAAATGCGCTCAGCCTTGGATAGGGCAGAGTCGAGGCACGGCATGCAAACTTTACAATGGGAGAAGTTTGCTTTTCTATGGGATTTTCCCAAAGCGCTCTGTGGAACATGAGCAGAAAAATCATTTTGAGAGTTGAACAAATGTAGGTATTCTGGAAATGCAAAGAGAAAAGGCTGTTAATAGTGGAGGACAGAATTGAGTTATAGGTATTGGCTAGTGCATCAGGATCAGGATGCAGCAAATGCTAAAATTACTTGTTTGCCGAAGAATCATTGCTACGGATCGTGTTGATTCTATGAGGCTACAACAGTTATTCAGAGGGGCTTTTTCTATGGACCCCACCGCTGGGATGTTGAGATGTTTCTACAGAGGAAAGAAAGAACCAACTTATCAGGAGCTGATCCGGGAGATCTGAAAGGAGGAAGTTAATGTTCTGCGACGAGAGAAGAAAAGTCGTGGTTCTGAAAAGACATCCAGTGATTCGCAGAAAGTGGAAGAGGCTGCTGAGTTGAAAAAACAGATTGCTCAGCTCAAGGCTCGTGTCTCCGAAAAGTAAGAGGGGCCAACTATGTCTAGCCCTGCTCCATCTCCTAAAGCAGGCGGTGCTCGCGGTGAACCACCAAAGTGCTTCCTTTGTGGCCGGTTGGGCCATAAATCCCCCCACTGTCCAAAGCAACGTGAAAATGCTGCAGCTGCAGAAGTTACTTCATCTGGTTATGATGTGAGCAAGCCACCCCAAAAGAGGTATCGGAAGAGACGTAATCAGGTGAGGTGTTACACCTGTGGTTGGTATGGTCATACTTCCCTCACCTGTGACTGGGGATGGAATGAAGGCTTCAATGATGGATATGTGACACCTTTCCCATGTGAAGTAGATATTTGTGAAGAGAAATCCTGTGGCACGAGGATGGTCTTTGAGCACTCTGGCACCCCCAATAAAAGTAAGAGACTGGGCCTGGGAATGCGTAGGCCTTCAGGCAGGGGAAGTGTCAGGGCAGTTAGTGAGAAAGCTTTCCCCTGTGAATCCCCCCAAAGGTTAGGGAGAATAAGAATGGTGATGAAGGGCAAGCGAGGATGTTGCCCATTCAAGCAAGGGGAAAATGTAGATTTGTCCTGTGCCATCAGGTAAGACAGGTAACATTGTCAAATGTGCCAGAAATGGTGTGGATAGGGTTACATATATAAAATGTGTTATATTTTTGCAAATATACTGGAGATTCCAATATTTACCACAGCCAGGTAAATGGAGACAACCATGGTTCTTTTCCAGAGATGAAGCGATTTTATTGTCCGGCCCAGAGACAGCAAATAATACATTCTTCAAACTGCCTTCAGAAGACTTCTCCCTGACCCTCCCTGTGTCTCTTTACTTATCAAGCCCAAGGCAAGCTAGCTCCAGAGGGTCTGAGGGCGCACTCGACTAGGGCTGTGTCAACCTCTTGAGCAGCATGGGCAGAGGTACCTTCAGCGCAGATCTGTGAGGTGGCTTCATGGTCTTTGGCCAGGACCCTCATCAGGCATTATCAGCTAGACCTGTCCGAGTCCAGTAGTCATGCCTTTGCCTCAGGGTCTCATCTGGCTTTTTCCTCATTAAATTAATTTTTGCAGTTCTTCAAGTCTCTGTTTTTGTTCCCACCTCATTGGGTTCAGCATGGCTTGGTAGATCCAATTGTAATGCTGATATGGAGTGACCAGGAAAAGGGAGGATTGTTTTCATACTTACCGTAATCCTCCTTTCCTGGTCACTCTCCATATCAACATTTCCCACCCTTGTAGTCTGGTACTTGGTATTAGATGAGGTAGGTAGGTACCTATGGGTGTTCTTAAAGGTTTTGAGAGGAAGGGACAGTCTGGGCTGTAGGCGGGGGTGGGAGGGGCCTCCCGATTTTAATGCTGATATGGAGAGTGACCAGGAAAGGAGAATTACGGTAAGTATGAAAACAATTCTCCCTTTTCCCACATGCGCTTTTTCAGTTTAGTTTTCAGTCAGACAGATTTTTTGATTTTTCATTTCAGATCATTTTTGTCTGACATTCATGGAAATTATTTTATTCTTGTTTTTTAAAAAAAAATGAAAGTGAGAAAAATTGGAGTTTTATTAAATCTGTCTGATTGAAAACGAAAGCTGCGGCCTAGTCACTTTGCGAAGTGATCGCTGTTGTTTACAACTGACGCTGAGCGTTTGTTACCTTTTTGATTTCCCGTGTACCTGACCTGTGCCGGACTTCTGATTCTGCTTCTCTGCTGCCTGGACCGACCCTTCGCCTGCCCGACTCCCTGTTTACCTACAGATTCTGTTTCTACACCTGGATTTCCTACGGCACTCCTGCCACTCCTCCACAGGCACCAGTCCTGTTTCTACCCTTAGTGACTGTTCTACTCTGTGGGAGGCGTAGGTGAGCCCAGCTAACTTCAGTTTCCTTTGGGGAAGATACACTGATCCTTAAAGGTACGGCAACAATTGTTTTAGTACCAAGCTCAGGGCTCAGGTGACATTACGAGGGAGTAACAAAACGAAATCAGAAATTACATATTGAACTACAGTCGTTACACTGAGAAATCCAGAAACATGTTTGCAGATTACATTTTATTGTGTAACTATTCTGTTTAATGATTATGAATTAAAAAATATATAATTGTTCAAATGTACATTGATAAGTCTTTTCCTTAATCATTTCAGATCAGCTACGGAGCCACAGATTTAATTTTCACTGACAGAAGGAGGTTCCCATACGTCTACCGAATGGTCCCTAATGACGGATATTTCCATCGAGCTCTCATTCAGCTGCTGAAGCACTTTGGTTGGACCTGGGTGGGAATCATGATAGCAGATAATGAAGCAGAATACATAAAGAGACAACTAATAGAGCTGATTACAAGCAATGGGATGTGTGTGGAATATGCTTATGAATTTTTATGGGATAGTCGGTTCGACAAAAGCATGGCTAAAAGGATTTTAAGAACAACTTCCAGAGTTGTCATAATCAGTGATTCCACCAATAGGCTTTTGCCAATGTTGAGACAGGTTAAGATTGAGTCTAGCTTTAAAAGAACTTGGATTTTATCAGTCTCATCTTCAGTTACGGATTTTATCCTCGAATATGAATTTGCGGAATTGTTTGCTGGAAGTTTGGCTTTTCCAGTAGCTGCTAGAGAAATGGATGGATTTCAGGATTTTTTATTCTCTGCAAACCCTGATCGGTATCCAGAAGATATATTCATTCAAGACGCATGGTTGGATTTTGTAAGCGACCTATCTACTATAACCGGCAGTGAAGACTTTCTAAATGCTTCCTCTCTTGGAAATGAGACCCTTGCATCAATCCCTCACTATAGACAGCTGGATCTCAGAGTGCCCTACAGTGTGTACAAGGCTGTGTATTTGTTGGCCCAGGCTCTACATGTATTGCTCTCAGAGAAGACTTCTCATGGGGCTCCTACAGAGAAAGCCCGACTGGAGAGGGAACTGAACCCATGGAAGGTGGGATATTGGTTTAAAGGGGACCTGTCACATTAAGAAATAATTCTAAATTGTTTTCTGTTGTGTTTGTCGAGCAAAACAAATTTTACTTACACTATATAAATTATTGAATTCTTATTTTCTTCGGCCTTGGAATTCACAATTGCAGCATGCAGGCAGGGGCCATTTTGTGGACACTGTTATGAAAGCAGGCATTGCATCGCGCCAAAATCTTGTTTCTGTGCCAGTATGGGGGGCCCTGATACCCATGTCCATGCACTGGTTACAAAATTACATGGTGAGGAGGGAGGGGCAATGAGAGGAGGGCAGCAACATCTTAGAAGTTCTGAATTGAAAGTGAAAGTAACTGTCTGCCTAAGGCATAGAGGCGGGGCAGGCAATATATGACTGACAGCTGGGATTTTTAAATGCTTTTATAATGGGATGTGGTAATATAAAAATGATTTGGGGTTTCATGTTTAATTTGAAAAGGGCTTTTATTATACAGCTTTTTATGTCTGGGTGACAGGTCCACTTTAAGCCTCCATACTCTAGAACTAGTGACTCGTTAGCAACATGTTGTTCACCAATCCCTTGGATGTCGCTGCCAGTGGCCTCAAAGTACCGTAGGTGCTTCTTTTTGAATTTCTGGCTTGGAGGCAAGTTTTGGTTGCATGAAAGCCTTCTGTAGGCTGCCAGCCCACATAGGGGCTATTAAATAGCCAATTATAGCTCTTATTGGCACCCCAGGAACCTTTTTCAGGCTTCTAGTGCTCACCAACACTTTTCCCATTTGAATGTGGCTCACTGGTATAAAAGGTTGGGGACCCCTGCTCTGCAGTTTCCTTTAACCCTTTCATGGCCAAACAAAACAAGGCACCTCACTGAATGGGAAACTCTGCTTTTAAGTATTATGAAAACATATACAATAATTATCTTTTTCCCAACCTTGCTTCAATATAGAAGTTTGCAGAACAATTCCCATTCTATGTCATTTACACTAACGTCAGATACACAGCACGGTATCTAGCAGATTGTGTTTGGAACAAAGATAAGAGTTTGTGGAATACAAAGTCAAGAAGTTCCTAAACAAATATACAGTACAGTGCCCAAAATATGTGGTTTCCAGATAGCTATATATATATATATATTTTTTTTTTTTTTTTTTTTTTTTTTAATTTAAAGCTTATTCTAATTTTCAAAACTTTCTTTGATTGATAGAGAAAGAGATAGTTCAGTACAATTTATAAGCTGCAAAGAAAGAAATATGGGCACCAGTGGTTCTTAATCAGGAAATAGATCTCCCCCCTCCCTTTTAGAATGTAAGCTCTTGCGAGCAGGGCCCTCCCACTAGTGTCTCTGATCCTCATCCAATGTGACTGCAAACCATTTGGGAATTATTTGTATGTACATGTTAACTGTTATGTCTTCTGTACCCCCTCTATTCTGTAAAGCGCTGCGTAAATTGATGGCGCTATCTAAATAATAATAAAATAGATGTTTATTTAACACAGCTGAAATACTTATTTAGTACAACAAACACAGAACTTCTTTCCTTCTATTCTTCACACATATGTTCATATTGACCACCCTTACCCCATTTGAGTCAATTACCAAGAGGGGCCTTCCACTGAAGGGGTTAATTTCCAAAATATATCAAACCCTCTCTGAATCCAAGGCCAGCTCAGCCATTAGACATCCCTATATAAACAAATGGGACTCCTACCTCCCTCAACCTCTAAGGAAGGAAGATTGGTCTCTCATTTGGGGAAACGCCAAAAAAATGATAACTTGCTCAAGACAAAAGGAAGTTTATTTTATTTTATTTATACGATTCTTATGTTTTGGTATCATACCCCAGCCAAACTGCATACTCTGTTTTCCAACCACCACCCCCCCCCCCCCACACACTATGCTGGTAAAATTGTGGGGAGATCGGTACCCTCCCACATATCTTTTGGTTCTATCCGATGATATCCCCATTATGGTCAGAAATCTCAGGCTTATTAAGTGAGGGACTACGAGACCCTGTACCGGTCGATATAACTACCATTTTGCTGGTAAACCATCCCCAAAGACCAGCAAACCGTCCCAAGCATTGATTGATCATGTTCTAACAGCCGCCCGAATCTCAATAGCTGCAAAATGGAAAACCCTGTCCCCCCCACATTAGCTGAAATTAAACGGAAAATGGAGACAAACAAGGTATTTGAGGCTGGAATATCCAGAAGAAACCGTAGAACCCCTCAGTTTCTTCAAATCTGGACACCCTAGGAACTGCTTGTAACGAAGACTGAAACCCTACTATACCTATATATCTCCTTAACTTGTATTTCAATTGTTTTTTTTAACTTGTTGATATTGTTGAATATATCAATGCAAGAACTCAAACATGTTCTCAATAATTTCATTTTGGTTTTCATCGCTGTAACACATGTGCTTACTTTCTAATTTCCCCTATTGTATAAGCAACATTGTTAAACTCAATAAAAAATATGTTACAAAAAACGGTTGAAGTGGACAGACGTGAGTCCTATTTCAACCTACTGTAACTTACTATGTTACTATGAGTATGTAGACAAATCACTCCAGCCCATAGCACATAGTTTGCCCTCATATATAAGAGATAGTGGCGATGTGATTAATAAGTTACAGGATGTGGTGTGAGAAGAAGGTTTGTTGTGGGTCACTTTGGATCTTCATATTCTTGGATAGTACATCATTTGGGGGATCCAGGCCCAGATTTTGGTTGGAAGAGACAAGGTTGTATCCCAGGGAACAGAATGAGTTTATTTTGGAAGCTACTGAATACCTTGTAAGTCACAATTATTTCATGTATGGGGGCCATTTCTACCTCCGGAAGTGTGGCACTACAATAGGGGCGTGGTTTGTGCCCTCGTATGGTAATCTCTTTATGGGGTGGCTTGTGAGGTGCCACATCTTTGGGGATGGATCAGCACTAGAGAACTGTGTAGTGAAATACTATGGGTTCCTCAATGATTTGACTGTGATTTGGACAGGAAGTGATGAACAGGAAGCAAGTGAAGTTAGAGGAAAGGATGACATGAAAATGTTATGTAAAAGAGAGTGTGTTTATACTCTGAGGAACTGCTGTTTATGGGGCACAAAATGCGTCAGTAGTTGGAGAGACTGTTCTGTCCATCAATGTAGAGAAAGAAAACTTGGACATATTTATGGGGATGATGTGAGGTGGGTCTGTAGGTCCAAATGAAAGAAGCTCTCACCAGAAAAGCTCCGGCAGCCGCTCCCTTTGTATCAGTTGCCTGTAAATCTCTCACTAATAAGTGAATAAAGAAAATAATGCCGTGGTGTTGTTTCCCCTTAGCTGAATCACTTGCTGAGAAAGGTTCATGTTACACTTTCTTCATCCCAAGAAGAGATTTATATTAACAAGGAGGGAGAAGCTCCGGGACAATATGATCTCACAAACTGGGTCATGTTCCCTGATCGCAGAACCAACGAACTGAATGTGATCACAGTGGGAAGGTACAACACGTCGAACCCCAATCAGCTGATTTTCAGTGACAGAGCCATTGTTTGGTACCCGAATGATACAGAGGTGAGCTCCTGGGAAAGGGCAAATTCACATCTCTTGTTTGTTTCCAGGTAAATGTGCTGCTTTCTGTGCTGTGGCCCTGGGGTTACATAGATATATAGTTACGTTGGGTTGGAAAAAGGCCAAAGTCCATCAAGTTCAACCCCTCCAAATGAACTTCAGTGCACATATATACACACACACTTACCAACCTATGCACTCATATATATATACTATACATCTATACTAACTGTAGATTTTAGTATCACAAAAGCCAACCTCACTGCCCTCCCCATGAGCAACCCCCTACCCAACATCCCCCAGCAGGGCATTCCCCAACCCCCTCACTGCCCTCACCGTGAAGAACCCCCTAGCCAACATCCCCCAGCAGGGCATTCCCCAACCTCCTCACTGCCCTCACCGTGAAGAACCCCCTAGCCAACATCCCCCGGCAGGGCATTCCCCAACCTCCTCACTGCCCTCACCGTGAAGAACCCCCTAGCCAACATCCCCCAGCAGGGCATTCCCCAACCTCCTCACTGCCCTCACCGTGAAGAACCCCCTAGCCAACATCCCCCCGCAGGGCATTCCCCAACCTCCTCACTGCCCTCACCGTGAAGAACCCCCTAGCCAACATCCCCCGGCAGGGCATTCCCCAACCTCACTGCCCTCACCGTGAGGAACCCCCTACCCAACATCCCCCGGCAGGGCATTGCTCAACCCCCTCACTGCCCTCACCGTGAGGAACCCCCTACCCAACACCCCCCGGCAGGGCATTCCCCAACCCCCTCACTGCCCTCACCGTGAGGAACCCCCTACCCAACACCCCCCGGCAGGGCATTCCCCAACCCCCTCACTGCCCTCACCGTGAGGAACCCCCTACCCAACATCCCCCGGCAGGGCATTCCCCAACCCCCTCACTGCCCTCACCGTGAGGAACCCCCTACCCAACATCCCCCGGCAGGGCATTCCCCAACCCCCTCACTGCCCTCATCGTGAGGAACCACCTACCCAACACCCCCCGGCAGGGCATTCCCCAACTTCACTGCCCTCACTGTAAAAAAAAATCACCTACACTGCTTCAAGTTAAAGTTCTGTGATTCTGATGCATCGTTTATTTTCTTTCCATAGAAAACAAACCCAACCCTGACAGTCTCACCCCATAGTTTAAATCTTTCATCCCCTTAACCAGTTTAGTTGCAGTCTCTGCACTCTCTCCAGCTCATTAATATCCTTCTTAAGGACTGGAGCCCAAAACTGCCCCCCATACTCACTGTTACTGCCCCCCCATACTCACTGTTACTGCCCCCATACTCACTGTTACTGCCCCCCCATACTCACTGTTACTGCCCCCCATACTCACTGTTACTGCCCCCCCATACTCACTGTTACTGCCCCCATACTTACTGTTACTGCCCCCCCATACTCACTGTTACTGCCCCCCCATACTCACTGTTACTGCCCCCCCATACTCACTGTTACTGCCCCCCCATACTCACTGTTACTGCCCCCCATACTCACTGTTACTGCCCCCCATACTCAAGGTGAGGCCTTACCAGGGACCTATAAAGGGGCAAAATGATGTTCTCATCCCTTGAGTCAATGCCCTGTTTATACAAGACAGCACTTTATTTGCTTTAGTAGCCACAGAATGACACTGCCTGGCATTAGATGACTTGTTATCTTCAAAAATCCCCATATCCAATAATATTTCTACCAACGGACATAACTTTGCACTTATCAACATTAAACCTCAATTTCCAGTTTGCTGCCCAGTTTTCCAATATTGTCAAATCGTTCTGCAAAACTAGTTTTGCACAATTTTGTGCCATCAACCAAAATAGAAACAGTACTCTCTATGCCCCCCTCCAGGTCATTAATAAACTGACCCCTGCGGTACTCCCCTAACAACACTGGTCCAATTAGAAATTGTTCCTTCAGCCAGTTCTCTATCCAATTACAAATATTACGTTCCAGGCTAATATTCCCCAATTGTATCATTAACATGTGGTACTTTAGCAAAGTCCAAGTAGATCCCATCCACTGCCATCCCAGAGTCAAGGTTCCTACTCACCTCCTCATAAAAGGAAATTAAATTAGTCTGGCAAGATCTGTTACCCATAAACCCATGTGGCACAAACTAATAGTATTGTGAGCTGCAATGTATTCAAGTACCCTATCCCTTATTACTCCTTCCAAAAGCTTTCCTACTACTGATGTCAGACTAACAGGCCTATAGTTTTTAGGGTGAGAATGGGATCCCTTTTTGAATAGCGGCACCTCATTAGCAATTCGCCAGGCCTGAGTGCCTGATTGCCTTTTTGCTGCTTTATTGGCTTCCTTGTACCTGATGAAGTTTCAGTAGTCCCAGTCAATCTGAATGCCTTTGGGTAACGGAGAGTCACAGCCCCACATAGCTGGTTCTTTGCCATTGTGAATTAATCTGGACTGCAAAGAATAATGTATAAACTCCTTCTCATGACTTTCCCTTCATTCCTCTGCCCCCCATGCCTTCTCTTGTGCCTCCATACATTCCCCACCACATGGTCCCACCACCCACTTACACTGTTGTTTCCCTCATTAAACCTTCTGCTGCTTCTTCCATCTGGAATCCCGTACCGGAATTACTCCAGAGAGAATTTTCCGGAATTTTTCGGCGAGAATGCAGCGCTAAATGTGTCAGTCGTTTAATTGCAAAAGTAGCGTAAGTTTGGGATCTGTGAAGGTTTTGTTGGGCTGTTTCCCACTGTTAATACTATATTCATGGAAACTATTTTGCCGTTATTAGTCTTCAGGACTTGCCCAGGAAGCACAATTACCTGCTGTTATGGTGTTTGGTTTCAGATCCCAATCTCCGTGTGCAGTGACAGCTGTATCCCAGGGTACCGGAAAGTTTCCCGGAAAGTAGAGTTTTCCTGCTGTTATGACTGTGTGCCCTGCGAGGAGGGACACATCTCCAACACAACAGGTCCGTTTAACACCAAACCCAAAACTCAAAGTTGTTCGTCAACAAATTATTTGGGCAGGCACAGACTGTGTGATATACTGGGAACTGACTGACTTGGAACTGACTCTTGGGAAGTTGTTTCATGTTTATGGGCAGAGGACCTCCTGCATCAGATACAAGTGATACACATGTAATTAACTAAAGCCCTAAAGCTGTTTCTACAATATATTTTTATAGAGACCTACATTGTTTGGGGGTATAGTTTTCCTTTTATCTCCTGCATATGGCACTGTATGGTACTCTCTGGAGGATGTGGTTAATGTGGCTTTTCTGGGAAGTTGTTTTTTCTGGGAATTTGTATTCTAGGTAATTGTGTCCTCCTTGACTTATCTCCTTACATGTCTCTTACACTCTAACTATCTGAGTATCATGTGTGGTGCATTCTCAGTATTTATATACTCAGTAATAATCCATACAAGTACCTTACTCACAGTTACTTTTCTCTAATGTTCATTCTAATATCCCACAGATATGGAAACGTGTATCCAATGCCCAGAAGATCAGTGGCCCAATGACAATAGAACTATTTGCATTCAGAAAATAACAGAATTCCTTTCATATGAGGATCCCTTGGGACAGTCTCTGGCTGCAGTCTCGGTTCTCTCCTCTCTTACTGTCATTTCAGTTCTGCTGATTTTCATCAAATATCACAAAACTCCTGTGGTCAAGGCCAATAACCAAACCCTGAGCTACTCCCTCCTCCTCTCCCTCACACTGTCCTTCCTCTGCTGCTTCTTGTTCATTGGGCGCCCTCAGAAAGTGACCTGCCTGCTCAGACAAGTTACATTTGGGATCAACTTTACAGTTTCTGTCTCTTGTGTCCTGGCTAAAACTGTCACAGTCGCCATTGCCTTTAATGCCACAAAGCCGGGAAGCAAGATAAAGAAATGGGTGGGAACAAGAGTGTCCCTCTGCCTGGTCCTTCTCTGCTCTCTGCTCCAGGTTGGGATATGCCTGGTCTGGCTGATCTCCTCCCCACCATTCCCAGACTATGACACTCACACTTACACTGGGACGATGATATTACAATGTAATGAAGGCTCTGTCTCTGCATTCTACACTGTGATTGGTTACATGGGGTTCCTGTCGGGATTAAGTTTCATTGTTGCTTTCCTGGTTAGGAAGTTACCAGCCAGTTTCAATGAGGCCCAGCTGATCACTTTCAGCATGCTGGTGTTCTGCAGTGTTTGGGTGTCCTTCATCCCAGCGTACCTGAGCACCAAGGGCAAATACATGGTGGCTGTGGAGATCTTCGCTATCCTGGCTTCCAGTGCAGGGCTGCTGGGCTGTATCTTCATTCCCAAGTGCTACATTATCCTCTTCCGCCCTGAGCAGAACACCCGCCGGGGCCTTACTGGGAAACACTTACAATAATTTATTGCTCACCTTGCCCTGATTGTCCATATTCTTATTATTATTGTAACCCTGGTGTTAATATACTGCATATATTCACACTAGTGAGTGAAATGGTACCCCCTGTTAGGTAACTGCAGACCTGAGCCTCCACTCATTATGGGAGACTGGGATGCTCTGTGAATGTAGCTAGGGTCTCCACTCAGAAATTACCCTTATTGAGGTATAATAGCAACCAAATGAACCCTCAGTCAGTTGCATCATATTAGTCTGGGTATAACTGGGGAATCAGTACAGGCAGAAATACTTTCAGTTCTCTGTGGAACAGCTAGGGTTAATACAACGTGCAATTTGCTATCTTTTTTTGTCCACAACTCTCTTTCACAGCACAGCGTACACTTCCTCCAGTAATCACTTCCTCTTCCTACTTCCTTCCCCTCCTGGGAGGAGCTCTTCCTTCCCACCCTAAATGGTTGACGAACACTGATGACCTCAATGTGCCAGACAATGACCAGCAGCCATATTAGGGGCAGGATAGCAGGTATAGAGATGGTGCCTATAGTAGCAGTGGGGGGATAATAGCCTCTGGGAAGGGACTGGGGCTGTGGGATAGCAGGTATAGTAGGGAGAGATGGTGCCTATAGTAGCAGTGGGGGGATAATAGCCTCTGGGAAGGGACTGGGGCTGTGGGATAGTTAGTTAGTTACATAGTTAGTTAGTTACATAGGGTTGAAAAAAGACCTGTGTCCATCAAGTTCAACCCATCCAAGTAAACCCAGCACACCTAACCCACACCTACCAATCTATACTCACATACATAAACTATAAATACAACCACTAGTACTAACTGTAGATATTAGTATCACAATAGCCTTGGATATTCTGATTGATCAAGAACTCATCCAGGCCCCTCTTAAAGGCATTAACAGAATCTGCCATTACCACATCACTAGGAAGGGCATTCCATAACCTCACTGCCCTCACCGTGAAAAACCACCTACGCTGCTTCAAATGGAAGCTCCGTTCCTCTAATCTAAAGGGGTGACCTCTGGTGCGTTGATTGTTTTTATGGGAAAAAAGAACATCCCCCAACTGCCTATAATCCCCTCTAATGTACTTGTACAGAGTAATCATGTCCCCTCGCAAGCGCCTCTTTTCCAGAGAAAACAACCCCAACCTCGACAGTCTAACCTCATAGTTTAAATCTTCCATCCCCTTAACCAGTTTAGTTGCACGTCTCTGCACTCTCTCCAGCTCATTAATATCCTTCTTAAGGACTGGAGCCCAAAACTGCACTGCATACTCAAGGTGAGGCCTTACCAGGGACCTATAAAGGGGCAAAATTATGTTCTCATCCCTTGAGTCAATGCCCTTTTTTATACAAGACAGCACTTTATTTGCTTTAGTAGCCACAGAATGACACTGCCTGGAATTAGACAACTTGTTATCAACAAAAACCCCTAGATCCTTCTCCATTAAGGAAACCCCCAACACACTACCATTCAGTAGATAGTTTGCGTTTATATTATTTCTACCAAAGTGCATAACTTTGCACTTATCAACATTGAACCTCATTTTCCAGTTTGCTGCCCAGTTATCTAATTTTGTCAAATCGCTCTGCAAAGCGGCAGCATCCTGCATGGAACTTATAGTTTTGCACAATTTAGTGTCATCAGCAAAAATAGAAACAATACTGTCTATGCCCACCTCCAGGTCATTAATAAACAAGTTAAACAGCAAAGGCCCAAGGACTGACCCCTGCGGTACTCCACTAACCACACTGGTCCAATTAGAAAATGTTCCATTTACAACCACTCTTTGTACTCTATCCTTCAGCCAGTTCTCTATCCAATTACAAATATTATGTTCTAGGCCAATATTCCTTAATTTGATCATTAACCTTCTGTGAGGTACTGTATCAAACGCTTTAGCAAAGTCCAAGTAGATGACATCAACTGCCATTCCAGCATCAAGGTTCCTACTCACCTCCTCATAAAAGGCAACTAAATTAGTCTGGCAAGATCTGTTACGCATAAAACCATGCTGGCACAAACTAATAGTATTGTGAACTGCAATGTATTCAAGTACCCTATCCCTTATTACCCCTTCCAAAAGTTTTCCTACTACTGATGTCAGACTAACAGGCCTATAGTTTTCAGGCTGAGAACGGGATCCCTTTTTAAATAACGGCACCACATTAGCAATCCGCCAGTCTCTTGGCACCATGCCAGACCTCAATGAATCCTGAAAAATTAAGTGAAGAGGTTTGGCAATCACAGCGCTCAGCTCATTTAATACCCTGGGATGAATCCCATCCGGCCCTGGACCTTTGTTTACCTTTACATGTTCAAGTCTCTTTTGAATTTCCTCCCGAGTGACCCATGCGTCAGTAGCTAAATTACTAGAACTGGGCATATTACAAGGGAAGCCTTCATTATCTGGCTCCTCAGATGTATAGACAGATGAAAAATAAGAGTTCAAAATTTCAGCTTTTTCCCCGTTTTCATCAACCAACGTACCCCCCCGTGATAATAAAGTTCCCACCCCTTCTTGCTTCATTTTTTTACTATTCACATAATTAAAAAATAATTTTGGATTCTTTTTACTCCTAGCAGCAATATCCCTTTCCATCTCTATTTTAGCTTGCCTGATAGCTTTTTTGCATGCTTTATTTGCTTCCTTGTACCTGATGAAAGTTTCTGCTGTCCCAGCTAACTTGAATGCCCTAAAAGCACGTTTTTTCTTACCAACCTCGACAATAACACTTTTATTCAGCCATAAAGGTTTTGCTTTGCGATGCCTCTCCTTGCTTACTAGGGGGATATACTGTTGCGTATACCTACAAAGCAATGTTTTAAAGATGTTCCATTTTCCTTCTGTGTCTAACCCCATGAAAAGCCTTTCCCAGTTGACACATTGCAGAGATGCCCTTATACTGGCAAAGTCTGCACGTCTAAAATTGAGTGTTTTAGTTACTCCCTTATAGCGCTGTCTCTGCAGCATTATCTCAAAGGAGACCATGTTGTGATCACTGTTCCCCAAATGCTCACCCACACAAATGTTAGAGATAAGTTCATTATTATTAGAAATCACCAGGTCCAAAATAGCGTCATTCCTAGTGGGTTCTTGAACTGCCTGAAATAAAAAGTTGTCATTTAGCATATTTACAAACCTACTAGCTTTTTCTGACTTAGCCACCCCATTACTCCAGTCAATGTCCGGATAATTAAAGTCCCCCATAACAACAACTTGACCCAGTTTTGAAGCCTCCTCCATTTGCAACAATAGCTGGGCCTCATCCCCCTCATCTATACGGGGTGGTTTATAACATACACCAATGATCATTTTCTTTGTGACCTTCAGCCCTACTGAAATTTCTACCCAAAGAGATTCGACGTTTTCATTGGTAATGTCTTTATTACATGGCTTTAAGTCTGACTTTACGTAAAGACAAACCCCTCCACCCTTTTTAATCTCTCTGTCCCTCCTAAAAAGTGTATACCCATTTAAATTCACAGCCCAGTCGCATTTATCATCCCACCAGGTCTCAGTGATACCTATTAAATCATAATTTTCAATACATGCAATAGCTTGCAGCTCCCCTAATTTACCCGACAAGCTACGCGCATTAGCCAGCATGCAGCGGAGATTATTACTTCTCCCTCTGATGTTTACATTAGCTAAGGGAGAATTAGAGCTAAGGCAATTATGAGACTGCTTTCCTTGTAACGGAAGCTCCTTATCTGATAAACTATATGCCCCCCTCACTCCTCCCCCACAACCCTTTGCTAGTCCCCCTACCCCGTCTACACTAATTTTCCCATGGAATTCTAGCTCACCCACCCCCCCCTTGTCTAGTTTAAACACTCCTCCAACCTCTTAACCATTCTCTCCCCTAGCACAGCAGACCCCCTTCCATTGAGGTGCAATCCGTCAGGGCTGTATAGATTGTACCCCAAGGAAAAGTCAGCCCAGTGCTCTAGGAACCCAAACCCTTCCTTCCTACACCAAGACTTTAGCCACGCATTTAGCTCCCTAAGCTCCCGCTGTCTCCCTAAACTTGCACGCGGCACCGGCAAAATTTCCGAAAAAATGACATTGGAGGACCTTTGCCTAATCTTAGAGCCTAGATCCCTGAACTCACTCTTTAAAGTCCCCCACCTACCGTTCATTTTGTCGTTAGTACCGATATGTACCAAGACAGCCGGGTCTTGCCCAGCCCCTCCCAATAATGTGTCAACCCGATCAACCACATGCCGAACCCTGGCACCAGGAAGACAGCAAACTGTCCGGTTGAAGCGATCCGCTTGACAGATTACCCTGTCCACTTTCCTAATGATCGAATCCCCTATAACCACCATCTGTTTAGGCCTAGCTCTGCTCTCCTCCCCACCACTACTAGTGAAACTGGTCTCCCGGCTGTTAGAGAGATCAGCCTCACCTAGAACCGCCAATCCAGAGTTCACACTCCCATCTTCTTCACACAATCTGGCAAATCTGTTGGGATGCGCAAACCCTGGAGCAGCCTCCCTTTTCCTTTTCCCCACACTAGATTTTCTAACTGTCACCCAGCTTACTGCCCTATCATCCTTTTGCTGCTCCCCTCCCCCCCTACTATCTGACCCCACTAGTTCTTGTTCAGTTAACAAGAGACCCCTCTCAAGATTGTTGATTGAACGCAGTGTTGCGACGTGTTCCTCTAGGACTCTAACGCGAGCCTCTAAAGTGGCAATTCGCTCACATCCACAACAGAGGTATGCACTTTGGAACTGTTGTTCCACAACTGCATACATGTGGCAGGCTGTGCACTGTGTCAGACCTTCAATGTTGCTACCACTCATTCTCCCAGTTACAAGAACAGTTAAACAAAAATAGGTGTAAGGACTTGTAGTAAATACCTTGTTTTACCTTATTTTTAACTCCCTTAGTGTTTAACTCCTGAGTTTATAACTCCACTTACAGAGTCCCACTTAAAGAGCAATCACTTACAGAGCACCTACCACCAGAGCAAGCTCCACTGGAGTGCCTGTGGTTCTATTTATGCAGTCTGTAAAGGTGAACTAATCAAACCCCACCCTCCTCAAGCTGAGGGTAATTACAAGGGAATGTAACCTGCTGTAAGCCTATGGATCCCACAAACTTTGTAAATTAGCTCCAAAAACAACAATTACTTATGAAAAAAATAAATAAAACCCAACAGTAAAAAAACACAATGGTTTTGATAAAGTTAGTAAAGAATACTTATCCCTTTTTAGTTGAAATGAAAGCAAGTTGATTCAACCAGCCACCAGCCTGTTAGTAAGCAGCTCACTGGACTGCCTGTGGTTCTATTTATGCAGTCTGTAAAGGTGAACTAATCAAACCCCACCCTCCTCAAGCTGAGGGTAATTACAAGGGAATGTAACCTGCTGTAAGCCTATGGATCCCACAAACTTTGTAAATTAGCTCCAAAAACAACAATTACTTATGAAAAAAATAAATAAAACCCAACAGTAAAAAAACACAATGGTTTTGATAAAGTTAGTAAAGAATACTTATCCCTTTTTAGTTGAAATGAAAGCAAGTTGATTCAACCAGCCACCAGCCTGTTAGTAAGGTATAGTAGGGAGAGATGGTGCCTATAGTAGCAGTGGGGGGATAATAGCCTCTGGGAAGGGACTGGGGCTGTGGGATAGCAGGTATAGTAGGGAGAGATGGTGCCTATAGTAGCAGTGGGGGGGATAATAGCCTCTTGGAAGGGACTGGGGCTGTGGGATAGCAGGTATAGTAGGGAGAGATGGTGCCTATAGTAGCAGTGGGGGGATAATAGCCTCTGGGAAGGGACTGGGGCTGTGGGATAGCAGGTATAGTAGGGAGAGATGGTGCCTATAGTAGCAGTGGGGGGATAATAGCCTCTGGGAAGGGACTGGGGCTGTGGGATAGCAGGTATAGTAGGGAGAGATGGTGCCTATAGTAGCAGTGGGGGGATAATAGCCTCTGGGAAGGGACTGGGGCTGTGGGATAGCAGGTATAGTAGGGAGAGATGGTGCCTATAGTAGCAGTGGGGGGATAATAGCCTCTGGGAAGGGACTGGGGCTGTGGGATAGCAGGTATAGTAGGGAGAGATGGTGCCTATAGTAGCAGTGGGGGGATAATAGCCTCTGGGAAGGGACTGGGGGCTGTGGGATAGCAGGTATAGTAGGGAGAGATGGTGCCTATAGTAGCAGTGGGGGGATAATAGCCTCTGGGAAGGGACTGGGGCTGTGGGATAGCAGGTATAGTAGGGAGAGAATTTTATTAAAATATATTAAACAAATACAATTAAACAATAATTACATTTCAATCAAGCAAAAAAACAAAACAAAAACAAACAAACATATAAATCAATATCACATCAAAAAACAAAGCGTACCTCCCTCCAAAGCATCTTATTTCTTACAGATCATTATAAAACACATATCAAGAGGCATCTTTATGTTTCTTTTTTTGAGAATTGTACAAACATTTCCCAGCAGACCGTTTAACCTGTACCCGCACACCTGCCCCCTGACTCTCCATCACATCTTGCTCCCCCAACTCCCCTTCCTCCAGTGACTCCTTTTCTGCCCCCTGAGACTGAAAAGCCCCTTCCCTCTTGCTCTTCTTCCTGCTGGAGATGATATCAGATGAGAGACTTTTCCTTTTCTCCCTCTCCTCCTCCTCCTCCTCCATTCTCTCCATCTCTACCTGTTCCTCTGCTAAATCCCCCCACGACTTCCCTCCTGGCAAAACAAACCTATTTCCAGTTGGGAGGGTAATTACACCCGGGCACTGAGCCTCCTTAGCTTTATTAGATTTGCTGCCCACCACTATCCAACCATCCCCTCCACCTCCCTCCTCTTGGGCTGCCTGTACCGCTACCTGTTTGTTCTCTCTCTACTTCCCTCTCACCTCTGTTGGGCGCCCCCTGTCTGTCTCTCTTGCCCCACCTGCCCTCTCCTCCCCCCTTCCCTCAGTCTGGGGCAAGTTCTCCCCTGGCATTGGGGTACTCATTACTTTTTCCAGATTGGGACAAGCCTTCCTAATGTTGCGCCAGGCGTCGGGGCAGGCCCTATAAGCATGGCCGGATTGCATACACAGGTTACACTTTATGGCCTTTACACACTCCTTGCTTGGGTGCCCAGTCTCCCCACACAAAGCACATTTCTGTATGTTGCACTTTACAGCATAATGCCTGTTGGACCCACATTTATAGCATAGCCTGGGCTGGCCCACATAGAAACAGACACCCCTTGCTTTCCCAATGAAAAAGGAATTTGGGAGATGTTTCTGAACATTCTGATCCACATGCAATTTTACTTGGACTTTATACCCCCCTACCCAGAATCCCTCCTCATCAAACACCGGCTCCAGGGCGGATAGGACTTTATACCCCCCTACCCAGAATCCCTCCTCATCAAACACCGGCTCCAGGGGGGATAGGACTTTATACCCCCCTACCCAGAATCCCTCCTCATCAAACACCGGCTCCAGGGGGGATAGGACTTTATACCCCCCTACCCAGAATCCCTCCTCATCAAACACCGGCTCCAGGGGGGATAGGACTTTATACCCCCCTACCCAGAATCCCTCCTCATCAAACACCGGCTCCAGGGGGGATAGGACTTTATACCCCCCTACCCAGAATCCCTCCTCATCAAACACCCGCTCCAGGGGGGATAGGACTTTATACCCCCCTACCCAGAATCCCTCCCCATCAAACACCGGCTCCAGGGGGGATAGGGCAGTGGCGCCGGAGCCATATGAGGATGTCCTGCTCATGCACTGTCTCTCTCTTCATGATAATGGTGACCAGTTTGGTTTCGGGTTTGGACACAGGGATTACCCTAAACCCCTCCCACTCCTTGGCCCCTTTACTCAGATGGTACCGCCTCCAGAACTCCTCTAACCCTTGGGATAACTTAAAGCTTAAATCAAACTCTGTGTCTGTGACACTCAGCAAGGCATAAACATCCTGTGGGGTAAAACCCAGCAACTGTTTAATAATGTTTCTGCCCACAAACCTGCGCCCCGGGAAATCCTCCCTCTCTTTCTCCCACTTAATTTTCACCACATTCTTCCTCTTATCAAACTCATCATCAAACTCCTCATCCTGCTCACGTGCAAAGAATCTCCTTCCCTCCCAAACACTGCCCCCCGCAGCCCCAGCAACACTCTCAGTCCCCCCTTGCACATTGCTTTCCCCAGCAGAATAAACAACATTTTTTCCTTCCCCTCCCCCCTCACTCACACACGTTGCATTACCTGCAATCACCTGCACCAGCACTCACTGCCCCTCCCCCCTCACTCACACACATTGCATTACCTGCAATCACCTGCACCTCAGCCCTCACCCCACACACGGCAGCTGCACACACACCATCAGTATTGGAAAGACCGTTACTATGCACAGTATCAGTAGCAACGCTACATTCTGCAACAGTTTTTGAAACCTCAGTCTCTTTGAGCAGTTCAGCGACTTTAAGCAGTCTCTCAGTAGTCACATTGCCTTCTTTCATCTGCTCAAACCTCTGCTTGTTGCCATACAGCGCCCTCCATGGCTCTATAACAGCCAGAATGTCTTTAATGTAGATCTCAGTCTCTTCCAGCTCCTTATTGAGGAAAGTCACCTCTCTGATAAACCGAGTTCTCCTCTCTCCTTTCAGCGAATCCTCACTCTTTATCAGTCTGTCAATGTCTCTGTTTAACTTGCTTTGTTTTTCCTCCAAACACCGCAGTTCTTTCAAAGCATTAATAATTGTATCATACTGTATAACAGTCTCAGTACCTTTGTGCCTTTCCCCTGCCTTCCCCAGGGGCCCGGCAGCCATTACCTGCTCACTCTCCAGGGCCACACGGCTTCCATGCACCTCACAGGCAGCAGCCATCTCCTGGTCACTCAGAGCGCTCTCTGCAACCTCCAGGGCCACACGGCTTCCATGCTCCCCATTGGCAGCAGCCATCTCCTGGTTGGTCAGAACACTTTCTGCAACCACCATTGCCATATGGCTTCCATGCCCCTCACTGCCAGCAGCCATTTTGCAGCCATCAGACTCTCCTCTCACCTCCTGGTCTGCCTCTGCTGTAGCTCCGCAGCTCCCTGCAGTTACTGCAACACCAGCGTCCAGGTCCTCAGAGTCACTCTCCATGCCGCTTTGGGAACAGCTTTTGCTTTTCTTTTCCTTTCCTTTATCAGAGCAGGAAACATTGCCCTCTGCAGTGCGCTCCACTGTCACCATGATGTTGGACTCAGTGGCCTTCCTGCTGCTTCTCAAATGGGTCTCAACTACCCGGCTAAATGGTTTCGCCTTCTTCCCCATTGAGTAGGGAAAAACAGTAAAAAACAGAGAAAAAGTACCCACAAAACTAACCCCCAGACCCAGCCGGGCCTGGGAGAAAGTCACAACTCCACAGAGCACTCAGAACACCTCCACTCAGTAGCAACAGCAATGAGCAAATGGCCTCTGGGAAGGGACTGGGGCTGTGGGATAGCAGGTATAGTAGGGAGAGATGGTGCCTATAGTAGCAGTGGGGGGATAATAGCCTCTGGGAAGGGACTGGGGCTGTGGGATAGCAGGTATAGTAGGGAGAGATGGTGCCTATAGTAGCAGTGGGGGGGATAATAGCCTCTGGGAAGGGACTGGGGCTGTGGGATAGCAGGTATAGTAGGGAGAGATGGTGCCTATAGTAGCAGTGGGGGGGATAATAGCCTCTGGGAAGGGACTGGGGCTGTGGGATAGCAGGTATAGTAGGGAGAGATGGTGCCTATAGTAGCAGTGGGGGGATAATAGCCTCTGGGAAGGGACTGGGGCTGTGGGATAGCAGGTATAGTAGGGAGAGATGGTGCCTATAGTAGCAGTGGGATAATAGCCTCTGGGGAGGGACTGGGGCTGTGGGATAGCAGGTATAGTAGGGAGAGATGGTGCCTATAGTAGCAGTGGGGGGATAATAGCCTCTGGGAAGGGACTGGGGCTGTGGGATAGCAGGTATAGTAGGGAGAGATGGTGCCTATAGTAGCAGTGGGGGGATAATAGCCTCTGGGAAGGGACTGGGGCTGTGGGATAGCAGGTATAGTAGGGAGAGATGGTGCCTATAGTAGCAGTGGGGGGATAATAGCCTCTGGGAAGGGACTGGGGCTGTGGGATAGCAGGTATAGTAGGGAGAGATGGTGCCTATAGTAGCAGTGGGGGGATAATAGCCTCTGGGAAGGGACTGGGGCTGTGGGATAGCAGGTATAGTAGGGAGAGATGGTGCCTATAGTAGCAGTGGGGGGATAATAGCCTCTGGGAGGGACTGGGGCTGTGGGATAGCAGGTATAGTAGGGAGAGATGGTGCCTATAGTAGCAGTGGGGGGGATAATAGCCTCTGGGAAGGGACTGGGGCTGTGGGATAGCAGGTATAGTAGGGAGAGATGGTGCCTATAGTAGCAGTGGGATAATAGCCTCTGGGAAGGGACTGGGGCTGTGGGATAGCAGGTATAGTAGGGAGAGATGGTGCCTATAGTAGCAGTGGGGGGATAATAGCCTCTGGGAAGGGACTGGGGCTGTGGGATAGCAGGTATAGTAGGGAGAGATGGTGCCTATAGTAGCAGTGGGGGGATAATAGCCTCTGGGAAGGGACTGGGGCTGTGGGATAGCAGGTATAGTAGGGAGAGATGGTGCCTATAGTAGCAGTGGGGGGATAATAGCCTCTGGGAAGGGACTGGGGCTGTGGGATAGCAGGTATAGTAGGGAGAGATGGTGCCTATAGTAGCAGTGGGGGGATAATAGCCTCTGGAAGGGACTGGGGCTGTGGGATAGCAGGTATAGTAGGGAGAGATGGTGCCTATAGTACCAGTGGGGGGATAATAGCCTCTGGGAAGGGACTGGGGCTGTGGGATAGCAGGTATAGTAGGGAGAGATGGTGCCTATAGTAGCAGTGGGATAATAGCCTCTGGGAAGGGACTGGGGCTGTGGGATAGCAGGTATAGTAGGGAGAGATGGTGCCTATAGTAGCAGTGGGGGGATAATAGCCTCTGGGAAGGGACTGGGGCTGTGGGATAGCAGGTATAGTAGGGAGAGATGGTGCCTATAGTAGCAGTGGGGGGATACTAGCCTCTGGGAAGGGACTGGGGCTGTGGGATAGCAGGTATAGTAGGGAGAGAAGTATCTTAGGGAATAACAAGGAACCTTAGCATGTAATTATTGGTTTCATACAGCTCTACATATAGCATTCACTATGTCTAATATCTAATATCCTTATTACCTTGACATAATCTACTCTTCCAAAGAGTCATTTTGTATCGATTGTCTCTGTACTTCTGTATTTCAGTAATAGAGGTTTAAAGGACTGGAGCCCAAAACTGCATGGGACACTGAAGATGGGGCATTACCAGTTCTATGTAAAGAGGACAAAGGCCCCTCTTCCTGTGAATCTATGTTCCATTTTGTATCTAGTAGAATTAAGTCTAAAATAACTGGAATTTCTGAGTTTTCTTGAAAATGTTGAGATGTAGATAGATTGCTGAGTCTTGTCCTGGGGAGATAGCCCTCCTATGAAATAGTTATCAAAGAGGGGTGAACCTGGATATTGAAATATATAGGAAACCCACTCATATCAGTATTTGCTGTTTGATTCCCACCACCCTCTGAAACATAAACTGCCGGTTATAAGAACTCTACACCATTGGGCTGAAATGGTGGCAACCAATTCCAAGGCTAAAGAGAAGGAATTCAAACATCTGAACTTGTGGGTAACCAGATTGGGCCTTTATCAAAATCAAATCCCATTTGGTAAGGAAAACCCAGTTTGACAATTTCCATTTGTAAAGGAAAACCCAGTTTGAAAATTTCCATTTGGGAAGGAAAACGCAGTTTGAAAATTTCCATTTGGGAAGGAAATCCAATTTGACAATTTCCATTTGGGAAGGAAACCCAGTTTGACAATTTCCATTTGTGAAGGAAAACCCAGTTTGAAAATTTCCATTTGGGAAGGAAAACCCAGTTTGAAAATTTCCATTTGGGAAGGAAAACGCAGTTTGAAAATTTCCATTTGGGAAGGAAAACCCAGTTTGACAATTTCCATTTGGGAAGGAAAACGCAGTTTGAAAATTTCCATTTGGGAAGGAAATCCAATTTGACAATTTCCATTTGGGAAGGAAAACCCAGTTTGACAATTTCCATTTGGGAAGGAAAACCCAGTTTGACAATTTCCATTTGGGAAGGAAACCCAGTTTGACAATTTCCATTTGGGAAGGAAAACCCAGTTTGACAATTTCCATTTTGGAAGGAAACCCAATTTGACAATTTCCATTTGGGAAGGAAACCCAGTTTGACAATTTGGGAAGGAAACCCAGTTTGACAATTTCCATTTGGGAAGGAAAATCCAGTTCGACAATTTCCATTTTGGAAGGAAAACCCAGTTTGACAATTTCCATTTGGGAAGGAAAACCCAGTTTGACAATTTCCATTTGGGAAGGAAACCCAGTTTGACAATTTCCATTTGGGAAGGAAAATCCAGTTTGACAATTTCCATTTTGGAAGGAAAACCCAGTTTGACAATTTCCATTTGGGAAGGAAAACCCAGTTTGACAATTTCCATTTGGGAAGGAAAATCCAGTTTGACAATTTCCATTTGGGAAGGAAAATCCAGTTTGACAATTTCCATTTGGGACGGAAAACCCAGTTTCACAATTTCCATTTGGGAAGGAAAATCCAGTTTGACAATTTCCATTTGGGAAGGAAAACCCAGTTTGACAATTTCCATTTGGGAAGGAAAACCCAGTTTGACAATTTCCATTTGGGAAGGAAACCCAGTTTGACAATTTCCATTTGGGAAGGAAAATCCAGTTTGACAATTTCCATTTGGGACGGAAAACCCAGTTTCACAATTTCCATTTGGGAAGGAAAACCCAGTTTGACAATTTCCATTTGGGAAGGAAAACCCAGTTTGACAATTTCCATTTGGGAAGGAAAACCCAGTTTGACAATTTCCATTTGGGAAGGAAAACCCAGTTTGACAATTTCCATTTGGGAAGGAAAACCCAGTTTGACAATTTCCATTTGGGAAGAAAACCCAGTTTGCCAATTTCCATTTGGGAAGGAAAATCCAGTTTGACAATTTCCATTTGGGAAGGAAAACCCAGTTTGACAATTTCCATTTGGGAAGAAAACCCAGTTTGCCAATTTCAATTTTGGAAGGAAAATCCAGTTTGACAATTTCCATTTGGGAAGGAAAACCCAGTTTGAAAATTTCCATTTGGGAAGGAAACCCAGTTTGACAATTTCCATTTGGGAAGGAAACCCAGTTTGACAATTTCCATTTTCATGGCACCCTACAAGCTAAATCCATATTGGTGCTCATCAGTGAACTGCACAATTTTCGGATTAAAATATGCAAAGCCAGGGCAGTGGGTCAAAATGGTAGCACGTCTGCTGGATATGGAGCCACCTCTAACAGGCTAACTGATCTGAATGTCCCGTGGAGAGCTGTCAAAATGGCAGCTACTCACTATGTTGTCACATAACACAATAATGCAAAATATACAATGAACATCATGAAACACAGAGATAAGTAGTTGGAATTCTAACCGCTTGTCACCAAATGGCAGTAATAATGTGAATCAATCTGTGCTTACTGGTTATCAGGTGGTAGAACTACAGTCCAATATATCAAATGTGTTAAGTCACTTGGTTCCTCATCGTCACTGAAGAGGGACAGAATCTGTCACCTGGAAACAGAGGGAGGACTCTAGTTGGGAGATACCATCCTCAGTAGGCTGGACCATCTCATGGCCATTGGCCAACCAATAAATGCTACCTACTCATATAAATTCAAAACAGAAGGACTGCTGAACAAAAACTAAATAATATCAAAGACCAATTACAAAATAGTGAATTCTTGTTTTAGGGGGTTTCAAACTTGAGGTTCATTAGTTAATAATTGTCACCCGACTCAGTGAAGGTGGCAGTGAATGTGTGTAAGTGTCTGATTGGCTCACTCATCTCAAAAAAGGACAGGCGTCCGGCCTCATAGTCCAGTGAGATCCTTATTCTGGGGAATGTGGGTTTGTGGGGTAAGTTGGTTAGTTGACTGTTATGTATAACTGTATATATTGTATCCTCCCTGCACAAGCACCAAGACTTTTCATTATATCCAAACCAAGAGTGATCTCCTTTCCTGTCTATACTGGGATAGGCCACCCCTAACCTCCAGTATCCTGATTCACTAACCTCCACATCCCAGTAATGGCGCCCTAAGGAAAAACTACTGCTGCTTAATGCCTGGTAGAGCTGAAATCTCGTTGGTGTTTTTGGGCGCCCCTGGTTCCTTAATGAGTAGGATGCAGTTTTCTTATCCCAAGACGCAGCAACACCATTGGCAGCTGAGTTTATATCCAACAACATGGATGCCTGTAGCCTCCTGCCATTTAACCCTTCTCTGTACACTTGCCATAATGTCAGTCAAACCTGTGAGTAAGGTGCCAGAGAGCAGATGATCATACAGTTCACCTAGTGAGCAATGTTCTTGATCTGTAGCCTTTTCTTGATCTTGTAGCTGTTTGCTCATTATGCTGAAAGGTTTGAAGATATCATCAAAAAATTAAGGTGCCTCGTCTCCTTTGCTCCCATCTCCATCCTCCTCATCATAAAAATCCTGTCCATTTAATTTTAAACTCTGTAAGAAAGTAAGTGCATCTGCCATGTTGCACAGCTCCTCAATGTGATGGATCTTCTGTATCTCCAGCTGATTGATCAGTTCACACAGTTGGAAGGAACGCTCTCCTACATGGAGATGCCAAGTAGGACTTTAGCCTCTAGGGCTTCCAGCTGTTCCCTGATGCCCCTAAACCGGGCAGTGACTCTCTCTGTCTCACCAGCTACACCTCTTCTTTGCTCCACCAGTCTCTGAACTCTTTTGTCAGCTATATCTCTTCTTGAGATCAGCTGCTCTAGAACGTGCCCCAGTTTCTCCTTCTCCTGCTCTGATGAGTTACCCAGTGCCTCCACCTTGTGTCCCTTGTGCTCCCCAATGAGGCAGCAAGATGCACAGATGCAGATGGCATCATTACAGCAGTAATACTTCATGGTTTCCTTGTCTGTTAAGAGGGGTAATTGTTGGTTCAGTTAAGACATGTTCAGTTGATTTGCTGTGCACAGCAAGGTGGGCTTCACACAAAGAAGCCTCACATAGGAGGCAGGACTTAGGAGCAGGTTCAGGGGAGTTATACAGAAGATCTCAGGCTCATCCTGGTTGGGGTGAGTAGAAAGGAAGGACCCTCCTGTGTAACCCAATGTCCTGCTCGTCTGCAGGTCAGGGAACTCCCTAAATTCTGTGCTGCACTGAGGGCAAGAATAAGCCTCACCAGGGTCAGACTGGGGGATGAAGGGCCCACCGGGGCTCCCGCCCCAGGGGCCTGCACCGCCCCCCCCCTGCAGGGGCTCCCCCTAACCCCCCTTGCAGGGCCCCCCCAAGCGGTCAGGCAGGGGGAGCACAGGTAAGGGATGGGTCTGGGCCGCTGGGGCCCACTAGAGCCGGGGCCCACCGGGATTTTTCCCGGTGGCCCGGTGGCTCAGTCCGACCCTGAGCCTCACATCCCTCCTGGGTGCCCAGCACCTTCCAAACGCACCTCAGGCAGAAATGATGCCCACATGGCAGAGCTGTGGGATCCAAACAAGTGTCCAAGCAGAGGAAGCAATTCTCCTTGGCTCTCAGATCAGCAGACACCATCACTGAATCCCACAGGGAGACGTAAGTCACAAACTCTCGGCTCTCAAAAACTGGTAGGGCAGGTTTTGTACTGTTTGGGTAAAGTCCGACAACGGCTCTTTTATTTCACTCTTTAATTACCACTTTAGTTACATAGTTACATAGTTACATAGTTACATAGGGTTGAAAAAAGACCAGTGTCCATCAAGTTCAACCCATCGAAGTAAACCCAGCACACCTAACCCACACCTACCAATCTATACACTCACATACATAAACTATAAATACAACCACTAGTACTAACTGTAGATATTAGTATCACAATAGCCTTGGATATTCTGATTGATCAAGAACTCATCCAGGCCCCTCTTAAAGGCATTAACAGAATCTGCCATTACCCCATCACTAGGAAGGGCATTCCACAGCCTCACTGCCCTCACCGTGAAAAACCACCTACGCTGCTTCAAATGGAAGCTCCGTTCCTCTAATCTAAAGGGGTGACCTCTGGTGCGTTGATTGTTTTTATGGGAAAAAAGAACATCCCCCAACTGCCTATAATCCCCTCTAATGTACTTGTACAGAGTAATCATGTCCCCTCGCAAGCGCCTCTTTTCCAGAGAAAACAACCCCAACCTCGACAGTCTAACCTCATAGTTTAAATCTTCCATCCCCTTAACCAGTTTAGTTGCACGTCTCTGCACTTTCTCCAGCTCATTAATATCCTTCTTAAGGACTGGAGCCCAAAACTGCACTGCATACTCACTGTTACTGCCCCCCATACTCACTGTTACTGCCCCCCCATACTCACTGTCACTGCCCCCCATACTCACTGTAACTGCACTGCATACTCAAGGTGAGGCCTTACCAGGGACCTATAAAGGGGCAAAATTATGTTCTCATCCCTTGAGTCAATGCCCTTTTTTATACAAGACAGCACTTTATTTGCTTTAGTAGCCACAGAATGACACTGCCTGGAATTAGACAACTTGTTATCAACAAAAACCCCTAGATCCTTCTCCATTAAGGATACCCCCAACACACTACCATTCAGTAGATAGTTTGCGTTTATATTATTTCTACCAAAGTGCATAACTTTGCACTTATCAACATTGAACCTCATTTTCCAGTTTGCTGCCCAGTTATCTAATTTTGTCAAATCGCTCTGCAAAGCGGCACATCCTGCATGGAACTTATAGTTTTGCACAATTTAGTGTCATCAGCAAAAATAGAAACAATACTGTCTATGCCCCCCCCCCAGGTCATTAATAAACAAGTTAAACAGCAAATGAAATGTAGAAAGAGCTTCTGGGAGGATAATATTGTTTAAAAGAATCACATTCATATTATGTTGCGTAACAGCTCCAGGTTTAACCCACTTTCTGCAAAGCCCTAAGGTCCCCAACCTTTCTTACTCGGGAGCCACAGTCAAATGTAAAAAGACTTGGGGAGCAACACAAGCACCATAACAGTTCATGGAGGTGCCAAATAAGGGCTGTGATTGGCTATTAGGTGCCTCTATGCACCCTATCAGCTTACAGGGGCTTTATTTGGTAGGAAATCTTGTTTTTATTCAACCAAAACTTGCCATCAAGTCAGGAATTCAAAAATAACTCCCTGGTTTGGGGGCACTGAGAGCAACATCCAAGGGATTGGGGAGCAACACAAGCACCATAAAAGTTCATGGAGGAGCCAAATAAGGGCTGTGATTGGCTATTAGGGGCCTCTATGCACCCTATCAGCTTACAGGGGCTTTATTTGGTAGGAAATCTTGTTTTTATTCAACCAATACTTGCCCCCAAGTCAGGAATTCAAAAATAACTCCCTGTACAGGAGAACAATACATTGATACACCAGGGGGTTATTGCAATTATAGATAAATACAAAGTATGACAATAAATACAAATAAATACAAGGTACAGCTGCAATAAGTTAAGAATCAAAGAGACAAGAGGATGGAGGTCCCTGACCCGTAGAGCTTACAATCTAATAGGTACACTATCCAAACTGCAATTCTGACCTTACATTAATAAAATGCATTGATTTGAGGTGTAAAGAGGAAAATGAGCAACTATAACATTGATGACAAAAACATATCATTTGTCTATAATTTTGTCATTTTTTTGCTTAACGAGTGAGGCAATATTAGCATTTTGAGTGAATATTTAGTAGAAATCATTGTTTAAAGAGAAATGAAAAGCCTTCCTGGTAAAACTACTAGCACCCCCCCCCCAACGTGGCACTGACGCTTGTCCCAACCAATCTGTGCCCCCATAACATGCCCAGAACTACAGAGCTGCTCAGCCATGTTGGCCGACACATTATAGGGTGTCCCTTCTGTTCCCAGCATTCATCTTGATGACCAAGAAGCAGCACTTGCACCCTGGGAGCCAAACTGGTTCTTGCCCTACTGCACAAGTCACATGGCCAAAGATGGGGGTGTGGCTCAGTTGTTCAATGGGTCACTGTTCAGTTGGGACGAGTGTAACTGATGTGGTTGGAGAGGTGGAGCTGTGCACTGGTACTAAAACTAAACATTTCCAAGCAGGTTTAACTTCCCCTTTAACAGGCGAAATCACCTAATGGTGAAATTAACTCAAAGTTTAGGCGATAAAGCATTTGTTCTTCCATATTGGCATTTAAAATAGGCAGAGAAGGCAAAACCACTAGTACAGGCACAGCTGAGAGTCACCTGATGGCCGACTGGAAGGTTTAGGAGGAGGAGCTAAAGGCATAATCATTAGTACAAGGCACAGGTACAGCTGAGAGTCACCTGATGGCCGACTGACAGGTTTAGGAGGAGGAGCTAAAGGCATGATCATTAGTACAAGGCACAGGTACAGCTGAGAGTCACCTGATGGCCGACTGGCAGGTTTAGGGGGAGGGGCTAAAGGCACAATCATTAGTACAAGGCACAGGTACAGCTGAGAGTCACCTGATGGCCGACTGACAGGTTTAGGAGGAGGAGCTAAAGGCATAATCATTAGTACAAGGCGCAGGTACAGCTGAGAGTCACCTGATGGCCGACTGGCAGGTTTAGGAGGAGGGGCTAAAGGCATAATCATTAGTACAAGGCGCAGGTACAGCTGAGAGTCACCTGATGGCCGACTGGCAGGTTTAGGAGGAGGGGCTAAAGGCACAATCATTAGTACAAGGCACAGGTACAGCTGAGAGTCACCTGATGGCCGACTGACAGGTTTAGGGGGAGGGGCTAAAGGCACGGTCATTAGTACAAGGCACAGGTACAGCTGAGAGTCACCTGATGGCCGACTGACAGGTTTAGGGGTGGAGCTAAAGGAACAATCATTAGTACAAGGCATAGGTACAGCCGAGAGTCACCTGATGGCCGACTGACAGGTTTAGGGGTGGAGCTAAAGGAACAATCATTAGTACAAGGCATAGGTACAGCCGAGAGTCACCTGATGGCCGACTGGCAGGTTTAGGAGGAGGAGCTAAAGGCATAATCATTAGTACAAGGCACAGGTACAGCTGAGAGCCACCTGATGGCCGACTGACAGGTTTAGGGGTGGAGCTAAAGGAACAATCATGAGTACAAGGCACAGGTACAGCCGAGAGTCACCTGATGGCAGACTGACAGGTTTAGGGGTGGAGCTAAAGGAACAATCATTAGTACAAGGCACAGGTACAGCCGAGAGTCACCTGATGGCAGACTGACAGGTTTAGGGGTGGAGCTAAAGGAACAATCATTAGTACAAGGCACAGGTACAGCCGAGAGTCACCTGATGGCAGACTGACAGGTTTAGGGGTGGAGCTAAAGGAACAATCATGAGTACAAGGCACAGGTACAGCCGAGAGTCACCTGATGGCAGACTGACAGGTTTAGGGGTGGAGCTAAAGGAACAATCATTAGTACAAGGCACAGGTACAGCCGAGAGTCACCTGATGGCAGACTGACAGGTTTAGGAGGAGGAGCTAAAGGAACAATCATTAGTAAAAGACACAGGTACAGCTGAGAGTCACCTGATGGCAGACTGACCAATTCACAAAACAATTCTGAAAAATTCTGTTTCAAAGACACAGAAGTGAAAATGGAGGTTTGTGACTATGGCAGGAAATCCCACAAACCAATTTTAATTTTTATTTGTCTCAATATCACCACTTTTGTGAATTCCCCCCTAAGAGTTTATAGGGGTGCAGTCAACTTCTAGGCTACGTGCCTGCTAATTTTGTAACTTTGGGTAACTAAAGACATGTACTTTAGAGCTGAGGCCTCTCTTCAGTAGAATAAGACACATTTTGGGTATAAATATACAAGCCAGTAACCCTGTGCTGGAACCCAGGATGGCAAATATCTCCACGGCCACCATGTATTTTCCTTTGGTGCTCAGGTAGGAGGGGATGAAAGAGACCCAGACGCTGAGGAACACCAACATGCTGAAAGTGATGTATTTGGCCTCATTGAAGCAGTCGGGTAAGTTCCTCACAAGAAACGCAACAGTGAAGCTCAACAGAGCCAAAATCCCAAGGTAGGAAATCTCCACATAAAGCAGAATAGCTGATCCCTCATTGCAGATAAGGATCATCTTTCCTTTCTCTGATTGGATGTCGTAGTCTGGGAATGGTGGAGAGAGGACCATCCATGCTAAGCAAATGACTGCCTGTCCCACCGAGCAGCCAATGACTATATAGATGGGCAGTCTGGGTCCAACCCACCTTCTCAGCTGGCTGTCCGGGGATGTAGCTCTGAAGGCAACGGCAACTGTGACGGCTTTAGCGAGTATAGAGGATTCAGCAATGGAGAAAGCCAACCCAAAGGCAGCTTGTCTGACCATGCACGCGAGAGGTTTAGGTTGGCCTATAAAGAGCAGGCACGAGAGGAACGAGAGACAGAGAGAGACCAGGAATGTGTAGCTTATATTTGTATTATTGGCTCTAACAACAGGCGTTGCACGGAATTTGATGAAAACTCCCAGTATTGTTATTGCACAAGCAGAAAGGCCAATGGAGGCCCCACCCAAACCTGCACCCAGTGGGTCTTGGTAGGAGAGAAATTCCAGCAACTTTTGGAGGCACCTATCCCTTCTCTTATTGGGCCACTGGTCCTTTGGGCATTTCATACAATAGTCCATATCTGGAAAGGAAGGAGATTATTAGCGTGGCCACTATAGTACGGCAATTATTTGCCACATTACAAACATCCCATTCACTAGTGCCTGGTTCTACTCACTCCCCCTTGCCTGCACTCTTCCCTTACTAGCTCCTCATACTCCGACTACTCTGACTATTACCCCGCAATATCTCTCCTATCTGTTCTGGTTTCCAGGATTAGAGCACAGACTGAGACTGCCGGGAAGAATAGGATTATCTGAAGAAGAGCACACTAACTTGGCAATTCAGCTTTTTCAGCCCAGATGTATAGAAGGGATTTAAGAAATAATAGTAAACACTAATTCCAACTAGAAAAAAAAAATGAACTAATTGTGATAAGTCTAAAGCAACTGGATCTGCTGAAAATTCCTGAAATCGTTTCAGCCCTCATCAACTGACATTGAATTGAAGAAGCCACACTGGGAAGGGGAGAAATCCATTCTGAACAGGAGCCACAAAAGAAGGGGTGAAAAATTGCCAAGATGACTCTACGTCTGGTTGCTTCAGCCGTATCACTACTAGATCCTGCATACCATGGCCTGGAGGAATGAAGCCTTCATAGACATATATTAGACTGTATCTTTAGGTACAAAGTTGAACCAACCAGTTTGATTAGAGACTTCTCCCTCCTCACAAGGAACACAATCATAGCAACAGAGGGGTTGTCCTTCCCGTTTGGCTTTCCTGGAGCCGGGGAGGCAGCTGCTACTGCACACAGAGCGGGGAGCCTGTTGGGTGGAACAAACACTTGGGTCATGGGATTCATAATCATAAACCATAAGATCTTCTGCAAGTTACATGTCCAGAATGGAAAAAACTGTACTGTAAGTTTATAAAAGCAACCTTATCATGGGGATGGGTGCACTGTGCCACACCCTGTTGTTAAGGTGACACTTATGGTTCATCCCCTTCCCACGCCTGTTCCAGATTTAATAGATATAAATGTCAGTTTCTTGATCATTAAAAAATAGAGAAGCCCTAGCTTGTATTTGAGATAATTTACCAATAGTTACATAGTTAAGTTGGGATGAAAAAAGCCCATCAAGTTGAACCCCTCCAGATGAAAACTAGAACACATATATTTACAAACTTATACAAACCTAAATATACATTCACATATATAAATGACTATATATACCATTATCTGTACTAACTGTAGGTCTTAAGATCACAATAGCCTTGGATATTATGACTGCCGAAGAACTCATACAGGCCCCTCTTATAGGCATTAACAGAACCTGGCATCAAAACCATTTTCCAGCAAGGTATTCCCCAACCTCACTGCCCTCACCGTGAGGAACACCCTACCCAACATCCCCCGGCAGGGCATTCCCCAACCTCACTGCCCTCACCATGAGGAACCCCCTACCCAACATCCCCCGGCAGGGCATTCCCCAACCCCCTCACTGCCCTCACCGTGAGGAACCCCCTACCCAACATCCCCCGGCAGGGTATTCCCCAACCCCCTCATTGCCCTCACCGTGAGGAACCCCCTACCCAACATCCCCCGGCAGGGCATTCCCCAATCCCCTCACTGCCCTTACCGTGAGGAACACCCTACCCGACATTCTCTAACCTCCTCACTGCCCTCAGCGTGAGGAACCCCCTACCCAACCACCCAGCAGGGCATTCCCCAACCCCCTCACTGCCCTCACCGTACAGTGCTTTATGAGATTGACGTCCCTTTAGTCTAAAGGGGGGCTCTGATGTGTTGATCTTTTCTATTGGCAAAAAAAATCCTCCCCCATCTGCCTATAATCCCCTCTAATGTACTTGTACAGAGTAATCATGTCCCCTCGCAAGCGCCTCTTTTCCAGAGAAAACAACCCCAACCCTGACAGTCTAACCTCATAGTTTAACCCTTCCATCTCCTTTACCAGTTTAGTTGCACGTCTCTGCACTCTCTCCAGCTCATTAATATCCTTCTTAAGGACTTAAGGATATTCACAGTGAGGCCTTACCAGGGACCTATAAAGAGTCAAAATTATGTTTTCATCCCTTGAGTCAATGCCCTTTTTATACAAGACAGCACTTTATTTGCTTTAGTAGCCACAGAATGACACTGCCTGGCATTAGACAACTTGTTATCCACAAAACCCCCAGATCCTTCTCCATTAAGGAAACCCCCAACTCACTACCATTCAGTAGATAGTTCGCGTTTATATTATTTCTACCAAAGTGCAGAACTTTGCACTTGGCCACATTGAACCTCATTTCCCAGTTTGCAGCCCAGTTTTCCAATTCTGGATTATTTCTGTTATAGGTCTGCTGAACTAATGGGCTGATCAGTAGTGGATCAGTAATGGAGTATTTTAAAAAATAATTACAATATAGTATATAGTCAGATTCGTTTTTTAGACTTTACTTCTCCTTATGGCAGTTTCAGGAATGTTTGAATGGTTATGTCCCTCAGCCCCAGAATGTGAACATCTCACCTCTGTATATGGGCTCCCCCACCCTATGGCGCTATCTTTAATCTGGAACTGGGCCGGATGAGACCTGTAGCTGCCAACTTCTACCATTCGGACCTCCCCATCTGGGGACACAATGCAGTTTAGGATATCGAACTCTCCGGGCATTTCCCCTTCGTCAGAGAAGGAAAAGTCCCCATCGCTCTGTGTTGGAAATTGTACTTTATTTAGATGGGGGATCATCTGCAATGTAAAAAAATAGCAAGACTGAGTATAATCTGCATTTCCTTATACATTTACATTTGTATTAATCCATAATGTACAACCAATACTGTAGGTAGAAGCCAGCTATTAGCGAGAGCTAAAAATTACAACATTTCCTATCAGTCACACTGTAAAGTCTATCTAACCAGCTGCCCAGGCCCCCTTTCTGGGCCATCTAAGGAAAGTGCTCTCACATTACCTCTGTTGTAGAGAATCAATAGGAAACACCATTTCCACCAACTGCCCAACCCACAGAGACTCCATCAGGGAATGTGACCAATGAACGCAGCCTGAAATGGTGATTTGATTACCATTTCTTGCCCATAATGCACCTTGCCTTGCTATCTTTATGTCAAAGGCAATTATGGAAGGCACAGAAGGTAGTTCTCTTACTTAAAGCTATAAAGGTAAAAGAATAAATACTGCTAAGGCTGAAAAGAGAGAAGAAATTAGATGTATTTTAGACTTTGGTGTTCAATATAAAAAGATTGGAAAAGCAATTAAAAGTAATTGGAATATCTTGCAAGCTGATCCAATATTGAAAAAGACAAATATTAAACCGGGGGAAGTGAGTAGAAAAGCCACATCACTAGCAGGAATTGTAGCCCCTAATAAATTAAAGTCGAAAGAAAAAGTGACTAAAGGGACATCATGGTTAG
The DNA here is from genome assembly GCF_000004195.4 of Xenopus tropicalis. Taxonomy (NCBI): domain Eukaryota; kingdom Metazoa; phylum Chordata; class Amphibia; order Anura; family Pipidae; genus Xenopus; species Xenopus tropicalis. The sequence continues at coordinate 178,392,870 of NC_030678.2, read as the reverse complement.
GCGATCTAAAAGGCTTTTTTCCTTGTAAGCATTGCAAATCATGTAAACATAGTAGTAATAAAAAAACTTTTTTCAGTAAAAGTAATGATAAAGAGTATAAAATCAATACCTATATTTCATGCCAAACACAATATGTTATTTATTGTTTACAATGTGAATGTGGTTCCCTCTATATAGGACGAACTATAAGACAGCTGAGAACAAGATTAGGAGAACATCTGAGAGGTTTAAAAAATAAAGATAGTGATAACCCTTTATGTAAACATTTTGACTATGTGCACAATGGTAAACAAATGAGATTTAATATGTTTGGTATAGATAAAATAGATGAAAAAAGTGAAGGGAACTTGGTAACCAAACTTCTACGATTGGAATCTAAATGGATATTTATGCTGGACACTGTGATACCAAAAGGAATGAATACAAAATTTGAATTGAAACCTTTCCTTGTATCACCCTGGAAATAAAGTAATAAGGAAATGTTATTATGTTGAACCGAACAAAAATATGAAAATATGAATATATGGTAAAAAATAGGTTAAATTGTTCAAAATTTATAATTGTCACTCATAAGTGTAATGCAATGGGCAGTTGTATATGTATTACATTTATAATGTTTATTGGTAGTATTATTAATTTGTTAAGTATTTGGTTTGCACTTGTGATGTTTATGCGTCTTGGAGGTTTCTAGGCCTGTATGTATAACATATAAATTAAACTTTTTTTGTTACAACAAATGAAGTATGAGGTTAAAATGGGGTTATAATGGCTACTATAGTTATGGTAGGAAATCTCCAAGATGCAATGACAGCATTAGTGTTTTATAATAATATTAATTAAATTAATTTTATATGCAATTATGCACAATTCTATGCACAACTATGCACTTTAATATGTAGTTATCTATGAAGATGTCTGCATCTATTTATATATGTTTAGATGTAGATTTATTTTTGTAATTGGTTTTGTCTCTTCTTTTGTTGGTTTTTTGTAAATTTTGGATTATTTGGTGTGATTCTAATACAATTATATGATTTGTGCTGTATGCAGGGTTATCTGAAAACCCATAGCTATGTATGTTTAATAAGATTTTTTGATATATTAATAGCTTGATAGAGGGTTAGTTAAGTAACCCTGTGCACTGTATATTAAAACACTAAGGGTATATAAGGGAAGTGACACAAGTAAACCACACCTCCTCTGATGAAGCGCCACATGGTGCGAAACGCGTTAGGGGATTAGGATGCACCTGGTCATGTTTTGGTATAGTATGCTTTTGTTATGAGTTCTGCTTATGTTCATATTTATTTGAGCCAATAAATGTTGTTGTTTTTATTCCACTGAAAACTTTTGCAATTTATTCTTATATTTGATTCAGGACTTATCAGTGGGATATTACTGATAGATTCCCTTTCTGAAACCTATTTATTATTTATTGGTCAAGAAGGGTTTCATTATGTTAGAAGGGTGGAAGAACCAAACATTGTCCCTTTACTACTTTATCATGAAAAATGTAGATAGTGTTTAATGAAAAGGCAGATCAGATTGTAAATACAGTAAATACAGAGTATAAGCCTACCTGCCAAGGGTGGAAATGTCTGAGCCATTGCCCAGTGGAAAGGAACCCTGGTTGTGTCCGTGCCTTGGAGACCATATCATGTAACGCGTGCGCCACGGCATACACGGCTGTGTAAATGCTGTAGGTGAGACGGAAGGGCTCAGAATTGCTGTTTTTAGAAACATTTCCTTTCTCATCATTCGGAAGAAGACAAATCATATTATTTAAGTCACTGGTTTCCCTGCCGTGAACATAATCCATGAGATCTTTCATACCATGAATGTTTCCTCTTCGTGTTACAAACAGCAGGGAGCCGTTGAGCGGATAGACATCTTTTAAAAAATACCTGTTGTCCAGGACAAGTGTCAGAGTAACAGAAGTAACAAAGACTTTCCCTTCTATTTCCTCCCAGTGCTCACCAATCATTAACTGGAGGAAGTAGCCCATATTGCAGTATAAAATGATCACAGTTGCAGTTGAGTTCTTGATGAGAACATTTGTTCTTTTGGTTTCCTCTTTATCTATGGGAAAAATTACATGAAACTCCACACAAATCCCATGGCTGATGAGCTGCTCCCTCAGAAGGCTACTGGACTTGGCATTGCTCTCATCAGCAGAAGCCACAATGCCAACCCAAACCCAGCCGAAGTGCTTGAGGAGCTCTATGATGGCCTGGTGGTGGGACAGCTGGTTGGGAACCGTACGGAAGAAAGAGGGAAACTGCTCCCTGTCAGAAAAGGAAGGGTCCATCGCCCCATAGCTGATCTGCTTGGAACATAAGGAATATTTAGTGGATTAAGCACAGAACCAAATCACTATAAATTTACTCTCTAACTCTCATTGCTTGCAATAGGCATGAACTGGGGGTAGTTTACGTTACACACAAGTTATCCTTGGTGGCAAGCCATTATACCACTCACTGGCACTGCTCATCATCTGCCCTTTTGCAAATGTGGTGCTAAAATTACCATACTTGCTACCATATAAATATAGCTGTATAGGGACTGTCATCTGCCAATCATATGATAAAGTTTGCTGATGACACGACCGTGGTGGGTCTCATCAGCAAGAACAACGAGTCAGCGTACAGAGAGGAAGTGAAGGGACTAATGATCTGGTGTAAAGACAACAACCTGTCACTGAATGTCGATAAGACAAAAGAGATGGTTCAGGAGGACACGGAGCGTTCACTCTCCACTCAGCATTGACGGATCTTCTGTGGAGATTGTCAAGAGCACAAAATTCCTGGGTGTCCACCTGGAGGAGAACCTCACCTGGTCCCTCAACTCCAGCTCTCTGCACAAGAAAGCCCAACAACGTCTTTTCTTCCTGAGAAGGTTGAGGAAGACGCAGCTCCCATCAACAATCCTCACCACCTTCTATAGAGGAACTATTGAGAGCATCCTGTGCAGCTGCATCACTGTCTGGTTTGGTAATTGTGCCATATCAGATCAAAAGACTCTACAGCAGATAGTCAGGACAGCTGAGAAGATCATAGGGGTCTCTCTCCCCGCTATCAAAGACATCTAACAGTTTTTACCCACAAGCCATCTGTCTTCTCAACACAAAGGGACTGGACACACACACAAATCATTCAGACAAACTAAATAACATCAGGTCTGAACTGACAAACACACACATGAAAATCGCCTGATCTAAAACTATCCCACAATTGTTCATACCTACCTGAACTGCTCTTTGCAATTATTTGCACAATATTTTTAATTTATGTTGTGTTGTTAATTCATGTGTTGCATGTATGTAGCATCTTGGTCCTGGAGAAACGCTGTTTTGTTTCACTGTGTACTGTACTGTATATGGTTGGAATGACAATAAAAACCGACTTGACTTGACTTGAACTTTTAGTGTCTTTTTTCTGCTGATCTTCCCACAGTCTCTCAGTTGTATTAAAAACAATAAGCCCAATTCTTGATCAGTGCCAAAGGGCTTAAAGGGCTTCTAGTTCCCCTTTACTCAAGAACAGTCAGTAAAAGAAAGGAGTTCTTGTAGTCTTAGTGGCAACTGTGATTCACACCTGTAGGGAACTGGTAAATTGTACCTTTTCTAACTCTGGGTCCCCTAGTATTTGGATAGCTATGAAGGGTCCTAAATCTAATGGTAAGTCCCTATTCCTGGGTTATAGCATGAACCCTTGTGCATTTCCATAGTTTGGCCATAAGGTGGCACTGTGGTATAAAAGGCTAGAGCCATGAGGCCAGACAGCCATTTTGGTGAAGTCTCTGTCTGAGTAAGCAGGCAGAGAGATACTAGTGTGTTCATAAAGTATAGATAGCTCCTGTTATAGATCACACTAGGTGTGATAGACAGGCAGGGCTATTTAGTGAGCAGCATTTTGGCTCCAACCAGGAATTGTAGAGGGATTATAATCCCGGGTATAATACTGCCCAGAGTAGGGGTAACAGTGTACAGACCTAGGGTTAGATAGTGATCACCCAGGTTCCACTGGAAGCATATACCTGAAAGCTGGGAGTTAACCCATTGTGCCCTGCAGCTAAAGGGTTATTGTGATTATTCCTTGTAAGTACTGCCTGTGCTATGTGATGCTACTACCTACCTATTCTGTGCTGTAATTACCCCTAAGTGGCTGTGTAAATAAACAGTTCATGGTTTCAAGGTTAAGAGCCACTGGCGCCCATTTATTGAGAAATACAACACATATCTACCCGGCCTCCATATTAAGCGAGGGCTCACCCCTGAAGGATACAGTCTCATCCTGGGTAAAATACAATGTAGCTTGTGGTAATAGAAGGGCTAATTTACTATAAGCTTACACACCATTAGGAGGTATAACTGTATATATATTATATTAACTGATTTTTCTTACCTGTGGGATTCTGTAATTACTAATTATAGTGCTGATACTTAGAGACGGAGAAGACAGAAGATGCCCAACAATGGCAGCCAACCCTCCCCTCTTGTGACAGTTATAATTGGGGACCATATATCTGGTTCCTGATAGGATTCTCAGGGCACTCTCCATGCTCAGGTCCTCACCATAACAAGTATCATGGATCTGGAAGCCCAGAGTGATATTTGGCAAAAGGTCTGGATTTTTGTTGATTTCATTAACAGCAAATAAAAAGCCTGTCAGGTGACGAATGAACCTCCAGGTTGCCCTGTAATTATACAGGAAACTCATGGTGACCAAACAGTGCTGCTGAGTATCTCCCCGTGTTACATTACTCTGGGATATGTGCCAAGGAATACTGCCAAATCTTAATTTATGAATTATGGCTTCATTTTGTTAGCGTGAAACCAATTATAATGAGATTTGGTCCAAATTTGGAATTTGCAGAATGTAAATAATACTATTATTGCACTGGTGATGATAAAAATAACAAGAGGAAAGAATGGTCTGTGTATTTGTAAACAAAACCGATACCTTGTATCAGTGCTGAATGTAGTAAGATGTGTAATGTAGCTGTACACTTCATGCTAATGTGTTGGAGGCCTACATACCTAAGTGAGAAAGGTTTGGGGGTGTTTGTGGATAACAGACTGTGTAACTATAGGCAGTGTCAGTGGCTACTAAAGCAAACAAAGTACCATTTGGCATAAAGACACGGTATTAACTTGAGGTATGAAAACATACTTTTGATTTTTGATAGGTAAGGCCTCATCTTGAGTATGGGGGGGGGCAGTTTTGAATTCCAGCTCTTAAAAAGGAGATTAATGGGCTGAAGAGAGTGCAACTAAACTGGGACAAGGCACGTGTGAGGGGACATGATTACTCTTTACAAGTGCATTAGAGGGGATTATAGATAGATCTTTTTTCCATAAAAAAAGATCAGTGCACTTGAGCCCCCCCCTTAAGATCTTAGGAACTTAACTTTTATTTGAAGCATCAAAGGTTGTACATTCACAGTAAATACGCTGAGGTTCCAAAATGCCTTTAAGAGGGGCTTGGGTGATTTCTTGAACAAGCAGAATATCCAAGGCTATTGTAATACTAATATCTACAATAAATTAGTATAGATACTGGTATATTCAGTTCATATATGTAAGTGTATAGATAGTAGGGAGGCACTGAATCCCGGCGTTTTTTTAAGGATTCGCAGAATCCAAATTAGCATAAATTAGCATATTCTAATTAGAATTCCGAAAGGGTTAAATGGGCTGTGAATTTTTTTTTAACCCCTTCCAATCCTAATCAGCAAATGCTAATTAGGATTTGTATTTGACCGAACCCGCTAGGTGGGTTCAGTGCATATATAGGTGTGTGCGTATAAATAGCCCATGTATAGGTATGTTTACTGCCCCCCCACCTATAATTAAAAAAAATATATATATATATATATGTGAGTATATAAATAGGACTATTTAGGAAAGTGTGTATATATATATAAATAAATATGCAAAAAATAGCTGCATTTGCTTATTGGAGAGAATTCCTGGGAGCAAACTGCAAAAAAGTAAAATGAAACCTCATATAAAAGTATGGACTGATCCCTTTAATTCCTGAGGGGCGGGGTTTGCCAGTATATGAATACATAGCAGCCAAAATTCCCCTTTATGAAGCACGCAGTGGGCGGGGCTATAGGGAGATATATTCAGCCCAACATGAAGGAATTCCCTCTCCCAGTGATCTACATAGTAACATAGTAAGTTGGGTTGAATAAAGACATACGTCCATCACGTTCAACCATCTGAACCCTACTGGTACAAAGAGTAACTTTTCTAATGCGGTTGGTTGGGAGTTGCCCAATGGGCGGAGCTGTTGGTAAAGAGGTGGAAGAAGTATAAATCTTAAAAGAAATTAATATCAATTTTGTCAGCAGGATAGCATAAGCCTTTTCTTTCACCAGTTATATTATTGCCCTCACAGCCCTGCCCCAGCCAAGCAGGGGGATCCATTTAAGGGGCAGATTAAATTCCCAGGGGCTGTGTGACACCTACACCCTTAATGTTCCTATCAGGGAAACACAAAAGCAAATAATGGAACCCAATTTCTATGAAACAAATGATAAAGGGAAATATTGGATTCAGTACATACACAATACAGTAGACATCTTTTTCCAGCACATCAAATTCCAAGTAGAACTTTTGTTTTATTAACGTTATCTGCAAAATGCCCCCGATATTAATGTCTCCGGGTTCTGAATATGACAGTGAGCTCTGCGCTTCTTCCAGGTGGCAGTTTGCTTTAACTGCCCGAACTGCTAAAAATTGAATTGCAAGATGGATGCAAATCTGCCAAAGGGACAAATTGTTACTGTTGGTTAAATGTTTTTATTAATTTTTTCCAATAAACAAAGGAGTTTTAACAAAGACAATAAATCAGATTAATATACACAGAAGTGTAACTGCTCTGGGCTGGGCCCCCCTACAAAAACATCTTTGGTGGTGCCCAGCCCTGAGTGGCAAACCCTACCAGCCCCTGGCCCCCTTCCCAGCATATATAGTTCCCAACCCACACACGAGATTGGGGAGCAGGGATTTATATGTGAGCAGTCTGGGGGATGGGAGAGAGCATGTGGAAGGAAGGGGGCCATGAAATAACAGAGGAAAGAGACCCCGGGTCCCTCAAAGACCCCAGAGACTGCTTCCTCTACTGTTACACCTCTGGATATACATAAAAAATAAAGATAAAGCATAAAATTGCTGCCGACATGGTGAATAGAATTGAAAAGCTGTGTGGATAATCTGTTGACAAACTAAGAAAAATAATGACTGATAATTCAGTAGACCTAGAACGCTAGATTTATTCTGCAGAAAGCTTTACCATACCTGAGTAACAGCCCTAGAAGCTCCCTCTGTTTGTTTAAATTAGCAGCTGCCATTTTAGCTTGGTGTCAGTAGCTTTCGTGCTGCAGCTCTGGCTGCTGGTAGCTCAGATTACACAGCATAGCTGGGAGGGGGAGAGAGAGAAGGGAGGGGGGACAGAGGTGCAAACTGAGCAGATTCATGCCCGTGCCCTGGCTCTTCTGTGCTGCTCCCTATGCTGGTGTAACTTGTTTAGTTAGTGAGTATAGTGAGCATTTATTATTTCCTTTCTTAATTGCACAAATATGTATCCAAGATGCACACATTTAAGGTTCTCGATGTCTGTCAGGAACTGTGGGGAATCAAACCCTTGACTTTGTGCTAGACCACAAATGCACTTACTTACTAAGCCACAGGAGGCTCTTTGAGCTACATGGGTCAGTTGCCCTGATGTGCATCCAGCATCTCTGTCTGTCTCCCTTCAGTCTCCGCCCATCTTGTAAATCGCATGTGTTGCTGGTTCTGTTATTATGAGCCTTTATAAACCTGCTCCTGGCAACTCCCTGTGCTCGATCACCATCCTAGCTGAGCGTGATCCTGCCACGTCCTGATTTTGACTTCCGTGACTCCAGATTCCTGATTCCTTCGGTCCCTGCCTGATTTCCATCTCTGTTCTCCTGTCCCCACCCGGTACCCTGTCTTTTGTGGATCTCCCTGGTTTGACCTTCGGCCTGTTACCTTGACCTTGCTTGCCTGCTGCCTGCCCCTGACCCCAGCCTGCCTTTGGACCTTGCCAGTACTCTGCCAGCCCTGGCCTTATTGCCTGTTACTGGACTCAGTCTATTCTTGTCTATCATCACAGGCCTGTATAGTTACACTTATTTTTGTTCTGTTTTATTTTCATTAGATATCTTTTGCTTTACCTCACTCGGCTGTCCTGCCCTTAAAGGAGAAGGAAAGGCTAATAGTTAATCCCAAGCTGCAGGCATACCTTCAGTTGTCTCAGTAGTGCCCTTAAGTCTCCCCAAATTCTGATCGTTCAGATGATCAGAAGCCAAACAGGAAAAAAAAACGCTGAGCTGGGTAAAGCGGATTCCCATAATGCATTGCTCCTGCACTGACTTGGTGACCAGGACTGCTAGGCGGCGCATGCACACATGTCCCTCTTCAGCAAGCAAGCAGTCGCGCTCCCATTCAGACAGATAACCAGCCCCTGGTTGCTATGGTGGCGCGCTATATAAATAGTGCATGCAGCAGCGCGCCGGAGCCATTAGAGGAGGACGCGACAGGTGAGTGCTGGGGTGTTACCGGTGGTGGACAAAGACCACTCGAAAGGTGCGGAGGGGGGGCGGGGGTGTGTGGACAAGGACTAAAAAAAAGGTGCGGGGGGTGGGGGGGCGGTGGGTGTGTGTTACTGGTGCGGGGAGCGGAGGTGTGAGTTACTGGTGTGGGGAGCAGAGGTGTGAGTTACTGGTGCGGGGAGCAGAGCGGAGGTGTAAGTTACTGGTGCGGGGAGCAGAGTGGAGGTGTGAGTTACTGGTGCGTGGAGCAGAGCGGAGGTGTGCGTTACTGGTGTGGGGAGCAGAGCGGAGGTGTGAGTTACTGATGTGGGGAGCAGAGCGGAGGTGTGCGTTACTGGTGTGGGGAGCAGAGCGGAGGTGTGAGTTACTGATGTGGGGAGCAGAGCGGAGGTGTGCGTTACTGGTGCGGGGAGCAGAGCGGAGGTGTGAGTTACTGATGTGGGGAGCAGAGCGGAGGTGTGCGTTACTGGTGTGGGGAGCAGAGCGGAGGTGTGCGTTACTGGTGTGGGGAGCAGAGCGGAGGTGTAAGTTACTGGTGTGGGGAGCAGAGCGGAGGTGTGCGTTACTGGTGTGGGGAGCAGAGCGGAGGTGTGCGTTACTGGTGTGGGGAGCAGAGCGGAGGTGTGCGTTACTGGTGTGGGGAGCAGAGCGGAGGTGTGAGTTACTGGTGCGCGGAGCAGAGCGGAGGTGTGCGTTACTGGTGCGGGGAGCAGAGCGGAGGTGTGCGTTACTGGTGCGGGGAGCAGAGCGGAGGTGTGCGTTACTGGTGTGGGGAGCAGAGCGGAGGTGTGCGTTACTGGTGTGGGGAGCAGAGCGGAGGTGTGCGTTACTGGTGTGGGGAGCAGAGCGGAGGTGTGCGTTACTGGTGTGGGGAGCAGAGCGGAGGTGTGCGTTACTGGTGTGGGGAGCAGAGCGGAGGTGTGCGTTACTGGTGTGGGGAGCAGAGCGGAGGTGTGCGTTACATAGTTACATAGTTACATAGTTACATAGGGTTGAAAAAAGACCTGTGTCCATCAAGTTCAACCCATCCAAGTAAACCCAGCACACCTAACCCACACCTACCAATCTATACACTCACATACATAAACTATAAATACAACCACTAGTACTAACTGTAGGTATTAGTATCACAATAGCCTTGGATATTCTGATTGATCAAGAACTCATCCAGGCCCCTCTTAAAGGCATTAACAGAATCTGCCATTACCCCATCACTAGGAAGGGCATTCCATAACCTCACTGCCCTCACCGTGAGGAACCCCCTACGCTGCTTCAAATGGAAGCTCCGTTCCTCTAATCTAAAGGGGTGACCTCTGGTGCGCTGATTGTTTTTATGGGAAAAAAGAACATCCCCCAACTGCCTATAATCCCCTCTAATGTACTTGTACAGAGTAATCATGTCCCCTCGCAAGCGCCTCTTTTCCAGAGAAAACAACCCCAACCTCGACAGTCTAACCTCATAGTTTAAATCTTCCATCCCCTTAACCAGTTTAGTTACTGGTGTGGGGAGCAGAGCGGAGGTGTGAGTTACTGGTGCGGAGAGCAGAGCGGAGCTGGGGGGACGAATGGTGGGTGTGTGTTACTGGTGTGGGGAGCAGAGCGGAGGTGTGAGTTACTGGTGCGGGGAGCAGAGCGGAGGTGTGAGTTACTGGTGTGGGGAGCAGAGCGGAGGTGTGAGTTACTGGTGCGGGGAGCAGAGCGGAGCTGGGGGGACGAATGGTGGGTGTGTGTTACTGGTGTGGGGAGCAGAGCGGAGGTGTGAGTTACTGGTGCGGGGAGCAGAGCGGAGCTGGGGGGACGAATGGTGGGTGTGTGTTACTGGTGTGGGGAGCAGAGCGGAGGTGTGAGTTACTGGTGCGGGGAGCAGAGCGGAGCTGGGGGGACGAATGGTGGGTGTGTGTTACTGGTGTGGGGAGCAGAGCGGAGGTGTAAGTTACTGGTGCGGGGAGCAGAGCGGAGCTTGGGGGACGAATGGTGGGTGTGTGTTACTGGTGTGGGGAGCAGAGCGGAGGTGTAAGTTACTGGTGCGGGGAGCAGAGCGGAGCTTGGGGGACGAATGGTGGGTGTGTGTTACTGGTGCGGGGAGCAGAGCGGAGGTGTAAGTTACTGGTGTGGGGAGCAGAGCGGAGGTGTGAGTTACTGGTGCGGGGAGCAGAGCGGAGGTGTAAGTTACTGGTGTGGGGAGCAGAGCGGAGGTGTGAGTTACTGGTGCGGGGAGCAGAGCGGAGGTGTGAGTTACTGGTGCGGGGAGCAGAGCGGAGCTGGGGGGGGCGAACGGTGGGTGTGTGTTACTGGTGGACAAAGACTCGGGTGCAGTGCGGGGAGTGGTGAAGGAAAGGGTATGGGCATCCCTTTTTAAAGATGGCGGCGCCATTCACTGATACAAGCATGTAGTTTGTAGTATGTGTATCTCTGTAAATCTTTCATTAGGCAAGCCAGGAATATAGCGATTTTACACAGTAATAGTAGTACTATTTAATAGTGTGCTTCATAGATTTTGACTTTCCTTGTCCTTTAAAGGACAATGAAAGGTTAATATAAATTAAAAGTAAATCTAAAGGCATTGTGTGTAAGTACTTACTGCATATCTACATTCCCAGATCCCTGCTTGCTTCTCTGAGATATGGTGCTGGCAGCCTACAGCAGTGTGAAGCCTACAGTGACATCACTGAAATCTCTCTCCCCTTCCTGTAGGTGCCAGCGGCAGCCTTCCTATTCTCTGAGCATGTGTGTAACTTGATCCTGTCTGCTGCTCTGAGCTACACATGCCCACCAGCCAATCAGAAGCGGATCTGGCAGAGGGGAGGGGGGGAGGGAATGAAACACATGGGCAGTATGAAGCAAGGAGGGAAAGGAAGGGAGAATACCTTTTTAGAGATGGCTGCCTGTTCTAGAAAATGTGAGTAAGTGTGACTGAGTAACTATGTGATTGGCTGAGCCAAAAGTGTGGCGTTTTTACTAAACAATAGGAGGGCTATGGGGCAGTATGCTTTTTACATTTTGGCTTGCATTCTCCTTTAAAGGGAGTTCCTTTGCTCATAGGCTCCTACCTGCTGGCCCTTTACCTGTATCTCACCCCATGGCACCCATTTTCAAACATGCAAGTAACAAATTCAGATTTACAATGACTATGGGACATGCTCACAACTTCTTTTTGTCTCATATTTGGGGGTTTATTTATCAATGTTCATCTTTTTTTCCCCCCACAATTCAAGTTTTTTTTTGCATTAAGCAAAAAACAAAACACCAAAAGCTTAAATTGTGAAGATGCAGTCATTTTGTTTAACCCCTGCACCGCTCCCATATTGTCACAATGAAATAATCACTTTCTTATTCACTGGTTCATTAACTCCCAGTGATGTTAAAGCAACTTAACTAGGGATGCACCAAAGCCAGTTTTTTGGGTTTGGCCGAACCCCCGAATCCATCCCGATATACCGAACCAAATCCTCGATTCAGTGCATCCCTAAACTTAACAAAACCATATTCATTATCATACTATTCTCTCACCCAGGGCTCAGAATTAATAAGCCATAGAAAACTGTAGGGTTCCTTGAGCCCCGCTGTAGCCAGGGATATGTAGCCATATATATATATATATAGGGACAGAGAGCCGCACACACAAGGACTTAGCAATAAAGTGCAAAAATGTATTAAAAAAATCCAACGTTTCGAGTACCAACTGTACTCTTCCTCAGGGACAAACCAAAAGTTTACCAAACCCAGTTGGTACTCAAAACGTTGGATTTTTTTAATACATTTTTGCACTTTATTGCTAAGTCCTTGTGTGTGCGGCTCTCTGTCCATGTATTTCCTTACTTTAGCCAGCACCCAGGGCGTTTGAACTAACTTAGGGTGTGCTCCACTCTCCCTTGTATATATATTTATGTATCCCACTTTTGGTATTTATTGTGGCACTACCTGCTGGAGCACTATCCTTGGCGCTACAGGAGTCCTGAGCCCCCGCTTACTATGGGGGTTTACAAGGGATTCTCCCTTAAAATGGCGTGCCTCCACCCAGGGATGGTGTTGTGGAACTATAATCCACCCCCTGGGAACTTAATAGACTTGTTATGCCCCTCTTGGGACCCACATACTCCTGGCAGATGTACCCCACCCTGGGGTTATTCCTTACCAGCTGGTAGTGGTCCTCTGGGCTTGGCAGATATTCAGATACGCAGACACAATCTTATAGTTGAACTAGATGCACGGTTTATTTAGGCAGGGTCCTCTCCAGGAGTGGCAAACATATTATTAGTACACAGTACAGGGCATATCTCCTTACTACTCATTGATACTCATTTTCTGTTGGACTACTTCACGGTACTCCCGCCACATGCTCCCATCTAGGAAACCTTCCCGGTACTCTCGACAGGAGGCACCCCCTCTTGGAGCCCTCCCCGGTACTCACGCTAGAAGCATTTCCACAAGGACCCACACCGGTACTCACATGAAGCATCCTCAAATCCGAGATCCTGGACTAGTGGTGCCTTGGTACACCTACCTAGCCACTTGTGGCCCTGCACTCCAGCAGATGTAACGCTGGGAGGTCATAACCTCACTACCACTCCTGGAGGGGTCATGTCTGCCCATTCTAACCTAGGTTGTACTACATATTACTCCTAGAGCAATCTATTACCAGAACTTCTAACTAAGCTGTACCTGGGGTACTCCTGCCTGGAGCAGTGCCCAAAATGTCGGCCTACAGCACATGGCTGCTATCCCTTATATGGGCCTATGCACCACCCTGTGGCCATAACCCGAACTACAGGTGTACACCCTATTAACTATTGACAACCCAGTCATCCCAGTGTCCCTGTTTCCCAGCACCACCCTGTGGCCTGTCCTAGGGGTTCCTGTTCTAAGGGCCCGTTTTTGGTAAACCCCTACATATATATATATAATATAATAATATAATGCGGATTCCTCAAGGTAATTGGCAAACCCTGCTGCACACAAACAGCACCCAGAGGCCCCCCATTCCCCAACCCCCTCAGGATCACACATGCACATCAATTAGTGCACAAAGGAGCACTGAGGACAGGAGTTTTCTGTGCGTTCTTTTCCCAGTGCTCCGTATATGAGTTCAGCCCTGAGAATATAAATACGGGTATGGGATTCCTCATCCGAAAACCCATTATCCAGAAAGTTTCGAATTACGGAAAAGCCATCTCCCATAGACTCCATTATAAGCAAATAATTCTAATTATTACAAATTATTTCCTTTTTCTCTGTAATAATAAAACAGTACCTGTACTTGATCCCAACTAAGATATAATTACCCCTTATTGGGGCAGAACAGCCCTATTGGGTTTATTTAATGGTTAAATGATTCCCTTTTCTCTGTAATAATAAAACAGTACCTGTACTTGATCCCAACTAAGATATAATTACCCCTTATTGGGGGCAGAACAGCCCTATTGGGTTTATTTAATGGTTAAATGATTCCCTTTTCTCTGTAATAATAAAACAGTACCTGTACTTGATCCCAACTAAGATATAATTACCCCTTATTGGGGGCAGAACAGCCCTATTGGGTTTATTTAATGGTTAAATGATTCCCTTTTCTCTGTAATAATAAAACAGTACCTGTACTTGATCCCAACTAAGATATAATTACCCCTTATTGGGGCAGAACAGCCCTATTGGGTTTATTTAATATTTAAATGATTTTTAGCAGACTTAAGTTATGGAGATCCAAATTACAGAAAGATCTCTTATCCGGAAAACCCCAGGTCCCGAGCATTCTGGGTAAAAGGTACCATATCTGTACAATATAGAATAGTTTCCATGACTATAGGGGTTCCCCCTGTATGTGGGGCCGGAATCAGCGGAGGGAGTGGGGGCAACAAGAACGTCAGTTGGGGGGGGTGAATGTGAATCTGGTTCCCGTCAAGGGGAGATTCTGAGAATTGTTAGATCTGTAGCAACACATCACCCACCTTCTGTATCTTGATATCCGTGACGGGAGCGACCAGACAGCGAGCCATAAAGGCAACAAATCCCGGGATAATGCCATTGGCCGATCCCATCGTTTCTGCAGATAATTGGATCAGAACCCAGAAACATGACACAATGGAAAGATTAACACTTTGTTTAAAGCCACATGCTGAAGAGTGGATCCATTAAACCCTGCACGGTCCCATTTCCCAGCATGCCCAGGGATCCCAGAGCGGGTCAGTCTTCTCCTAGGAGAGGAAAATCCAGCAATTTTAAAAATTCTATGATTTTTACAGCAACAAAGATAAGAAATAAAGTTTAGGAAATATTTGTTTTAAGCAACAAAGGGTAATTAGAATTTGTGGGTCATTTCCCAAGGCGTCCCAAGTGCAGAAATAAAAAAGGGGGTGAGTAGGGGTGGGAGGTTGATGGTTTGGGACAGAGGCAACTGGGAAATATTTGCTCTCTATGTATAATCTCACATTCCCTTCTCTTAGATAAATAAATGTTTCGGCAACATGTGATAATGTATTGAGTTTGTATATTTGCAACCCTCGGCTGAGCCCTCACATTAGTGGGTGTTGTTGAACCAAAGAGGAGGAGCCAAATGCTCCTCCCACTCTATCAAACAGGAAACGGCGATAACCTCCCTGGGCCAATGGGGAAAACTGTTTCACAGAGGTATGTGGGTTACAGCCTGGATGGAAAATAAGACTATAGAGGACGTCCCTGAACAAGTAGGAGATTTAACCCTATAGTGACTCTAAAGGGGAAGTTCACCTTCATTTTTCATTTTCATTGTTAGATAGCACTCCGGAACTTCTTAAAATGATAGTCTGTCTCTGATTGTTCCTGTTATTCTAATATTTAAAGTTGTATTTTTCACCATCTCGTGTTACCCAGGAGTAGCTCTGTAAAGGGGCAACTGTGACTTTGTGTTTAAGCCTCCCTTTTAGGAGTATTTTGTCTTAAAGCATATGTGTCAAACTCGCGGCCCGTGGGCCACATCCGGCCCGGCATGTAATTATATCCGGCCCGCAAGATCATTTTATTGTTATTGTTTTTAATGGCCCGGCGATATGAAGTGCCACACAATAAACTACATATCCCATAATGCATCTCTCTGGCGCTGTGACACATGTGCAGTAGGGGTTGGCGCGCGCATACACCGTCATTCAAACGGCAGAGACAGAGAGAGCCGGCGCGTCACAAAATGTGGAGAGAAAATATAAACAGGAGAAACCGGGGAGTTCTGGCGCTTGGGGCCAATATATGATTTTTTTGGCTGCTGCTGCTGCCTGCTGGCACAGGTACAAACTGGGGCCAAATTGGGTAATATACAGTGTTGGCTACTGCTGCCACAGGGACAGATGGGGGGCAATATGATGGCTGCTGGCACAGGTACATGGGGCAATAATATGGCTGCTGGCACAGGTACATGGGGCAATAATATGGCTGCTGGCACAGGTACATGGGGCAATAATATGGCTGCTGGCACAGGTACATGGGGCAATAATATGGCTGCTGGCACAGGTACATGGGGCAATAAAATGGCTGCTGGTACAGGTACATGGGGCAATAATATGGCTGCTGGCACAGGTACATGGGGCAATAATATGGCTGCTGCCACAGGGACAGATAGGGGCAATATGATGGCTGCTGGCACAGGTACATGGGGCAATAATATGGCTGCTGCCACAGGGACAGATGGGGGCAATATGATGGCTGCTGGCACAGGTACATGGGGCAATCATATGGCTGCTGGCACAGGTACATGGGGCAATTATATGGCTGCTGGCACAGGTACATGGGGCAATAATACGGCTGCTGGCACAGGTACATGGGGCAATTATATGGCTGCTGGCACAGGTACATGGGGCAATAATACGGCTGCTGGCACAGGTACATGGGGCAATAATACGGCTGCTGGCACAGGTACATGGGGCAATAATATGGCTGCTGGCACAGGTACATGGGGCAATAATATGGCTGCTGGCACAGGTACATGGGGCAATAATATAGCTGCTGGCACAGGTACATGGGGCAATTATATGGCTGCTGGCACAGGTACATGGGGCAATTATATGGCTGCTGGCACAGGTACATGGGGCAATAATATGGCTGCTGGCACAGGTACATGGGGCAATAATATGGCTGCTGGCACAGGTACATGGGGCAATAATATGGCTGCTGGCACAGGTACATGGGGCAATAATATGGCTGCTGGCACAGGTACATGGGGCAATAATATGGCTGCTGGCACAGGTACATGGGGCAATAATATAGCTGCTGGCACAGGTACATGGGGCAATAATATGGCTGCTGGCACAGGTACATGGGGCAATAATATGGCTGCTGGCACAGGTACATGGGGCAATAATATGGCTGCTGGCACAGGTACATGGGGCAATAATATGGCTGCTGGCACAGGTACATGGGGCAATAATATGGCTGCTGGCACAGGTACATGGGGCAATAATATGGCTGCTGGCACAGGTACATGGGGCAATAATATGGCTGCTGGCACAGGTACATGGGGCAATAATATGGCTGCTGGCACAGGTACATGGGGCAATAATATAGCTGCTGGCACAGGTACATGGGGCAATAATATGGCTGCTGGCACAGGTACATGGGGCAATAATATGGCTGCTGGCACAGGTACATGGGGCAATAATATGGCTGCTGGCACAGGTACATGGGGCAATAATATGGCTGCTGGCACAGGTACATGGGGCAATAATATGGCTGCTGGCACAGGTACATGGGGCAATAATATGGCTACTGGCACAGGTACATAAACAAACTTGTTACCAAAAACAGATGCCAGGTGTCCAGCTCTGATAAAATGATATAAGAGCAAAGACAACTGAATTTTAGTGAGTTCAATAAATGTTTATCCTGTTCGGCCCGCAAAGTGTGTTTGGAATTTTGGCCCCCTGTGCAATTGAGTTTGACACCCCTGCCTTAAAGGAAAAGTAACACTAAAATATTTTTAATGAAAAAGCTATTCTACCCTGCACCAATAACTGCCCTATGCTGCAAACCCCTTAGTATTTTGAATGCTTTAAAAGAAAATACCTGTTAAAACTTGGCTTCCTGTGGCTTCCTGTCAATTGAACTAAGGAGATACGGCGAAGGAAGGAGCAGCAATCACTATGCGACGATCGATTGATCGAGTCTAGCCTGACTCCTTCCTATACAGAAGGAAGGCTAGACTCAATCAATCGATCGTCACATAGTGATTGCTGCTCCTTCCTTCGCCGTATCTCCTTAGTTCAATTGACAGGAAGCCACAGGAAGCCAAGTTTTAACAGGTATTTTCTTTTAAAGCATTCAAAATACTAAGGGGTTTGCAGCATAGGGCAGTTATTGGTGCAGGGTAGAATAGCTTTTTTACTTAAAAATGTTTAGTGTTACTTTTCCTTTAATGCAAACCCCTTTTCAGCATCAATGCAATGAATAGGGTATGTGCTGAATATACATTTTTGCCTTTGTTTTAATTAGGAAATATGTATATATTATGTATATATATTACTTGCAAAAAACATTTTTGGTTTGGATTCACGGTGTCCCATCATTCCCCCAAATGCTTTGAACATACAGCGCCCTGAGCGGTGCCGAAATGTATGCAAATATACCGTCGCCAACTCGCCTTCTGATAGGTGGAATTCATTTTGCTGAGCTGCATAGAAACCTATATCTGTACATGAGATAAGGGCCATAATAAACATTTGGGGGAACTGAACTGCTGTTTTATTTATTATCAGTGTGTGGCACATAGATATTATATATACTGAGCTTTTATTGGGATGAACTAGAAACCTGATATTAGTTATATACAGTGTGCCAGCTGTCATACTCTTATACTCTTATGTGTTTGTACAGACCCGGTGCCCAGTAGTTGTACAGACCCGGTGCCCAGTAGTTGTACAGACCCGGTGCCCAGTAGTTGTACAGACCCGGTGCCCAGTAGTTGTACAGACCCGGTGCCCAGTAGTTGTACAGACCCGATGCCCAGTAGTTGTAGTTGTACAGACCCGGTGCCCAGTAGTTGTAGTTGTACAGACCCGGTGCCCAGTAGTTGTACAGACCCGGTGCCCAGTAGTTGTAGTTGTACAGACCCGGTGCCCAGTAGTTGTACAGACCCGGTGCCCAGTAGTTGTACAGACCCGATGCCCAGTAGTTGTAGTTGTACAGACCCGGTGCCCAGTAGTTGTACAGACCCGGTGCCCAGTAGTTGTACAGACCCGGTGCCCAGTAGTTGTACAGACCCGGTGCCCAGTAGTTGTACAGACCCGGTGCCCGATAGTTGTACAGACCCGGTGCCCAGTAGTTGTACAGACACGGTGCCCAGTAGTTGTACAGACCCGGTGCCCAGTAGTTGTACAGACCCGGTGCCCAGTAGTTGTACAGACCCGATGCCCAGTAGTTGTAGTTGTACAGACCCGGTGCCCAGTAGTTGTACAGACCCGGTGCCCAGTAGTTGTACAGACCCGGTGCCCAGTAGTTGTACAGACACGGTGCCCAGTAGTTATACAGACACGGTGCCCAGTAGTTGTACAGACCCGGTGCCCAGTAATTGTACTGACCCGGTGCCCAGTAGTTGTACAGACACGGTGCCCAGTAGTTGAACAGACCCGGTGCCCAGCAGTTGTACAGACCCGGTGCCCAGTAGTTGTACAGACCCGGTGCCCAGTAGTTATACAGACACGGTGCCCAGTAGTTGTACAGACCCGGTGCCCAGTAATTGTACTGACCCGGTGCCCAGTAGCTGTACAGACCCAGTGCCCAGTAGTTGTACAGACCCAGTGCCCAGTAGTTGTACAGACCCGGTGCCCAGTAGTTGTACAGACCCAGTGCCCAGTAGTTGTACAGACCCCGTGCCCAGTAGTTGTACAGACACGGTGCCCAGTAGTTGTACAGACACGGTGCCCAGTAGTTGTACAGACCCCGTGCCCAGTAGTTGTACAGACACGGTGCCCAGTAGTTGTACAGACCCGGTGCCCAGTAGTTGTACAGACACGGTGCCCAGTAGTTGTACAGACACGGTGCCCAGTAGTTGTACAGACCCGGTGCCCAGTAGTTGTACAGACACGGTGCCCAGTAGTTGTACAGACACGGTGCCCAGTAGTTGTACAGACCCGGTGCCCAGTAGTTGTACAGACCCGGTGCCCAGTAGTTGTACAGACCCGGTGCCCAGTAGTTGTACAGACACGGTGCCCAGTAGTTGTACAGACACGGTGCCCAGTAGTTGTACAGACCCGGTGCCCAGTAGTTGTACAGACACGGTGCCCAGTAGATGTACAGACACGGTGCCCAGTAGTTGTACAGACACGGTGCCCAGTAGTTGTACAGACCCGGTGCCCAGTAGTTGTACAGACCCGGTGCCCAGTAGTTGTACAGACCCGGTGCCCAGTAGTTGTACAGACACGGTGCCCAGTAGATGTACAGACACGGTGCCCAGTAGTTGTACAGACACGGTGCCCAGTAGTTGTACAGACACGGTGCCCAGTAGTTGTACAGACACGGTGCCCAGTAGTTGTACAGACCCGGTGCCCAGTAGTTGTACAGACCCGGTGCCCAGTAGTTGTACAGACACGGTGCCCAGTAGTTGTACAGACACGGTGCCCAGTAGTTGTACAGACACGGTGCCCAGTAGTTGTACAGACCCGGTGCCCAGTAGTTGTACAGACACGGTGCCCAGTAGTTGTACAGACCCAGTGCCCAGTAGTTGTACAGACCCAGTGCCCAGTAGTTGTACAGACCCAGTGCCCAGTAGGTGCCCAGTAGGTGCCCAGCAGACTGGCAACTCACATGCAGATTCCTCGGATGAACAATGAAAGGAAATATTAATGTTTAATCAGCGGGACTTGGGCACGTGGGTCCCATGGCAGCCTAGGATGTGCCAGGCTAATGCTGTGCCTCAGAGTTTATATGAGCTTGGCATACCCAGGGGAGAAGGGCTGGTACCATCGCTGCTGCCACATTCAGGAATATCAGCTCAATTCTAATTCAGGAGGCAGTTTAATTCCCACCGCGACATAATAACCAGCTGTATATAAAAGCCGCTTGACTAATAAAGGAATAATCACTAGGGACTCGCTGCATAGTAACGGGGAGAAACAAGCAGCAAAGTTAGAAGAGAATTTCAACTACAATTTGGGGGGAAAATTGAATGAACTTTATCTTAGAACTGCATGTTTCTATGTAACAGGGTCGCTCACTGCTGCCTTGTGCTGTAGTAGTTCTTACCCAGGCTGGCTTCGGGCAGTGGCAACTCCCGGTAGTGTTACATAGAGATGGACTCTTCCTTCTCAGGGGGGCACTTACTTACTGTTGGTGGGAGGGGTTACCCACTCTGTATCTGCATTCCGAAATGAATAACCTGAGCACTACTGGTTCTTTAATAAACAAATAAAACTCTTTACTGGACAGAGGATACACACTTTAGGTTGGTCGGTGCGGTTCAGATGATATAATATCATCAGTAAATCCTTAAAATACGATGTTACTCACAACACAGGTACTATACCCAGGCACTATACACAGGTACTATACCCAGGTACTATACCCAGGCACTATACACAGGTACTATACCCAGGTACTATACCCAGGTACTATACCCAGGCACTATACCCAGGTACTATACACAGGTACTATACCCAGGCACTATACCCAGGTACTATACACAGGCACTATACCCAGGCACTATACCCAGGCACTATACCCAGGCACTATACACAGGCACTATACCCAGGTACTATACACAGGCACTATACCCAGGTACTATACCCAGGCACTATACCCAGGTACTATACCCAGGCACTATACACAGGTACTATACACAGGCACTATACCCAGGTACTATACCCAGGCACTATACACAGGTACTATACCCAGGCACTATACCCAGGTACTATACACAGGTACTATACCCAGGCACTATACCCAGGTACTATACCCAGGCACTATACCCAGGTACTATACCCAGGCACTATACCCAGGTACTATACCCAGGCACTATACACAGGTACTATACACAGGCACTATACCCAGGTACTATACCCAGGTACTATACACAGGTACTATACCCAGGCACTATACCCAGGTACTATACACAGGTACTATACCCAGGCACTATACCCAGGTACTATACCCAGGCACTATACCCAGGTACTATACCCAGGCACTATACCCAGGTACTATACCCAGGCACTATACACAGGTACTATACACAGGCACTATACACAGGCACTATACCCAGGTACTATACCCAGGTACTATACACAGGTACTATACCCAGGCACTATACCCAGGTACTATACCCAGGCACTATACACAGGTACTATACACAGGCACTATACACAGGCACTATACACAGGTACTAAACCCAGGCACTATACGCTGGCACTATACCCGGGCACTATACCCGGGCACTATACCCGGGCACTATACCCGGGCACTATACACAGGCACTATACACAGGTACTATACCCAGGTACTAAACGCTGGCACTATACGCAGGCACTATACGCAGGCACTATACACAGGTACTATGTCTAAAGGCTGAATCACTAGCTGAAATTAAATTGTTTTTTGCCTGAGCTGACATTTATAATATCCCTATCCCCTACCCTGACAGATGGATGGTAAGTTAACTCTTTCCCCCTTAAAAAGCTCATTGTGCTTTTATATATTTGTTGTTTTTTGCACTTACTATTTTGTTTTTTACTTTTGTCATTGTTTTGTTCATTACTAGTTAGTTACAGTGGGGCCAATGTTGTGTATCAGTGCCAGTGTTATAGTGCCAGGGCCTGAATATCTGCCATCAGTACCCACTGTGTCTCACTGCATATAATGTGCTGGTTTTGTAAATACAGACTGCGTCTCACTGCATATAATGTGCTGGTTTTGTAAATACAGACTGCGTCTCACTGTATATAATGTGCCTGGGATATCACTACCCACTGCCTCTCTCTCTATAAAGCTAACTAAAACACATCTAAAGGGGAGGTTCACTTTTACATTAACGTTTAGTATGTTATAGAATGGCCTGTTTCTAGCAACTTTGCAATTGGTCTTCGTATTTAATTTTTTATAGTTCTTGAATAATTTGCCTTTCTCTTCTGCCTCTTTCCAGCTTTCAAATGGGGGTCACTGACCCCAGCAGCCAAAAGTATTGCTCTGCGAGGCTACAATTTTATTATTATTGTTATTTTTCCATGCAGACCCCTTAACTGTTCATATTCCCATCTCTTGTTAAAACCACTACCTGGTTGCTAGGATAAATTAGACCCTAGCAACCAGATAGCTGCTGAAATACCAAATGGAGAGCTGCTGAACAAAAAGCTAAATAACTGTAAAACTATAAAAAATAAAAGACGACCAATTGCAAATTGTCTCAGAATATCAATGACTACATTATTTTAAAAATTAATATAAAGGTGAAACTACCCCTTTAAGCTAACTGATCCCAAATACAAGTGCATGGAGAACCCCTCACAGAAGTGCACGTATGAATACTTTTACATCCTAAGAATTTTAGGGTAAAAAAGCCCCTCCCACCCAGTCAGTGGGAACTGCAAGAGGTAGTTGGGAGTTTCATTTTTTACACCAGCAGCGAATCCACTAAGTGTCACATTAGCTTTAAGTCAGTCTGTGTATGGCCCATCTTTAGCCTCCCCAAACAACAAAGTCACCCTCCGCCTATTTCTGGTGCAGGGTCGGACTGGGCCGCCGGGACACCGGGAAAAATCCCGGTGAGCCCCTGCGGCCCAGTCCGACCTTTGCCGGCGCTCCCCCTACTGACTGTTCCTCCTCTGACGCGTTCAATTTATACACGCTCGGGGAGGACGTCGGCCTGGGGCCCTGCGGGGGGTTAGGGGGGCCCCTGGGGGGGTATGACACAGGGCTGGGGCACCTGCAGGGCCCCTATGGGGGAGCCCTGGTGGGCCCTGCACCCTCCAGTCCGACCCTGGTCTGGCGCCCTTTGTTTATATTTTTCTGTGTAGCAGTAGGAGAGGTGTAGTTGCACAACATCCTCACCTTCCTCTTCCACTTAGTGAAGGCCCATTCTGGGTGAGAGAGTCCGGTGTAACCCATATTCTACTGGTACCAGTCCGGGAAGGCAGCTATTGAGCTGAAATAGAGGTTACAACATATTACAGGATTTATAAAACTGGGAGGATCTGCAGCATAGCGGGAATACACGACACATTCCCATATAACAATCCCAGCTCAGTACAACAGGCAGCTCACAACAATTGGGTGACAGTGTGGGGATTAAATCATAGTTTTTTCCATGGCGGCCATTTTGAATACAAGTACTCTGCCTGTCTTTATAAAAAACATTTGGGAATGTGCTACACACACTGCAGGAGCTGCTAAAAGCATGAAATTGCTATAGATAAAGGCAAACAGGCTGCTGCAGTAAATAAATAGCCTTTGGAATCAACTATAAAACTTTTGAGGCAATTAGAGCAGTGGCAGCCATCTTGTCTCTTCTGTGGGGCTGATGCACTGAGGGGGCCAGACCAAATGCCAGAGCGTACAGGGGGGTTTGGGAAAGTCCATTGAGGGCTACAGTCTGGCAAAGATTCTGCTCAGTGTTTGGCTGTGATTCTTACACAGAAGTTTGCTGGTCTGTCAGAAACTATTTATAACTTAATTAGAACCGAATAAAAAGTAAAGCATACCGACTTATATCTTGCACTCCTGGGCAGTATATTGGTACAATCCAAATGATTTTTCCTGTCAGGAGTTTAACCTCTTGCCGATTAGAGATACTATCTGTGTTACATACTGATATATCCATTTTAGCATTAGTAACTCCGTAGCCTACAGGCTTTACTTTAATAGGGCTGTTCTGCCCCCAATAAGGGGTAATTATATCTTAGTTGGGATCAAGTACAGGTACTGTTTTATTATTACAGAGAAAAGGGAATCATTTAACCATGAAATAAACCCAATAGGGCTGTTCTGCCCCCAATAAGGGGTAATTATATCTTAGTTGGGATCAAGTACAGGTACTGTTTTATTATTACAGAGAAAAGGGAATCATTTAACCATGAAATAAACCCAATAGGGCTGTTCTGCCCCCAATAAGGGGTAATTATATCTTAGTTGGGATCAAGTACAGGTACTGTTTTATTATTACAGAGAAAAGGGAATCATTTAACCATTAAATAAACCCAATAGGGCTGTTCTGCCCCAATAAGGGGTAATTATATCTTAGTTGGGATCAAGTACATGTACTGTTTTATTATTACAGAGAAAAGGGAATCATTTAACCATTAAATAAACCCAATAGGGCTGTTCTGCCCCAATAAGGGGTAATTATATCTTAGTTGGGATCAAGTACAGGTACTGTTTTATTATTACAGAGAAAAGGGAATCATTTAACCATTAAATAAACCCAATAGGGCTGTTCTGCCCCAATAAGGGGTAATTATATCTTAGTTGGGATCAAGTACAGGTACTGTTTTATTATTACAGAGAAAAGGGAATCATTTAACCATTAAATAAACCCAATAGGGCTGTTCTGCCCCCAATAAGGGGTAATTATATCTTAGTTGGGATCAAGTACAGGTACTGTTTTATTATTACAGAGAAAAGGGAATCATTTAACCATTAAATAAACCCAATAAGGCTGTTCTGCCCCCAATAAGGGGTAATTATATCTTAGTTGGGATCAAGTACAGGTACTGTTTTATTATTACAGAGAAAAGGGAATCATTTAACCATTAAATAAACCCAATAGGGCTGTTCTGCCCCAATAAGGGGTAATTATATCTTAGTTGGGATCAAGTACAGGTACTGTTTTATTATTACAGAGAAAAGGAATCATTTAACCATTAAATAAACCCAATAGGGCTGTTCTGCCCCCAATAAGGGGTAATTATATCTTAGTTGGGATCAAGTACAGGTACTGTTTTATTATTACAGAGAAAAGGGAATCATTTAACCAATAAATAAACCCAATAGGGCTGTTCTGCCCCAATAAGGGGTAATTATATCTTAGTTGGGATCAAGTACAGGTACTGTTTTATTATTACAGAGAAAAGGGAATCATTTAACCATTAAATAAACCCAATAGGGCTGTTCTGCCCCAATAAGGGGTAATTATATCTTAGTTGGGATCAAGTACAGGTACTGTTTTTTTATTACAGAGAAAAGGGAATCATTTAACCATTAAATAAACCCAATAGGGCTGCTCTGCCCCCAATAAGGGGTAATTATATCTTAGTTGGGATCAAGTACAGGTACTGTTTTATTATTACAGAGAAAAGGGAATCATTTAACCATTAAATAAACCCAATAGGACTGTTCTGCCCCCAATAAGGGGTAATTATATCTTAGTTGGGATCAAGTACAGGTACTGTTTTATTATTACAGAGAAAAGGGAATCATTTAACCATTAAATAAACCCAATAGGGCTGTTCTGCCCCCAATAAGGGGTAATTATATCTTAGTTGGGATCAAGTACACGTACTGTTTTATTATTACAGAGAAAAATATAATTTTATGCTTATAATAAGCAACCACCCCAAGGGCCACCCCTTTTATGAGGAACAGAGGTGGGAGCATTAACAGAAAAAGAAGAGATCTGGGGAGGCACGTCTGATGCTCTGGATACATTTGACTGTAAATTTGAATTTGTTTAGGGACTTAGTAAGGAATCACTTTGTTGTTGACAAATATGTTAAGGTAAATGGTTTTGCTTCATCATAAGCTGATTCTGTTGGGTAATAAGTTGATTGAGAGTCAGAAGAAGATCTATTTTTTTGTCTTTCATTCTGCAGAAAGCTTTTTCCCTAAATAGTAATTAACAAACCATAATTAAACATAAATAGCATCATAATCATCTCACATGAACTCCATTTAAATCAAGTAAATGAAATAAAAAAAAAAAATCTTTGTGTAGGGATCCCAAAGATTTGGGACCCTTAGGTTGGGTCCCCTTTAGACAGACACCAGAGCGTGGCCTTATGGGATATGGACACCTAAAGGTGGTCCTAGCTGTTTGTGTGTGAAAAGGGAGTTTCCCTGTAGTTCTAACAGCTCTCACTAGGTGGCAGTGTGATGCCTTATAAAAAGGGATGACACACATTTCTGTGTAAGTTCTTTACTCCTGGGACCCCCTTCTGTAAGAGACCAGCTACAGGCTCCAGTTAGAGTGTTCAGAGAGATCTGTTATAGTCACTCTAGGAGTGAGAGAGTAGACAGAGTATTTAGAAAGGGCAGTCTGAAGCCCCTCCGAGGAGATAGTGAGGTTATGACCTCCCGGTATTACTGGCCAGAGTTCAGATACACTAAGTGGCCAGCTCAGGTGGTAGCTATGGACCATAGAAAGAAGATTGCCTAAGCAAGAGGGTCTTCTGGTGTGAGTACCAGGGAGAGGCCTAAGAGAAAGGGTCTCTTGGTGGAACTACCAGGAAGTGAGAGGGTCTCCTAGGAGAAATAAGGAGCACAGTACCTGAACCTGCGTATCATATTATTGGGTGTTCAAGTTCATTTGGTAATTCAGCACTTCCAGTCTCCTGGCCAATTCCTTAAAGAGTGGATCCTCAACTGCCTGGTAAGCGCTTCCATATAAGCAGAGGCACAGGGCTCCTGTAGCGCCACACACATACAATTGCATGCTAGAAGTTCAGCAGTAGCAAAAGAGGGCTACATTTGGAGGCTCTGCTGAGATAGAAGCAGAAATCGTTAAGCAAGGGCCCTAAGGGAATTGTGGCCTTGTGTGACTGTTGCTCCCTTTTCTTATGACCGTGCTAAATTTGGGCCCACCCTGATCCATCAGGGACATTTGGCACGAAAAGAACAAGGCAAGGCTCCTAGCCAATCAGGTTGCAGGGCTGTTGGTGCCAAAAGGAAACTGGAAGACATTGGAATCATTGGAAAGTGCACCAAGAGGCCTGGGCGTGACAGAGAGACCTGACATCACGGCGGCCATCTTAGAATGGCATGAGCCAGCAACGAGAAGCAGTGTGTGTGATCCACCCAGGGTGATTACAATGTCCGGGAGCGAAGGGACCAACCTTGCCTCATTTCCGGAAAAGCCTGCAGATTGTATTGCATTCGATGCCGGGTTTCGCTATGTGTGGGCCGGATTGTTTGGAGAGAAAATCATGGTGCATGGTGACCCCATAATAGTACCCTTGTGTGGCCAGTGCAGAATGGAGGCATATCAGCCCTATTGTGTTTATTTAATGTGTAATGATTCCCTTTTCTCTGTAATAATAAAACAGTACCTGTACTTGATCCCAACTAAGATATAATTACCCCTTATTGGGGGCAGAACAGCCCTATTGGGTTTATTTCATGGTTAAATGATTCCCTTTTCTCTGTAATAATAAAACAGTACCTGTACTTGATCCCAACTAAAATATAATTACCCCTTATTGGGGGCAGAACAGCCCTATGGGGTTTATTTCATGGTTAAATGATTCCCTTTTCTCTGTAATAATAAAACAGTACCTGTACTTGATCCCAACTAAAATATAATTACCCCTTATTGGGGCAGAACAGCCCTATTGGGTTTATTGAATGGTTAAATGATTCCCTTTTCACTATAATAATAAAACAGTACCTGTACTTGATCCCAACTAGGATATAATTACCCCTTATTGGGGGCAGAACAGCCCTATTGGGTTTATTTCATGGTTAAATGATTCCCTTTTCTCTGTAATAACAAAACAGTACCTGTACTTGATCCCAACTAAGATATAATTACCCCTTATTGGGGGCAGAACAGCCCTATTGGGTTTATTTCATGGTTAAATGATTCCCTTTTCTCTGTAATAATTAAACAGTACCTGTACTTGATCCCAACTAAGATATAATTACCCCTTATTGGGGGCAGAACAGCCCTATTGGGTTTATTTCATGGTTAAATGATTCCCTTTTCTTTGTAATCATAAAACAGTACCTGTACTTGATCCCAACTAAGATATAATTACCCCTTATTGGGGGCAGAACAGCCCTATTGGGTTTATTTAATGGTTAAATGATTCCCTTTTCTCTGTAATAATAAAACAGTACCTGTACTTGATCCCAACTAAGATATAATTACCCCTTATTGGGGGCAGAACAGCCCTATTGGGTTTATTTCATGGTTAAATGATTCCCTTTTCTTTGTAATAATAAAACAGTACCTGTACTTGATCCCAACTAAGATATAATTACCCCTTATTGGGGGCAGAACAGCCCTATTGGGTTTATTTAATGGTTAAATGATTTCCTTTTCTCTGTAATAATAAAACAGTACCTGTACTTGATCCCAACTAAGATATAATTACCCCTTATTGGGGGCAGAACAGCCCTATTGGGTTTATTTAATGGTTTAATGATTCCCTTTTCACTGTAATAATAAAACAGTACCTGTACTTGATCCCAACTAGGATATAATTACCCCTTATTGGGGCAGAACAGCCCTATTGGGTTTATTTCATGGTTAAATGATTCCCTTTTCTCTGTAATAATAAAACAGTACCTGTACTTGATCCCAACTAAGATATAATTACCCCTTATTGGGGCAGAACAGCCCTATTGGGTTATTTAATGGTTAAATGATTCCCTTTTCTCTGTAATAATAAAACAGTACCTGTACTTGATCCCAACTAAGATATAATTACCCCTTATTGGGGCAGAACAGCCCTATTGGGTTTATTTAATGGTTAAATGATTCCCTTTTCTCTGTAATAATAAAACAGTACCTGTACTTGATCCCAACTAAGATATAATTACCCCTTATTGGGGCAGAACAGCCCTATTGGGTTTATTTAATGGTTAAATGATTCCCTTTTCTCTGTAATAATAAAACAGTACCTGTACTTGATCCCAACTAAGATATAATTACCCCTTATTGGGGCAGAACAGCCCTATTGGGTTTATTCAATATTTAAATTATTTTTAGCAGACTTAAGTTATGGAGATCCAAATTACGGAAAGATCCCTTATCCGGAAACCCCCAGGTCCCAAACATTCTGGATAACAGGTCCCATACCTGTAATTATAAAAAGTCTTCATATACTGTTCATTTCTACTGAATTGTATAACTAACCATAGTGGCTCATAGTGGTCACTCAAATAACCATAAACTCTATAGGTTTTAAACTACAGATACATTCAAACCGAGTATGAGTATAAAGTGGTTTAATGATATACTGTGTTGCATACATATGTATATGATGGTCTATTATCTGGAAACCGTTTATCCAGAAAGCTCTGAATTACAGGACGATAATTACCCATAGATTCCATTTTAATCAAAAAATTCAGATTTTTACGTACCTAAGTAGAAGTCCAACAAAGCTTCCAAAAAAGCAATAAGGTAAGTTAAAAATGAAGAAAATTGTATTGGAGGGAGTAGTAAAACAAATTCAAGGTATTATATGGAAACCCATTATCCCTAAAAAACTCTGAATTATAACAAACCCATCTCTAATATAGTCCATTAAGAAAATAATTCTTATTTTTAAAATGATTCCCTTTTCTCTGTAATAATAAAACAGTACCTGTACTTGATCCCAACTAAGATATAATTACCCCTTATTGGGGCAGAACAGCCCTATTGGGTTTATTTAATGGTTAAATGATTCCCTTTTCTCTGTAATAATAAAACAGTACCTGTACTTGATCCCAACTAAGATATAATTACCCCTTATTGGGGCAGAACAGCCCTATTAGGTTTATTTAATGGTTAAATGATTCCCTTTTCTCTGTAATAATAAAACAGTACCTGTACTTGATCCCAACTAAGATATAATTACCCCTTATTGGGGCAGAACAGCCCTATTGGGTTTATTTAATGGTTAAATGATTCCCTTTTCTCTGTAATAATAAAACAGTACCTGTACTTGATCCCAACTAAGATATAATTACCCCTTATTGGGGCAGAACAGCCCTATTGGGTTTATTTCATGGTTAAATGATTCCCTTTTCTCTGTAATAATAAAACAGTACCTGTACTTGATCCCAACTAAGACATAATTAACCTTTATTGAAGGTAAAACAATCCTATTGGGGTTAATTAAAGGGGACCTGTCATCCTGAAAAATAATCACAGATTTATCTCTATCATGTTAGTTGAGCAAAATAGACTTCACTTACACTAAATAAACAATATAAATCTTATTTCCTTCAGTGTTGAAATTGCTCAGTCACAGTAAGCAGGCAGCAGCCATTTTGTGGACACTGTTAGTAATGCCAAAATCCTGTTTATTTGATAAAATGGCTACACAATTAGATGGCGAGGAGGAAGGGGATAGTGCAGTGATATTTCTGAAGTGCTGGATGGAAAGTGAAAGTTCTTACCTGCTCCACCTCTATCCCTAAGGCATAGCAATTTATGATTGACAGCTGGGATTTTTATATGTGGGTGACAGGTCCCCTTTAATGTTTTAATTTATAAAGTATGGGGATCCATATTACACAGACACCCCTTATTCAGGAAAACCCAAGCAGTCTGGATAACAGATCCCATTCCTTTATATATAAGTATACATTGCTTCATCCTCTCTCAGTGATGCGCAATGCGAGTGGTCTCTGATTATTCCTGCCCCCGGGGCATTATGTACAGTGAGTGCAGCAGGTAAGTCTCCACCATTGTGTTTCACGGTTGAGGGTTATTCAGTTCTGAAGGAGAAGAGGAGATTTCATTATTAATAATATTAAACCTTTTGCCAGAGCCCTCTGCCCCCCGAGTCGCCAAAACCCCCCATGGGAGTCCAAAACCCCAGCCTGCAATGCTGGCAGCCCCTAGCAACGGGTGCTACCCATTGTCTCATCTATGGCTGGCAACATGTTTAATACAGGTGTCAGACCCCTTATCCGTAAACCCATTATCCAGACAGTTCCAAATTACGGAAAGGCCGTCTCCCATAGACTCCATTTTAATCAAATAATTCAAATTATGGAAAGACCCCTTATCCGGAAAACCCCAGGCTCTGAGCATTCTGGATAATGGGTCCCATACTGGTATAAAGAAGGGACCCTTTGCCATTGGCTTCTACATGAACTCGGCAAGTTTAATCTGGATTAAGTTGAATTTGGATTTTTAGCCTTTTAAACTCATAGTAAATCTCGCAAAAATTGCAGCATTTTTTCTCTGCAACTTTTTCAGAGAGAATTCGAATCAAGTTTAAAATCAAAAATTGATGGTTAATAAATGAGCCCCTAATTGTATAAAAATAGCTTCAGAGATGTTTTGCTTATTCTTTTGTGTTTTCTTTCCACAGATTATTATTCATATAATATACAGTTGGTTCATTTCCCTATGGTACCAAACTGTAAATTATATCCTTATAAACAGTGATGTCATCAGTTATAATCAGAGCATAGTGATGTCATTTCTGTCACATGACTCACTGAAACTTGAAATATGAGGATATTAGAAGTCACCTCTGAGTTCCATGGCCTGTATAAAAGCCCTCGGCCTTCAGCCATGGAACTCTTCTGTGACTTAAGGTGGCCATACACGGGCCAATTCAGCAGCTTATCGGCCCGTGTAGGGGCAGAAATGATGGCCATGCCTGACCAATATCTGGCCTGATATTGGCCACATTTTGATTGGGCAGTTTAAAAGATTAAGTTGGATTAGGGACCGCATCGGCTCATTGATGCGGTCCCTGAACCGACTGCCCCGTTGCCGCCATTATAATTCTTCACTTGTATGGGCACCTTTATAATATCCCTATATGTTACAATTGGGGGTACTTTATTCACTATATATTATAAGGAACTCCTTGGGGACTTATAATATCCCTATATGTTACAATTGGGGGCACTTTATTCACTATAGATTATAAGGAACTCCTCGGGAACTTATAATATCCCTATATGTTACAATAGTACAATATAGGGCACTTTATTCACTATATATTATAAGGAACTCCTCGGGGGCTTATAATATCCCTATATGTTACAATAGGGGGCACTTTATTCACTATATATTATAAGGAACTCCTCGGGAACTTATAATATCCCTATATGTTACAATAGGGGGCACTTTAATCACTATATATTATAAGGAACTCCTCGGGGGGCTTATAATATCCCTATATGTTACAATAGGGGGCACTTTATTCACTATATATTATAAGGAACTCCTCAGGGGCTTATAATATCCCTATAAGTTACAATAGGGGGCACTTTATTCACTATATATTATAAGGAACCCCTTGGGGGACTTATAATATCCCTATATGTTACAATAGGGGGCACTTTATTCACTATATATTATAAGGAACTCCTCGGGGACTTATAATATCCCTATATGTTACAATAGGGGGTACTTTATTCACTATATATTATAAGGAACTCCTCGGGAACTTATAATATCCCTATATGTTACAATAGGGGGCACTTTATTCACTATATATTATAAGGAACTCCTCGGGGGCTTATAATATGCCTATATGTTACAATAGGGGGCACTTTATTCACTATATATTATAAGGAACTCCTCGGGAACTTATAATATCCCTATATGTTACAATAGGGGGCACTTTATTCACTATATATTATAAGGAACTCCTCAGGGGGCTTATAATATCCCTATATGTTACAATAGGGGGCACTTTATTCACTATATATTATAAGGAACCCCTCGGGGACTTATAATATCCCTATAAGTTACAATAGGGGGCACTTTATTCACTATATATTATAAGGAACCCCTTGGGGGACTTATAATATCCCTATATGTTACAATAGGGGGCACTTTATTCACTATATATTATAAGGAACCCCTTGGGGGACTTATAATATCCCTATATGTTACAATAGGGGGCACTTTATTCACTATATATTATAAGGAACTCCTCGGGAACTTATAATATCCCTATATGTTACAATAGGGGGCACTTTATTCACTATATATTATAAGGAACTCCTCGGGGGCTTATAATATCCCTATATATTACAATAGGGGGTATTTTATTCACTATATGATCACTATTGTGTTACTAACGTGTGTTGGAGAAACACTAATATCCATAACATCGACCCCCATTCATGTTAGTTGCAGGCAGAAAATAAGTGTAATACAATATACAATAAAATGAAATAGAAAATAAATCAATTACCAGCATAAAGTATTGTTCGTCATTTAGAACTTTCCTTCCCAAAACAATGACAGAGACAGAGGTGAAGAAAGCGGTGAGAGCGAATAGGAGCACCAAGGAACTCACTGCCACCCGGAGACCCTGGGAGTAAAGAGAAAAGAAAAACAGATTAAAGGGGACCTGTCACCCTAAGAAATAATTCCAAATCCTTTTGAATCAGGTTAGTAGAGCAAAATAAACTTTACTTGCACTATTTCAATTATTGAATTTATTTTCCCTTCAGTCTTGGACTAGTAGTCACAGCCAGCAGGCCGG
This sequence comes from Xenopus tropicalis, assembly GCF_000004195.4. NCBI lineage: Eukaryota > Metazoa > Chordata > Amphibia > Anura > Pipidae > Xenopus > Xenopus tropicalis. The sequence continues at coordinate 178,358,962 of NC_030678.2, read as the reverse complement.
CGCCATTTTGTGTGCACTGTTATTAAGGCAAAGCTGTGTATCCCCCCAAAATCTTATGCATTTGCCATCTAGGGGATATCTAGGAAGTGCTGAATGGGAAGTTCAAGTAATTATTATTAAAAATCTGAGCTGTCAATCATATATTGCCTGCCCCGCCTCTATGCCTGCGGCATAGAGGCGGGGCAGGCAATATATGATTGACAGCTCAGATTTTTAAATACATTTATAACAGCTATGGATGATTTAGATGATCACTCTCAAAGGTGAACATCCCCTTTAAAGCTGTAGTTAAAGGGACACTATACCCCCAATGTAGGTCTCTATAAAAATATATTGCATAAACAACTTGTATGTAAAGCCCTGCTTCATCTAAATAAACCATTTTCATATAAATATACTTTTTTTTTAGCAGAATGTGCTATTGGGTAATCCTAAATAGGTAACTGCCATTTTATGTACTAAGCCCCGCCCCCTGGGATCATAGGAGTCCCAGTGCACACAAACAAGCCAAGGCACACATACATGCTAGGCCCCATCAGCCAATGAATGGGAAGAGTTCTGCCTTTTGCTCCCACACTACTTCCTGTTACAGGTAGAGCTGCATCACTTCCTGTCAGCTGATCTCTGAGGGAGCACACAGCCCATCACAAAATGGCGGCTCAAGGGAAAGGATGTAAAAGGGCAATATTTACTGATATATATGAGACATGGGGATAAAGGGACAGACTTGTTCAGTGCTGGGAAACTGTGCTTATTGCTCCCAACTCCAATTGCAGGAACAGAGAACAGGGAGCCGGATTTACTCACATCAGCTGGGATTCTCATTGGAGGATTTTTCGCATGTTAAAGCAGTCGCTGGCTGTGGGGATTTGGGGGAAAGTTTTATTGGGCAATATTGCTTTAAGAATACAGCCCTGATGTTGCTGGACTACAGCTCCCAGCATGCCCCAAGCTTCATTATATGTTACATTATTGTGGGATTTGTAGCCCAGTAACAACTGAGTAACATTGGGTTGATCTGCGCTGGGCAGCAGGGTTTAGTTACCCTTTAACCTTATTATGTTTTTTTATAGTACAAAGTGCAATAAATATATCAAACTCACATAAACCTCCTCGCTGTCATAGCCATAGTAGTAGTAGTAATCATAGCTATCTCTATCTGTTGTTCTTGATAAGTTGCAGTGAGTTGCTGCGTCATGGTACTGGGCAATCCAAGAAATGGTTGTTTCTCTGTACAGCTGAACCATATAAAGGATAAGCGCCACTGCCCCAAGCACTGCATTCACAGCATTAGATCCCAACGATGCCTTTATCTAAAATAATCAGAAACATATTCATTATGGGAGTCATATTTACAGTCACAGCCAGCAGGCCGGCGCCATTTTGTAAATATGATTCCAAAGGCAAAGCTTTATTTCCCCTAAAATCTAATGCAATTGCCATCAAGGTGATATCTAGGAAGTGCTGAATGGAAATTAAAAGTCATTATAATTGAAAATCTAAATCTAAATTAAAAATACCTATTTATAATAGGTATGGATGATTTAATTAAAAAAAAAGAATTTGGGTTTCATGTTCCCCCCCTTAAATCAAAAGATACCTACATTAAGACATAGGCGTGGTCACATCAAAATGTGTAAAAAATGTGCAACTTGAAGGGTAAGGAAAGAAATTTTGGCATTTTACTGCCAATAGATTCACCACGTTAGTGCCACCTAGAACCCTATATTTATTCTGCAGAAAGCTTTACCTGCCTGAGTAACAGCCCTAGAAGCTCCCTCTGTTTGTTTAAGATGCCATTTTAGCTTGGTCTCAGTAGCTTCCCTACTGTAGCTCTGGCTGGTAGCCAATTCTGATGGGAGGGGGAGTGAATTCTGATGGGAGGGAGAGTGAATTCTGATGGGAGGGAGGAGTAAATTCTAATGGGAGGGGGGAGTGAATTCTGATGGGAGGGGGAAGTGAATTCTGATGGGAGGGGGAGCAAATTCTGATGGGAGGGGGAGTGAATTCTGATGGGAGGGGGAACGAATTCTGATGGGAGGGGCAGCGAATTCTGATGGGAGGGGGAGCGAATTCTGATGGGAGGGGGAGTGAATTCTGATGGGAGGGGTAGGAGAGCAGACTTGTGCCCTGCCCTAAAGGATATTTCTGGGAGAGGAAGTCTGATTCCCTAAGAACATGTTTACAAAAAAGGAAACAAGAAATCCTGTGTTTCTATTGATAGAGGACTCAGTGTAGCATTCCTGTGAGTGCTTATGGCTGTATTTACATAGACCTTTCTGATAAAGCTACTGAGTTCGTACCTTTCCTTCTCCTAACTTATGAAAATGATCCCAATGGGAGGAGCAGCGGTAGTGTAATAATTCATCTACATTTTGGTAAAAGTTACTGGCAAGAGGGGCAACTGATTGATGTCCATTACACCCCCCCCCAGGTTTCCTGGTATAACCCACCCTCTGAATCTGTTTCATATCTAGTCTGTGTTTCTTATCCCAACCGGCTATACCCTTTGGGAATTCCTTATATCCCCACGCCGTACATGCCACGGGCCAAAATGTAAACCCTATGGGGCAGTTTTTCACTGTGCCTTAAAAATCTGTACAATCGTATGATCATATTCCAGCTATACACAGTTTGTATTCGTACAGTTCATCATTATTAGAGGAAAACACCATGTTTTTTTATTACCATTTTAACATTTTCTGTCGTTGCCAAAACCACAGTCATACATCCCGCGTAAATGCCCTTTAGAAAAGAATAAAAACGTTGTCAAAAAAATTATATACAATAGTTGCATTTATGTTTGTTTGAAGATGGTAAAACCTATATACACAGCACAAACACACACAAAAATGATACGTCAAGCGCTATTTCAAAGTATAGGTATGGGATCCCTTATCTGGAAACCTGTTATCCAGAAAGCTCAGAATTACCAAAAGCCTGTCTCCCATAGACTCCAGTCCTATTGGGTTTATTTAATGGTTAAATGATTCCCTTTTCTCTGTAATAATAAAACAGTACCTGTACTTGATCCCAACTAAGATATAATTACCCCTTATTGGGGGAAGAACAGCCCTATTGGGTTTATTTAATGGTTAAATGATTCCCTTTTCTCTGTAATAATAAAACAGTACCTGTACTTGATCCCAACTAAGATATAATTACCCCTTATTGGGGGCAGAACAGCCCTATTGGGTTTATTTAATGGTTAAATGATTCCCTTTTCTCTGTAATAATAAAACAGTATCTGTACTTGATCCCAACTAAGATATAATTACCCCTTATTGGGGGCAGAACAGCCCTATTGGGTTTATTTAATGGTTAAATGATTCCCTTTTCTCTGTAATAATAAAACAGTACCTGTACTTGATCCCAACTAAGATATAATTACCCCTTATTGGGGGCAGAACAGCCCTATTGGGTTTATTTAATGGTTAAATGATTCCCTTTTCTCTGTAATAATAAAACAGTACCTGTACTTGATCCCAACTAAGATATAATTACCCCTTATTGGGGGAAGAACAGCCCTATTGGGTTTATTTAATGGTTAAATGATTCCCTTTTCTCTGTAATAATAAAACAGTACCTGTACTTGATCCCAACTAAGATATAATTACCCCTTATTGGGGGAAGAACAGCCCTATTGGGTTTATTTAATGGTTAAATGATTCCCTTTTCTCTGTAATAATAAAACAGTACCTGTACTTGATCCCAACTAAGATATAATTACCCCTTATTGGGGCAGAAAAGCCCTATTGGGTTTATTTCATGGTTAAATGATTCCCTTTTCTCTGTAATAATAAAACAGTACCTGTACTTGATCCCAACTAAGATATAATTACCCCTTATTGGGGCAGAACAGCCCTATTGGGTTTATTTCATGGTTAAATGATTCCCTTTTCTCTGTAATAATAAAACAGTACCTGTACTTGATCCCAACTAAGATATAATTACCCCTTATTGGGGGCAGAACAGCCCTATTGGGTTTATTTAATGGTTAAATGATTCCCTTTTCTCTGTAATAATAAAACAGTACCTGTACTTGATCCCAACTAAGATATAATTACCCCTTATTGGGGGCAGAACAGCCCTATTGGGTTTATTTAATGGTTAAATAAGGGTGGATCTGTTTATGGGCGCTGGGACATGAGTATCACCTGACCGTGTTAATGATATTAATGAGAGAGGGGTTGGGGTATATCTATCTAACTGAAAGCCAAGATTGTAGGAACAGAGGCTGTTCTTGGGCTTGGAATGTCTTTCAAAGGTGAGTGGAGAAGAAAATGAAGAGTAAGGCCATTTCTACTGTTGTGCCAACCCTAGCCCCCAGCTTCCTCCCATATATTCTCTGCTGAAGTTCCCCTGGGTGCCGAAACTGCCCTAAATCTGCCGCTTAGTGTAGGGAAGTTAAAGGCGCCATCATGCCTTGACTTCTGACCTCTGACCTTCCCCAATAGGGATCTCGCTGGGGCACGCGTAGCCAAAGCTGATTCAGGAGGCAGATTCGGAGGCATGTGCCCAAGCAACATCCATTCAGCGCTCTGACAGAAGGGCATCAGGAGACGGGGCAGAAAGCCCGACAGATTGTGGGAGAAAATCCCAGAAAAGGGGTGCCTCTCTCGTAAAGTCTTGAATGTGAGTGTGTGAGAAAGTGCTCCTCATGCTCTTATCCTATCCCGACTCATGCTCTCATCCTATCCCGACTCATGCTCTCATCCTATCACAACTGGGCTACTGTAACCTGCTACTAACCGGCCTCCCTAACTCCCATCTTTCCCCCCTACAGTCTGTATTAAATACTGCTGCCAGAATTCTCCCCCTCTCACCCAGGAGAGTTCAGGCCCTTCCCCTGCTAAAGTCCTTATCGTGGCTTCCTATTAAACAAAGAATATCTTACAAACTCCTTCTCTTAACCTTTCCCCCATTCCTCTGCCCCCTCACTACATCTCTTCCCTTGTGTCTCCGTACGTTCCTGGCCGACTCCTCTGCCCCTCACTACATCTCTTCCCTTGTGTCTCCGTACGTTCCTGGCCGACTCCTCTGCTCCTCACTACATCTCTTCCCTTGTGTCTCCGTACGTTCCTGCCGACTCCTCTGCTCCTCACTACATCCCTTCCCTTGTGTCTCCGTACGTTCCTGGCTGACTCCTCTGCTCCTCACTACATCTCTTCCCTTGTGTCTCCGTACATTCCTGTCGACTCCTCTGCTCCTCCTCTGCCCCTTACTGCATCTCTTCCCTTGTGTCTCTGTACGTTCCTTCCTGGCCGACTCCTCTGCTCCTCCTCTGCCCCTCACTACATCTCTTCCCTTGTGTCTCCGTACGTTCCTGCCGACTCCTCTGCTCCTCACTACATCTCTTCCCTTGTGTCTCCGTACATTCCTGTCGACTCCTCTGCTCCTCCTCTGCCCCTTACTGCATCTCTTCCCTTGTGTCTCTGTACGTTCCTTCCTGGCCGACTCCTCTGCTCCTCCTCTGCCCCTCACTACATCTCTTCCCTTGTGTCTCCGTACGTTCCTGCCGACTCCTCTGCTCCTCACTACATCTCTTCCCTTGTGTCTCCGTACGTTCCTGGCCGACTCCTCTGCTCCTCACTACATCTCTTCCCTTGTGTCTCCGTACGTTCCTGCCGACTCCTCTGCTCCTCACTACATCTCTTCCCTTGTGTCTCCGTACGTTCCTGCCGACTCCTCTGCTCCTCACTACATCTCTTCCCTTGTGTCTCCGTACGTTCCTGCCGACTCCTCTGCTCCTCACTACATCTCTTCCCTTGTGTCTCCGTATGTTCCTGGGCAACTCCTCTGCTCCTCACAGAGCAACCGCTTGGTTGTGCCCCCCCCACTACTACTGCTGTTTCACACCTTAACCCTTTCTGTCCTGCTGCCCCTCACATTGGGAATGCCCTCCCTGATTTTCTCCCTCAGTCTGTTTAAAACTAAACTTAAAGACTCCCTATTGGAGCACTCGCCCAGCACCTGATCCGGGAACTGGCACTTATTATATTATATTGTCACCCACTGTGACCTACAGCACTTATATTTGCCTATTTGTTTCTGTAAGTTACCCTCCCATATAGATTGTAAGCTCTACGGGGCAGGGACCTCCATCCTCTTGTGTCTTTGTCTGTTAACTTATTGCAACTGTATCTTGAATTTATCTGTATTTATTGTTATACTGTGTATTTATCTATTATCTTAATAACCCCCTGTTTGTATCAATGTATTCTACTGTACAGCGCTGGGTACATAAGTAGCACTTTATAAATAAAGATATACATACTGTACATACATACATACACACATACATACATACATACACACATACATAATACATACAAATACACACACATATATACACTGTAAGGGGAGCAAATATCTTACCACCAAGCCGCCCCAAAAGTAAACTCGACTTTGTGTGGTTAATGAATATAATTCCTCCTCGGCCGCAGTCATGATGATTCCAAACGATATCTGCATCAGCCCAGCGAGGATCAGCACGGTCTGCAAGGAAAGGGAATCTCTTAACCTGTGACTTAGGGGCACATTTACAAAAACTAGAATTTTTTTTACTTGACATGATATTTTTTGCAAAAAACAACAAAATTCTTGTATTTATTAAATGTCACAATAATGTTGGCAGGGTGGAACAAAAATATTGAGTCTGATATTCACGATTGTCTGAGAAATTATTAAAATTTAAATGGCCGTTCAGTACTTAAGCAGCCATTTTAGGAGCATTGGCCCTGATCCTTGGAAATCAATACTGTGTTTTAGTTCCACTTGAAACTGGGTGAAATAAAAAAAAATGATGGGATTAACTTTCCCTTGAAGGTGTGAAATAGAAAACAATGTTACGTGACCCTTCCTAGTATCTTGCTTGATCCTTGGCCTTGGTTGCCCTTACACCTGGCCTAACTTTCCCATGCCTGCTCCCTGCCCTACCCATGTCCTGTTATTCAGCCTTTGCCTACTCGCTGCACCTTGACCTATTCCCTGACTTTGCCTGACCAGAACTTGGACTTTGCCTTGTCTGCCCTGACCCCTGGACTTGCCTTTGCTCAATTAGCCAGGAATGAAGAGCCCAATTACCCGGCCTGCCTACCAGCTACCCACACCCAATGCCCCCTGAGATACCCTTACATCCCAAGGATATTGCACAGACAAATGTTTCCCCCTTTGCAAAATTAAGTCCCAGGGCCACCATCACGGGGGCACAGGGGGGACAGTTGTCCCGGGTCTTGATGATCCTCGTTCTTTAAAGAATTCCGGGCCCTGATTGGTTGCGCCCCATGTGTGTGTGATGTCAGTACGCACGGGGTGCAACCATATAAAAGTATGGGCTGCAGGGGGAGCCAGGGACAGATGCAGCCAAAGGACTGAGAAGGCAGGCGGAAACAGGAGGTTGGAGTTGGGGGGGAGCCCCTGGAGGGAGGACGATGCTGTGGGGAGCTGATGGATGCTGAGGGGGAGCTGCAGGATGCTGGGGAGTGGAGCTGGAGGATGCTGAGGGGGGAGCTGGAGAATCCTGAGGGGGGGAGCTGCAGGATGCTGGGGGGAGCTGCAGGATGCTGGGGCGGAGCTGCAGGATGCTGAGGGTTGGAGCTGCAGGATGCTGGGGGGAGCTGCAGGATGCTGAGGGGGAGCTGCAGGATGCTGGGGGGGAGCTGGAGGATGCTTAGGGGGGAGCTGCAGGATGCTGGGGGGGAGCTGCAGGATGCTGGGGAGTGGAGCTGGAGGATTCTGAGGGGGGGAGATGGAGGATCCTGAGGGGGGGACCTGCAGGATGCTGAGGGGGGAGCTGCAGGATGCTGGGGGGGGCATTGCATGATGCTGGGGGGGAGCTGGAGGATGCTGAGGGGGGGAGCTGCAGGATGCTGAGGGGGAGCTGCAGGATGCTGGGGGGGAGCTGCAGGATGCTGAGGGGGAGCTGCAGGATGCTGGGGGGGAGCTGGAGGATGCTGAGGGGGGGAGCTGCAGGATGCTGAGGGGGAGCTGCAGGATGCTGGGGGGGAGCTGGAGGATGCTGAGGGGGGAGCTGCAGGATGCTGGGGAGTGGAGCTGGAGGATTCTGAGGGGGGGAGCTGGAGGATCCTGAGGGGGGGGAGCTGCAGGATGCTGGGGGGGGAGCTGCAGGATGCTGGGGGGGAGCTGCAGGATGCTGAGGGGGGAGCTGCAGGATGCTGGGGGGGCATTGCATGATGCTGGGGGGGAGCTGGAGGATGCTGAGGGGGGGAGCTGGAGGATGCTGAGGAGGGGAGCTGCAGGATGCTGAGGGGGAGCTGCAGGATGCTGGGGGGGGAGCTGCAGGATGCTAAGGGGGAGCTGCAGGATGCTGGGGGGGAGCTGCAGGATGCTGAGGGGGAGCAGGAAGCAGTGGGGAGTGGGCCATAGTATTAGGACACAGGGGGTGGACCAGCAATGTTTAAGGGGGCCCTGGGATGGCACCAATGCAAAATGTAACCCCTGGCTACCAATGTTTTAGGGGGGCCCTGGCTACCAATGTCTGTGTGTCCTTTGTACTGATGGCAGTGGTTTCTGGGGAAGGGCCATTGGGGGCATGGGAGGAGGGGCCCAGAAAATGTTGTTGTGAGGGGCCCCATGATTTCTGATGGCGGCCCTGAAGTTGAAAGCTGTATCAGTGCTGGAGCGCCTTCTCCCTGCAGTTGGGAACATGATGGTGCACAATAACTCCCTGAGCAATATCAGCGTCAGTACCAGAGCGGCCATTTTACTCACACCCAGCGCCTTCATGTGCAGCTCCTTATGCGCCTTAAAGGTCACCGGGGTCTTTTTAGCCCCAGAAGCGGTTGCAGCATCATCTGTTGCCGGCAGAATCTGAGTGGTGATGCTGAGGTTTCCCACTTGGGCAGTGCTGACAGCCATTTTGGCCCAGGAAGTTGTTCCTGTAAAGAAAAGTAACATTTAAAAAGGAAAAAAACACATTTTTTTTGCAGAAAGGAGAAGAAAAAAACAACATTGTGGGGTTCATGGCATTAAGTGCGGGTTATTTAATGGTATTTGGCTGCAAAACTCCATTATAATAACAATCAGTGTTTATTGCACATCTGAAAATATCTTTAAATGCAGCGAGTTCATTTATACCATGGCCGGCAGTGACCACAATGCAGCCCTTTACTTAAAGGCAAACTAAACCCCACAATGAATACGTAACCAACAGACAGTTTATATTATGTTAAGTGGCCTATTAAAGAATCTCCCAAACTGGAATATATATATCAGTAAATATTGCCCTTTTACATCCTTTCCCTTGAGCCGCCATTTAGGGCTGTAGTCCTCAAACTATAGCCCACTCACGGCTGCACCCTCTGGCTCCCCCTGCACCCTCCGGCTCCCCCCTGTGCCCTCTGACTCCCCCCTGCACCCTCTGAATACCCCATGCACCCTCCGGCTCCCCCCTGTGCCCTCTGACTCCCCCCTGCACCCTCTGAATACCCCATGCACCCTCCGGCTCCCCCCTGTGCCCTCTGACTCCCCCCTGCACCCTCTGAATACCCCATGCACCCTCCGGCTCCCCCCTGTGCCCTCTGACTCCCCCCTGCACCCTCTGAATACCCCATGCACCCTCCGGCTCCCCCCTGTGCCCTCTGACTCCCCCCTGCACCCTCTGAATACCCCATGCACCCTCCGGCTCCCCCCCTGTGCCCTCTGGCTCCCCCCTGCATCCTCCGGCTCCTCCCTGCACCCTCCAGCTCCTCCCTGTGCCCTCCGGCTCCCCCCTGCACCCTCTGGCTCCCCCCTGCACCCCCCGGCTCCCCCCTGTGCCCTCCGACTCCCCCCTCCAACTACCCCCTGCACCCCCCAGCTCCCCCCTGTAACCTCTGACTCCCCCCCTGCACCCTCCGACTCCCCCCTGCACCCTCTGGCTCCCCCCTGCACCCTCTGGCTCCCTCTCTCCACCCCCCGGCTCCCCCCTGTGCCCTCCGACTCCCCCCTGCACCCTCCTACTCCCCCCTGCACCCTCCAGATCCCCTCTGCACCCTCTGGCTCCCCCCTGAGTCCTCTGGCTCCCTCCAGCTCCCCCCTGCACTCACCAACTCCACCCTGCACCCTCCAGCTCCCCCCTGCACCCTCCGGCTCCTCCCTGCGCCCTCCGGCGCCACCCTATGCCCTCCCTGCTCCCCTGCTGCGTCTGCAGACAGGTAGTAGCCAGGGGTGAGGACGCAGTGGGGGCCGGGTAAATTACCATAGTTTGAGGATTGTTTAAACACAGTTCACAGAAATAAAAAGAACCCTATAAAAATCATGGCAGTGTCTCTTTAAAATAACAAAGTTCTATCCTAAAACTTGCAGCCGCGGCTCAGCCAGGAGGAGCCCAGTCCGGTGCAGAAGGTCCCTGGTTCTAATCCTGACACAGGACTTCATATTTTTTTTTATTAACTTTTTAAAAACGAATTTAAGAGTAAAAGTCATGTTTCAAAAGACGCAATGGGAACACAACTCCCCAGCAGCTCCTTGTTGAATAAGTGGAAATGTTTCTGGCTTTGACTTACCCTTTATCAGACGAGACTCGAGGCGCGTTGCCTGTTTTTGTGAGCTGATAAAATATTTGTTTTCCCTTTCGCAATGAGGAAAAGCCGCAATGGTTTCCGTTATATTGATTTAAGCCAAAGCTTTTCTGCTCAAGGGAGACAGTTTGGTGTTTGTTGCACAATTATTGTCATGTGTGAGTAACGGCCGGAATGTAACGGCTGCTATTAAAGGGGATACAAACCCTGCTGCCCAGCGCGGCTCAACCCAACGTTACTCAGTTGTTACTGGGCTACAAATCCCACAATAATGTAACATATAATGAAGCTTGGGGCATGCTGGGAGCTGTAGTCCAGCAACATCAGGGCTGTATTCTTAAAGCAATATTGCCCAATAAAACTTTCCCCCAAATCCCCACAGCCAGCGACTGCTTTAACATGCGAAAAATCCTCCAATGAGAATCCCAGCTGATGTGAGTAAATCCGGCTCCCTGTTCTCTGTTCCTGCAATTGGAGTTGGGAGCAATAAGCACAGTTTCCCAGCACTGAACAAGTCTGTCCCTTTATCCCCATGTCTGATTCCTGTGCCATATAATGAGGGGAGAAAATGCCATCATTATCTCTATATGTAAGGTACCAGCAAGGGGCCTGACACAGTGCTGGGAATCAGCATTCTCACTGGGCAGTTCTTTTGCATTTATAATCAACTTATTTATCAGTACAATTCTCATTGGGGAATTTCCTTGCATCTATAATGATGGTTTTTGGCAACTTCTATAGCAAAACTAGGGGGCGCCGTGGGGCAGCATCACAGTTGGGGTTATATCCCCTTTAAAAGTATACAGTCAGTTTTAAGTACTGTATGATGTATAAAGTGTCATTTAGAGACAGAAGTAAAGCCAGTCTTCCTTTTTGTCTTCTCTTTCTGGTGTTTGTTTTTAATCTTTTGTGCCGTTTCTAAGCAACTTTTCAATTGGTCTTCATTATTTTATTTTGATAGTTTTTAAAAAATTTGCCTTCTCCTTTTAACTCTTTGCAGCTTTAAAATAAGGGGTCGTGATGAGCAAATTTCTGCATTTCGCCATTTGCAGATTGTTTAGTGCAAAAATTTGTTCAAAAGAAGTTACACATTTTTTGTCAAAGGGACAGATTAGCTCATCACTAATGGGGGTCACTGACCCCGGCAGCCAAACCCTATTGCTCTGTGAGGCTCCAGTTTTATTGTTATTGTTACTTTGTGTAACTTTCATTTCCAATCGGCCCCTCTCCTCTTCCCATATCAGCCTCTCATCCAAGCCACACCCTGGTTGCTAAGGTAACTTGGACCCTAGCAACCAAATAACTGCAGAAACTCCAAACTGGAGAGTAGCTGAACTGAAAAAGAAATAACTAAAAAAAAACTACAAATAATAAAAAATGAGGACCAATTGCAAGTTTTCTTAGACTATTACTCTCTACATTATACTAAAGGTTAACTCTATGGTGGACAGCCCCTTAAATGACTATGTTACTACACAGATTCAGCCAATCCTGGTCCTTCATCTGTTGCAGCCTCGGTGTCAGGGAATTTACAGACCAGAAGGAGGAAACAGGGAGGGGGGAGGCCAATTAAGGTCAGTGGAGGGAGATGGGATTTGGTGCCGAGCTCCCCTTTATATTAATAACAAGTACTGTGACTATACTAAGACTCCCTGCAGTTTCCAGCTATTACTGAATGCTGAAGGATGCTGGGAGTTGTAGTTTAGCAAACAACACAATGTACAAGACTCACCAACCAGCCGTCGCTGCTGCTTTAGAACAAATATTATGGTGGGCGGTGCCTGTGGCCCTGTTTTGTACAAGGGGCCAATCAGAGGGGCGAAGGGGCGGGACCTTGCGTCATATTGCAACAGATGCTGAAGGGGCGATTTAAAGAGAAAGATAAAACTTTCTAATTTAAAGGGACGGTAATACTATAAAGTCAAAAGCTTTTTCTGTTTTTATTTAAAGCTTGTGTCTGTCATTAACAAATAAACTATTTATTGGCAACAGAAGTTTTATAAAACAAATGTTTTCAAATGATAGTTCTGTAGAGAGCCATGAATAACATTTAACCACAGACTGTCCATATAATTAAAGGAACAGTAACACCAAAAAATGAAAGTGTATCAAAGTAATTAATTTATAATGTACTGTTGCCCTGCACTGGTACAGCTGGGGTGTTTGCTACAGAAACCCTACTATAGTTTATATAAATACCCCGCTGTGTAGCCCCGGGGGCAGCCATTCCTGCACTGGTACAGCTGGGGTGTTTGCTACAGAAACCCTACTATAGTTTATATAAATACCCCGCTGTGTAGCCCCGGGGGCAGCCATTCCTCCACCGGTACAGCTGGGGTGTTTGCTACAGAAACCCTACTATAGTTTATATAAATACCCCGCTGTGTAGCCCCGGGGGCAGCCATTCCTGTACAGCTGGGGTGTTTGCTACAGAAACCCTACTATAGTTTATATAAATACCCCGCTGTGTAGCCCCGGGGGCAGCCATTCCTCCACCGGTACAGCTGGGGTGTTTGCTACAGAAACCCTACTATAGTTTATATAAATACCCCGCTGTGTAGCCCCGGGGGCAGCCATTCCTGCACCGGTACAGCTGGGGTGTTTGCTACAGAAACCCTACTATAGTTTATATAAATACCCCGCTGTGTAGCCCCGGGGGCAGCCATTCCTGTACAGCTGGGGTGTTTGCTACAGAAACCCTACTATAGTTTATATAAATACCCCGCTGTGTAGCCCCGGGGGCAGCCATTCCTGCACTGGTACAGCTGGGGTGTTTGCTACAGAAACCCTACTATAGTTTATATAAATACCCCGCTGTGTAGCCCCGGGGGCAGCCATTCCTGCACTGGTACAGCTGGGGTGTTTGCTACAGAAACCCTACTATAGTTTATATAAATACCCCGCTGTGTAGCCCCGGGGGCAGCCGTTCCTGCACCGGTACAGCTGGGGTGTTTGCTACAGAAACCCTACTATAGTTTATATAAATACCCCGCTGTGTAGCCCCGGGGGCAGCCATTCCTGCCCTGGTACAGCTGGGGTGTTTGCTACAGTAACACTACTATAGTTTATATAAATACCCCGCTGTGTAGCCCCCGGGGCAGCCATTCCTGCACTAGTACAGCTGGGGTGTTTGCTACAGAAACCCTACTATAGTTTATATAAATACCCCGCTGTGTAGCCCCCGGGGCAGCCATTCCTGCACTGGTACAGCTGGGGTGTTTGCTACAGAAACCCTACTATAGTTTATATAAATACCCCGCTGTGTAGCCCCCGGGGCAGCCATTCCTGCACTGGTACAGCTGGGGTGTTTGCTACAGAAACCCTACTATAGTTTATATAAATACCCCGCTGTGTAGCCCCGGGGGCAGCCATTCCTGCACTAGTACAGCTGGGGTGTTTGCTACAGAAACCCTACTATAGTTTATATAAATACCCCGCTGTGTAGCCCTGGGGGCAGCCATTCCTGCACCGGTACAGCTGGGGTGTTTGCTACAGAAACCCTACTATAGTTTATATAAATACCCCGCTGTGTAGCCCTGGGGGCAGCCATTCCTGCACCGGTACAGCTGGGGTGTTTGCTACAGAAACCCTACTATAGTTTATATAAATACCCCGCTGTGTAGCCTCGGGGGCAGCCATTCCTGCACTAGTACAGCTGGGGTGTTTGCTACAGAAACCCTACTATAGTTTATATAAATACCCCGCTGTGTAGCCCTGGGGGCAGCCATTCCTGCACCGGTACAGCTGGGGTGTTTGCTACAGAAACCCTACTATAGTTTATATAAATACCCCGCTGTGTAGCCCCGGGGGCAGCCGTTCCTGCACTGGTACAGCTGGGGTGTTTGCTACAGAAACCCTACTATAGTTTATATAAATACCCCGCTGTGTAGCCCCGGGGGCAGCCATTCCTGCACTGGTACAGCTGGGGTGTTTGCTACAGAAACCCTACTATAGTTTATATAAATACCCCGCTGTGTAGCCCCGGGGGCAGCCATTCCTGCACTGGTACAGCTGGGGTGTTTGCTACAGAAACCCTACTATAGTTTATATAAATACCCCGCTGTGTAGCCCCGGGGGCAGCCGTTCCTGCACTGGTACAGCTGGGGTGTTTGCTACAGAAACCCTACTATAGTTTATATAAATACCCCGCTGTGTAGCCCCGGGGGCTCAAGTACCTGTACTTGATCCCAACTAAGATATAATTACCCCTTATTGGGGCAGAACAGCCCTATTGGGTTTATTTCATGGTTAAATGATTCCCTTTTCTCTGTAATAATAAAACAGTACCTGTACTTGATCCCAACTAAGATATAATTACCCCTTATTGGGGGCAGAACAGCCCTATTGGGTTTATTTCATGGTTAAATGATTCAGTAGACTTAAGGTATGAAGATCCAAATTACAGAAAGGTCCCATATCCAGAAAATCCCAGGTCCTGAGCATTCTGGATAACAGGTCCCATACCTGTATAGTATGCTATTTGATAAGATATATTCAATAATGATGGGTTAATACCATGTATAGTATATAGCTGATAATATTTATACTTTACATGTACTCTGTGTGGGGGGCACATATATAAATCTGGGTTTGGGGGGGGGAACTTAGACTTTGGATTGGACTTTAAAGTACATTAATGTTTCCCAAACTCAAAAGTCTTTAAAAAAAATGTATTCCAAACTCCATATTGAAATCATACAGACCCATAATGATCCGCCTTCAGTGATTTGTACCCCTCTAGCACTTAGTTACAGGGGCTGCCAGCCTGGGCACTGCCAATTACAAGTATAAGGCGCCAGTAAGTAATTCTTTCCCTTTGCTGCTTGTTTCTCCCCGTTACTATGCAGCGAGTCCCTAGTGATTATTCCTTTATTAGTCAAGCGGCTTTTATATCCGGCTGGTTATTATGTCGCGGTGGGAATTAAACTGCCTCCTGAATTAGAACTGAGCTGATATTCCTGAATGTGGCAGCAGCGATGGTACCAGCCCTTCTCCCCTGGGTATGCCAAGCTCATATAAACTCTGAGGCACAGCATTAGCCTGGCACATCCTAGGCTGCCATGGGACCCACGTGCCCGAGTCCCGCTGATTAAACATTAATATTTCCTTTCATTGTTCATCCGAGGAATCTGCATGTGAGTTGCCAGTCTGCTGGGCACCTACTGGGCACCGGGTCTGTACAACTACTGGGCACCGGGTCTGTACAACTACTGGGCACCGGGTCTGTACAACTACTGGGCACCGGGTCTGTACAACTACTGGGCACCGTGTCTGTACAACTACTGGGCACCGGGTCTGTACAACTACTGGGCACCGGGTCTGTACAACTACTGGGCACCGTGTCTGTACAACTACTGGGCACTGGGTCTGTACAACTACTGGGCACCGGGTCTGTACAACTACTGGGCACTGGGTCTGTACAACTACTGGGCACCGGGTCTGTACAACTACTGGGCACCGGGTCTGTACAACTACTGGGCACTGGGTCTGTACAACTACTGGGCACTGGGGCTGTACAACTACTGGGCTCCTACTGGGCACCGGGTCTGTACAACTACTGGGCACCGGGTCTAGGGGTGTAAGGCAGTCACGGTTGGGCCCCCGTACCAGTACCACTCTAGGGGTGTAAGGCAGTTAGGGTTGTGCCCCCGTACCAGTACCACTCTAGGGGTGTAAGGCAGTTAGGATTGGGTCCCTGTACCAGTATGGCTCTAGGGGTGTAAGGCAGTTAGGGTTGGGCCCCCGTACCAGTACCACTCTAGGGGTGTAAGGCAGTTAGGGTTGGCCCCCGTACCAGTACATCTCTAGGGGTGTAAGGCAGTTAGGGTTGGGCCCCGTACCAGTAACACTCTAGGGGTGTAAGGCAGTTAGGGTTGGGTCCCCGTACCAGTACCACTCTAGGGGTGTAAGGCAGTTAGGGTTGGGCCCCCGTACCAGTACCACTCTAGGGGTGTAAGGCAGTTAGGGTTGGGCCCCCGTACCAGTACTGCTCTAGGGGTGTAAGGCAGTTAGGGTTGGGTCCCCATACCAATACCACTCTAGGGGTGTAAGGCAGTTAGGGTTTGGCCCCGTACCAGTACCACTCTAGGGGTGTAAGGCAGTTAGGGTTTGGCCCCTGTACCAGTACCGCTCTAGGGGTGTAAGGCAGTTAGGGTTGGGCCCCCATACCAATACCACTCTAGGGGTGTAAGGCAGTTAGGGTTGGGTCCCTGTACCAGTACCGCTCTAGGGGTGTAAGGCAGTTAGGGTTGGGCCCCATACCAATACCACTCTAGGGGTGTAAGGCAGTTAGGGTTGGGTCCCCGTACCAGTACCACTCTAGGGGTGTAAGGCAGTTAGGGTTTGGCCCCTGTACCAGTACCACTCTAGGGGTGTAAGGCAGTTAGGGTTGGGCCCCGTACCAGTACCGCTCTAGGGGTGTAAGGCAGTTAGGGTTGGGCCCCTGTACCAGTACCACTCTAGGGGTGTAAGGCAGTTAGGGTTTGGCCCCGTACCAGTACCACTCTAGGGGTGTAAGGCAGTTAGGGTTTGGCCCCTGTACCAGTACCGCTCTAGGGGTGTAAGGCAGTTAGGGTTGGGCCCCCATACCAATACCACTCTAGGGGTGTAAGGCAGTTAGGGTTGGGTCCCTGTACCAGTACCACTCTAGGGGTGTAAGGCAGTTAGGGTTGGGCCCCGTACCAGTACCGCTCTAGGGGTGTAAGGCAGTTAGGGTTGGGCCCCTGTACCAGTACCGCTCTAGGGGTGTAAGGCAGTTAGGGTTGGGCCCCCATACCAATACCACTCTAGGGGTGTAAGGCAGTTAGGGTTGGGTCCCTGTACCAGTACCACTCTAGGGGTGTAAGGCAGTTAGGGTTGGGCCCCGTACCAGTACCGCTCTAGGGGTGTAAGGCAGTTAGGGTTGGGCCCCTGTACCAGTACCGCTCTAGGGGTGTAAGGCAGTTAGGGTTGGGCCCCCATACCAATACCACTCTAGGGGAGTAAGGCAGTTAGGGTTGGGTCCCTGTACCAGTACCACTCTAGGGGTGTAAGGCAGTTAGGGTTGGGCCCCCATACCAATACCACTCTAGGGGTGTAAGGCAGTTAGGGTTGGGCCCCCGTACCAGTACCACTCTAGGGGTGTAAGGCAGTTAGGGTTGGGTCCCTGTACCAGTACCACTCTAGGGGTGTAAGGCAGTTAGGGTTGGGCCCCGTACCAGTACCGCTCTAGGGGTGTAAGGCAGTTAGGGTTGGGCCCCCATACCAATACCACTCTAGGGGTGTAAGGCAGTTAGGGTTGGGCTCCGGTACCAGTACCACTCTAGGGGTGTAAGGCAGTTAGGGTTGAGTCCCTGTACCAGTACCGCTCTAGGGGTGTAAGGCAGTTAGGGTTGGGCCCCCATACCAATACCACTCTAGGGGTGTAAGGCAGTTAGGGTTGGGCCCCCGTACCAGTACCACTCTAGGGGTGTAAGACAGTTAGGGTTGGGCCCCCATACCAATACCACTCTAGGGGTGTAAGACAGTTAGGGTTGGGCCCCCGTACCAGTACCACTCTAGGGGTGTAAGGCAGTTAGGGTTGGGCCCCCGTACCAGTACCACTCTAGGGGTGTAAGGCAGTTAGGGTTGGGTCCCTGTACCAGTACCACTCTAGGGGTGTAAGGCAGTTAGGGTTGGGTCCCCGTACCAGTACCACTCTAGGGGTGTCATGTGAGCTGTGCTCTGATAAACTTCAGTCACACTTTACTGCTGCGCTGCAAGTTTGAGTGATATCCCCCCCCTCACCCCCAGCAGCTGATCAGCAGAACAATGGGAAGGGAGAAAGATAGCAGCTCCCAGTAGGTATCAGAATAGCACTCAATAGTAAGAAATCCAAGTCCGGCTTGGGACTCCCCCAGTTACATGGGAGTAGGAGAAACAATAGGTTAGCTGAAAGCAGTTCTAATGTGTAGCGCTGGCTGAAAGCTCAGACTCAGGCACAAGGCACTGAGATGGCGCCTACACACCAATATTACAGCTAAGAATTTACCAGTAAATCTTAACTAAACTGACCTTTAGGCTGCCCCCCTGGATTTTGTTGGGCCCCCAGAGGTCCCAGTCCCACAGTTTAGGAACTTCAGATCTATACAATACCCCTAATGTTCCTGAGCCATAGTGCCCGGCCCAAAGGTAAGGACTGGGGTAAATCTTTATTTACTGATCTAGACTTACAAGGAAGGTTGGAATAAAGTCTGAATAGGATTAGGTTTGGGGGTTAAGTTACCCCCCCCCCCCCTTGGCAGCTTTGTGTGATTTACAGACTTTCAGCTTTTGCCCCATTTAGTCCAAGAAATAGCAAAAGACAAACCTATTTCCTTATTATACAGCACTTTCCCTATTTATTGCCCTACTTACCCCCCCACTCACCTCCTTTTCAATTTCTGCCCTTGGGGCTGCAGTCTTGCCCCTTTACCTGCCTCCCACAAATGGCAAATGGCTGCCGGGGGGTATATTATAAAAACAAAGGGCATGTGAAAATTCCCCATAAATTCTTTACTTTATCATAACATTTTTTTCTCAGCATCTTTCTTGCTGTCAAAATCTAAATTTTTAAAATTGTTGGATTTTTCTCTCCTTGGAGACGACTGACCCGCTCTGGGATCCCTGTGCATGCTGGGAAATGGGGCCGCGCAGGGACTGATGGATCCACTATACAGCGAGTGGGTTTGTTGCTTTAAATGAAGTGTTAATCTTTCTTTTGTATCAAGTCTCTGGGATCGGAAGTTGAGTCCAATTATCTGCAGAAACGATGGGATCGGCCAATGGCATTATCCCGGGATTTGTTGCCTTTATGGCTCGCTGTCTGGTCGCTCCCGTCACGGATATCAAGATACAGAAGGTGGGTGATGTGTTGCTACAGATCTAACAATACTCAGTAGGGAACCAGATGCGCATTCACCCCCCCGACTGACGTTCTTGTTGCCCCCACTCCCCCCGCTGATTCCGGCCCCACATATATATATATTCCTATAGTCATGGAAACCATTCCATATTGTATTTACACTCTCAGGGCTGAACCCCATGATTCTGATCAGACTTTGTGGGTCAGATCTTGTCATGCCGTGTCAGGGAGGCTGCTCCAGGGTTTGCGCATCCCAACAGATTTGCCAGATTGTGTGAAGAAGATGGGAGTGTGAACTCTGGATTGGCGGTTCTAGGTGAGGCTGATCTCTCTAACAGCCGGGAGACCAGTTTCACTAGTAGTGGTGGGGAGGAGAGCAGAGCTAGGCCTAAACAGATGGTGGTTATAGGGGATTCGATCATTAGGAAAGTGGACAGGGTAATCTGTCAAGCGGATCGCTTCAACCGGACAGTTTGCTGTCTTCCTGGTGCCAGGGTTCGGCATGTGGTTGATCGGGTTGACACATTATTGGGAGGGGCTGGGCATGACCCGGCTGTCTTGGTACATATCGGTACTAACGACAAAATGAACGGTAGGTGGGGGACTTTAAAGAGTGAGTTCAGGGATCTAGGCTCTAAGATTAGGCAAAGGTCCTCCAATGTCATTTTTTCGGAAATTTTGCCGGTGCCGCGTGCAAGTTTAGGGAGACAGCGGGAGCTTAGGGAGCTAAATGCGTGGCTAAAGTCTTGGTGTAGGAAGGAAGGGTTTGGGTTCCTAGAGCACTGGGCTGACTTTTCCTTGGGGTACAATCTATACAGCCCTGACGGATTGCACCTCAATGGAAGGGGGTCTGCTGTGCTAGGGGAGAGAATGGTTAAGAGGTTGGAGGAGTGTTTAAACTAGACAAGGGGGGGGTGGGTGAGCTAGAATTCCATGGGAAAATTAGTGTAGACGGGGTAGGGGGACTAGCAAAGGGTTGTGGGGGAGGAGTGAGGGGGGCATATAGTTTATCAGATAAGGAGCTTCCGTTACAAGGAAAGCAGTCTCATAATTGCCTTAGCTCTAATTCTCCCTTAGCTAATGTAAACATCAGAGGGAGAAGTAATAATCTCCGCTGCATGCTGGCTAATGCGCGTAGCTTGTCGGGTAAATTAGGGGAGCTGCAAGCTATTGCATGTATTGAAAATTATGATTTAATAGGTATCACTGAGACCTGGTGGGATGATAAATGTGACTGGGCTGTGAATTTAAATGGTTATACACTTTTTAGGAGGGACAGAGAGATTAAAAAGGGTGGAGGGGTTTGTCTTTACGTAAAGTCAGACTTAAAGCCATGTAATAAAGACATTACCAATGAAAACGTCGAATCTCTTTGGGTAGAAATTTCAGTAGGGCTGAAGGTCACAAGGAAAATGATCATTGGTGTATGTTATAAACCACCCCGTATAGATGAGGGGGATGAGGCCCAGCTATTGTTGCAAATGGAGGAGGCTTCAAAACTGGGTCAAGTTGTTGTTATGGGGGACTTTAATTATCCGGACATTGACTGGAGTAATGGGGTGGCTAAGTCAGAAAAAGCTAGCAGGTTTGTAAATATGCTAAATGACAACTTTTTATTTCAGGCAGTTCAAGAACCCACTAGGAATGACGCTATTTTGGACCTGGTGATTTCTAATAATAATGAACTTATCTCTAACATTTGTGTGGGGGGGGCATTTGGGGAACAGTGATCACAACATGGTCTCCTTTGAGATAATGCTGCAGAGACAGCGCTATAAGGGAGTAACTAAAACACTCAATTTTAGACGTGCAGACTTTGCCAGTATAAGGGCATCTCTGCAATGTGTCAACTGGGAAAGGCTTTTCATGGGGTTAGGCACAGAAGGAAAATGGAACATCTTTAAAACATTGCTTTGTAGGTATACACAACAGTATATCCCCCTTGTAAGCAAGGAGAGGCATCGCAAAGCAAAACCTTTATGGCTGAATAAAAGTGTTATTGTCGAGGTTGGTAAGAAAAAACGTGCTTTTAGGGCATTCAAGTTAGCTGGGACAGCGGAAACTTTCATCAGGTACAAGGAAGCAAATAAAGCATGCAAAAAAGCTATCAGGCAAGCTAAAATAGAGATGGAAAGGGATATTGCAGCTAGGAGTAAAAAGAATCCAAAATTATTTTTTAATTATGTGAATAGTAAAAAAATGAAGCAAGAAGGGGTGGGAACTTTATTATCACGGGGGGGTACGTTGGTTGATGAAAACGGGGAAAAAGCTGAAATTTTGAACTCTTATTTTTCATCTGTCTATACATCTGAGGAGCCAGATAATGAAGGCTTCCCTTGTAATATGCCCAGTTCTAGTAATTTAGCTACTGACGCATGGGTCACTCGGGAGGAAATTCAAAAGAGACTTGAACATGTAAAGGTAAACAAAGGTCCAGGGCCGGATGGGATTCATCCCAGGGTATTAAATGAGCTGAGCGCTGTGATTGCCAAACCTCTTCACTTAATTTTTCAGGATTCATTGAGGTCTGGCATGGTGCCGAGAGACTGGCGGATTGCTAATGTGGTGCCGTTATTTAAAAAGGGATCCCGTTCTCAGCCTGAAAACTATAGGCCTGTTAGTCTGACATCAGTAGTAGGAAAACTTTTGGAAGGGGTAATAAGGGATAGGGTACTTGAATACATTGCAGTTCACAATACTATTAGTTTGTGCCAGCATGGTTTTATGCGTAACAGATCTTGCCAGACTAATTTAGTTGCCTTTTATGAGGAGGTGAGTAGGAACCTTGATGCTGGAATGGCAGTTGATGTCATCTACTTGGACTTTGCTAAAGCGTTTGATACAGTACCTCACAGAAGGTTAATGATCAAATTAAGGAATATTGGCCTAGAACATAATATTTGTAATTGGATAGAGAACTGGCTGAAGGATAGAGTACAAAGAGTGGTGGTAAATGGAACATTTTCTAATTGGACCAGTGTGGTTAGTGGAGTACCGCAGGGGTCAGTCCTTGGGCCTTTGCTTTTTAACTTGTTTATTAATGACCTGGAGGTGGGCATAGACAGTACTGTTTCTATTTTTGCTGATGACACTAAATTGTGCAAAACTATAAGTTCCATGCAGGATGCTGCCGCTTTGCAGAGCGATTTGACAAAATTAGATAACTGGGCAGCAAACTGGAAAATGAGGTTCAATGTTGATAAGTGCAAAGTTATGCACTTTGGTAGAAATAATATAAACGCAAACTATCTACTGAATGGTAGTGTGTTGGGGGTATCCTTAATGGAGAAGGATCTAGGGGTTTTTGTTGATAACAAGTTGTCTAATTCCAGGCAGTGTCATTCTGTGGCTACTACAGCAAATAAAGTGCTGTCTTGTATAAAAAAGGGCATTGACTCAAGGGATGAGAACATAATTTTGCCCCTTTATAGGTCCCTGGTAAGGCCTCACCTTGAGTATGCAGTGCAGTTTTGGGCTCCAGTCCTTAAGAGGGATATTAATGAGCTGGAGAGAGTGCAGAGACGTGCAACTAAACTGGTTAAGGGGATGGAAGGGTTAAACTATGAGGTGAGACTGTCAGGGTTGGGGTTGTTTTCTCTGGAAAAGAGGCGCTTGCGAGGGGACATGATTACTCTGTACAAGTACATTAGAGGGGATTATAGGCAGTTGGGGGATGTTCTTTTTTCCCATAAAAACAATCAACGCACCAGAGGTCACCCCTTTAGATTAGAGGAAAGGAGTTTCCATTTGAAGCAGCGTAGGTGGTTTTTCACGGTGAGGGCAGTGAGGTTATGGAATGCCCTTCCTAGTGATGTGGTAATGGCAGATTCTGTTAATGCCTTTAAGAGGGGCCTGGATGAGTTCTTGATCAATCAGAATATCCAAGGCTATTGTGATACTAATATCTACAGTTAGTACTAGTGGTTGTATTTATAGTTTATGTATGTGTGTGTATAGATTGGTAGGTGTGGGTTAGGTGTACTGGGTTTACTTGGATGGGTTGAACTTGATGGACACAGGTCTTTTTTCAACCCTATGTAACTATGTAACTATGTAACTATATGCAACAGTTGGAGATTCTGTGGGATCCAACAAAATCTGATCTCCATAGTCTGTAATGGAAATTGGATCAGATAAAGTCGGGTGGGGGGATCTGTTTATGGATCTACATCCGACAGTAAATGAATTTCAATGAGAAAAAAGTCAGTCAGTCGCCATTAGATTTTATCTTGTCTGATGTGGGCGCCATGTTCCCTTCCCACAGGCGTCGGGGCCAGAGGGCAAAGCTTCCATCAGGTTTCTCTATCAGTCCCATTATATTGTGACCCATGTGACTATATCCAACCAGTAGGAAAGATTCTGTATATCCAACTCTGTCAAACATGGAGTTTAGACCTTAGGGTTTCTGGCCAGACCAACCTGCCCATAACAATGTAGGGGTAATTATATCTTAGTTGGGATCAAGTACAGGTACTGTTTTATTATTACAGAGAAAAGGGAATCATTTAACCATTAAATAAACCCAATAGGGCTGTTCTGCCCCAATAAGGGGTAATTATATCTTAGTTGGGATCAAGTACAGGTACTGTTTTATTATTACAGAGAAAAGGGAATCATTTAACCATTAAATAAACCCAATAGGGCTGTTCTGCCCCAATAAGGGGTAATTATATCTTAGTTGGGATCAAGTACAGGTACTGTTTTATTATTACAGAGAAAAGGGAATCATTTAACCATTAAATAAACCCAATAGGGCTGTTCTGCCCCCAATAAGGGGTAATTATATCTTAGTTGGGATCAAGTACAGGTACTGTTTTATTATTACAGAGAAACGGGAATCATTTAACCATTAAATAAACCCAATAGGGCTGTTCTGCCCCAATAAGGGGTAATTATATCTTAGTTGGGATCAAGTACAGGTACTGTTTTATTATTACAGAGAAAAGGGAATCATTTAACCATTAAATAAACCCAATAGGGCTGTTCTGCCCCAATAAGGGGTAATTATATCTTAGTTGGGATCAAGTACAGGTACTGTTTTATTATTACAGAGAAAAGGGAATCATTTAACCATGAAATAAACCCAATAGGGCTGTTCTGCCCCCAATAAGGGGTAATTATATCTTAGTTGGGATCAAGTACAGGTACTGTTTTATTATTACAGAGAAAAGGGAATCATTTAACCATTAAATAAACCCAATAGGGCTGTTCTGCCCCAATAAGGGGTAATTATATCTTAGTTGGGATCAAGTACAGGTACTGTTTTATTATTACAGAGAAAAGGGAATCATTTAACCATTAAATAAACCCAATAGGGCTGTTCTGCCCCAATAAGGGGTAATTATATCTTAGTTGGGATCAAGTACAGGTACTGTTTTATTATTACAGAGAAAAGGGAATGATTTAAAGGCCTCAGCTCTGTGTGTGTCTTTTTCAATCTGACTTACTACTAAATGTAACAGTAACAATTTGTGTCTTTGGCAGATTTGGGTCCAACTTGCAGTTCTATGTTTGGCAGTTCCGGTAGTTAAAGCAAACTGCCGCCTTGAAGAACCAGAGAGCTCACTGTCATATTCAGAACACGGAGACATTAATATCGGGGGCATTTTGCAGATAACGTTACTAAAACAAAGACACAATTTGGAATTTCATCAGCTGTATACAAATATGTACTGTACTGTGTATGTACTGAATCCATTAATATTTCCCTTTATCATTTGTTTCATAGAAATTGGGTTCCATTATTTGCTTTTGTGTTTCCCTGACAGGAACATTAAGGGTGTAGGTGTCACACAGCCCCTGGGAATGAGTTACTGAACTTGCACTTTGGGCAAATTGGCCCAAGCCGCTATCATGGGGGTCTCTGAAGGTTCCCTATATGTGTGGGGGCTTCTGTAAGGGAGGGTCTTGCCTTAAGCCCAAGCTATGGGGACCTGTGTGTTTACAGTCAGGCTGTGGGCTATGGGGACCTGTGTGTTTACAGTCAGGCTGTGGGCTATGGGGGACCTGTATGGTTACAGTCAGGCTGTGGGCTATGGGGACCTGTATGGTTACAGTCAGGCTGTGGGCTACGGGGGACCTGTATGGTTACAGTCAGGCTGTGGGCTATGGGGGACCTGTGTGGTTACAGTCAGGCTGTGGGCTATGGGGACCTGTATGGTTACAGTCAGGCTGTGGGCTATGGGGACCTGTGTGGTTACAGTCAGGCTGTGGGCTATGGGGGACTTGTATGGTTACAGTCAGGCTGTGGACTATGGGGGACCTGTATGGTTACAGTCAGGCTGTGGGCTATGGGGGACCTGTATGGTTACAGTCAGGCTGTGGGCTATGGGGGACCTGTATTGTTACAGTCAGGCTGTGGGCTATGGGGGACCTGTATGGTTACAGTCAGGCTGTGGGCTATGGGGGACCTGTATTGTTACAGTCAGGCTGTGGGCTATGGGGGACCTGTATGGTTACAGTCAGGCTGTGGGCTATGGGGGACCTGTATGGTTACAGTCAGGCTGTGGGCTATGGGGACCTGTATGGTTACAGTAAGGCTGTGGGCTATGGGGACCTGTATTGTTACAGTCAGGCTGTGGGCTATGGGGGACCTGTATGGTTACAGTCAGGCTGTGGGCTATGGGGACCTGTATGGTTACAGTCAGGCTGTGGGCTATGGGGGACCTGTATGGTTACAGTCAGTCTATTGGCTATGGGGGACCTCTATGGTTACAGTCAGGCTGTGGGCTATGGGGGACCTGTATGGTTACAGTCAGGCTGTGGGCTATGGGGGACCTGTATGGTTACAGTCAGGCTGTGGGCTATGGGGACCTGTATGGTTACAGTCAGGCTGTGGGCTATGGGGGACCTGTGTGGTTACAGTCAGGCTGTGGGCTATGGGGGACCTGTGTGGTTACAGTCAGGCTGTGGGCTATGGGGACCTGTATGGTTAGAGTCAGGCTGTGGGCTATGGGGACCTGTATGGTTACAGTCAGGCTGTGGGCTATGGGGGACCTGTGTGGTTACAGTCAGGCTGTGGGCTATGGGGACCTGTATGGTTAAAGTCAGGCTGTGGGCTATGGGGGACCTGTATGGTTACAGTCAGGCTGTGGGCTATGGGGGAGCTGTGTGGTTACAGTCAGGCTGTTGGCTATGGGGGACCTGTGTGGTTACAGTCAGGCTATTGGCTATGGGGGACCTGTGTGGTTACAGTCAGGCTGTGGGCTATTGGGAACCTGTATGGTTACAGTCAGGCTGTGGGCTATGGGGGACCTGTATGGTTACAGTCAGGCTGTGGGCTATGGGGGACCTGTATGGTTACAGTCAGGCTGTGGGCTATGGGGACCTGTATGGTTACAGTCAGGCTGTTGGCTATGGGGGACCTGTATGGTTACAGTCAGGCTGTGGGCTATGGGGGACCTGTATGGTTACAGTCAGGCTGTGGGCTATGGGGACCTGTATGGTTACAGTCAGGCTGTGGGCTATGGGGGACCTGTATGGTTACAGTCAGGCTGTGGGCTATGGGGACCTGTATGGTTACAGTCAGGCTGTGGGCTATGGGGACCTGTATGGTTACAGTCAGGCTGTGGGCTATGGGGGACCTGTATGGTTACAGTCAGGCTGTTGGCTATGGGGGACCTGTATGGTTACAGTCAGGCTGTGGGCTATGGGGGACCTGTATGGTTACAGTCAGGCTGTGGGCTATGGGGGACCTGTATGGTTACAGTCAGGCTGTGGGCTATGGGGGACCTGTATGGTTAGAGTCAGGCTGTGGGCTATGGGGGACCTGTATGGTTAGAGTCAGGCTGTGGGCTATGGGGGACCTGTATGGTTACAGTCAGGCTGTTGGCTATGGGGGACCTGTATGGTTACAGTCAGGCTGTGGGCTATGGGGACCTGTATGGTTACAGTCAGGCTGTGGGCTATGGGGGACCTGTATGGTTACAGTCAGGCTGTGGGCTATGGGGGACCTGTATGGTTACAGTCAGGCTGTGGGCTATGGGGGACCTGTATGGTTACAGTCAGGCTGTGGGCTATGGGGGACCTGTATGGTTACAGTCAGGCTGTGGGCTATGGGGACCTGTATGGTTACAGTCAGGCTGTGGGCTATGGGGGACCTGTGTGGTTACAGTCAGGCTGTGGGCTATGGGGACCTGTATGGTTACAGTCAGGCTGTGGGCTATGGGGGACCTGTGTGGTTACAGTCAGGCTGTGGGCTATGGGGACCTGTATGGTTACAGTCAGGCTCAGTCAGGTCAGCCACTCACATACAGACCCACACTGACCTATCCACTCACATACAGACCCACACTGACCTATCCACTCACATACAGACCCACACTGACCTATCTATCCACTCACATACAGACCCACACTGACCTATCCACTCACATACAGACCCACACTGACCTATCCACTCACATACAGACCCATACTGACCTATCTACTCACATACAGACCCACACTGACCTATCCACTCACATACAGACCCACACTGACCTATCCACTCACATACAGACCCACACTGACCTATCCACTCACATACAGACCCATACTGACCTATCTATCCACTCACATACAGACCCACACTGACCTATCCACTCACATACAGACCCACACTGACCTATCCACTCACATACAGACCCACACTGACCTATCCACTCACATACAGACCCACACTGACCTATCCACTCACATACAGACCCACACTGACCTATCTATCCACTCACATACAGACCCATACTGACCTATCCACTCACATACAGACCCACACTGACCTATCCACTCACATACAGACCCATACTGACCTATCCACTCACATACAGACCCATACTGACCTATCCACTCCCATACAGACCCACACTGACCTATCCACTCACATACAGACCCACACTGACCTATCCACTCACATACAGACCCACACTGACCTATCCACTCACATACAGACCCATACTGACCTATCCACTCACATACAGACCCACACTGACCTATCCACTCACATACAGACCCACACTGACCTATCCACTCACATACAGACCCACACTGACCTATCCACTCACATACAGACCCACACTGACCTATCTATCCACTCACATACAGACCCACACTGACCTATCCACTCACATACAGACCCACACTGACCTATCCACTCACATACAGACCCACACTGACCTATCCACTCACATACAGACCCACACTGACCTATCCACTCACATACAGACCCACACTGACCTATCCACTCACATACAGACCCACACTGACCTATCTATACACTCACATACAGACCCACACTGACCTATCCACTCACATACAGACCCACACTGACCTATCCACTCACATACAGACCCACACTGACCTATCTATCCACTCACATACAGACCCACACTGACCTATCCACTCACATACAGACCCACACTGACCTATCCACTCACATACGGACCCACACTGACCTATCCACTCACATACAGACCCACACTGACCTATCCACTCACATACAGACCCATACTGACCTATCCACTCACATACAGACCCACACTGACCTATCTATCCACTCACATACAGACCCACACTGACCTATCCACTCACATACAGACCCATACTGACCTATCTATCCACTCACATACAGACCCACACTGACCTATCCACTCACATACAGACCCACACTGACCTATCCACTCACATACAGACCCACACTGACCTATCTATCCACTCACATACAGACCCACACTGACCTATCCACTCACATACAGACCCACACTGACCTATCCACTCACATACAGACCCACACTGACCTATCTATACACTCACATACAGACCCACACTGACCTATCTATACACTCACATACAGACCCACACTGACCTATCTATACACTCACATACAGACCCACACTGACCTATCCACTCACATACAGACCCACACTGACCTATCCACTCACATACAGACCCACACTGACCTATCCACTCACATTCAGACCCACACTGACCTATCCACTCACATACAGACCCATACTGACCTATACACTCACATACAGACCCACACTGACCTATCCACTCACATACAGACCCATACTGACCTATCCACTCACATACAGACCCACACTGACCTATCTATCCACTCACATACAGACCCATACTGACCTATCCACTCACATACAGACCCACACTGACCTATCCACTCACATACAGACCCATACTGACCTATCTATCCACTCACATACAGACCCACACTGACCTATCCACTCACATACAGACCCATACTGACCTATCTATCCACTCACATACAGACCCACACTGACCTATCTATACACTCACATACAGACCCACACTGACCTATCTATCCACTCACATACAGACCCCCACTGACCTATCTATCCACTCACATACAGACCCACACTGACCTATCCACTCACATACAGACCCACACTGACCTATCCACTCACATACAGACCCACACTGACCTATCCACTCACATACAGACCCATACTGACCTATCCACTCACATACAGACCCACACTGACCTATCCACTCACATACAGACCCACACTGACCTATCCACTCACATACAGACCCACACTGACCTATCCACTCACATACAGACCCACACTGACCTATCTATCCACTCACATACAGACCCACACTGACCTATCCACTCACATACAGACCCACACTGACCTATCCACTCACATACAGACCCACACTGACCTATCCACTCACATACAGACCCACACTGACCTATCCACTCACATACAGACCCACACTGACCTATCTATCCACTCACATACAGACCCACACTGACCTATCTATCCACTCACATACAGACCCACACTGACCTATCCACTCACATACAGACCCACACTG
Organism: Xenopus tropicalis; assembly: GCF_000004195.4. Taxonomy (NCBI): domain Eukaryota; kingdom Metazoa; phylum Chordata; class Amphibia; order Anura; family Pipidae; genus Xenopus; species Xenopus tropicalis. The sequence goes on along the minus strand of NC_030678.2, from coordinate 178,328,740 downwards.
ACCTATCCACTCACATACAGACCCACACTGACCTATCTATCCACTCACATACAGACCCACACTGACCTATGCACTCACATACAGACCCACACTGACCTATCTATCCACTCACATACAGACCCACACTGACCTATCTATCCACTCACATACAGACCCACACTGACCTATCTATCCACTCACATACAGACCCACACTGACCTATCTATCCACTCACATACAGACCCACACTGACCTATCCACTCACATACAGACCCACACTGACCTATCCACTCACATACAGACCCACACTGACCTATCTATCCACTCACATACAGACCCACACTGACCTATCCACTCACATACAGACCCACACTGACCTATCTATCCACTCACATACAGACCCACACTGACCTATGCACTCACATACAGACCCACACTGACCTATCCACTCACATACAGACCCACACTGACCTATCCACTCACATACAGACCCACACTGACCTATCTATCCACTCACATACAGACCCACACTGACCTATCCACTCACATACAGACCCACACTGACCTATCCACTCACATACAGACCCACACTGACCTATCCACTCACATACAGACCCACACTGACCTATCCACTCACATACAGACCCACACTGACCTATCCCCTCACATACAGACCCATACTGACCTATCCACTCACATACAGACCCACACTGACCTATCTATCCACTCACATACAGACCCATACTGACCTATCTATCCACTCACATACAGACCCCCACTGACCTATCTATACGCTCACAGACATAAAAAAATATATACCAATATCCATACGAACTGTAGATTTTAGCACTCTAATAAAGGTATTCTACTTCTTTGGGAAGTCATCCAAACCCCTCTTATAGGCATTCTGGAACCTCGGTGCCTTTACTTTGAATACAAACCTTTGCTGCTTCAAATACAAGTTTAGTTTCTAAAGTCAAAAGTAAAGGGGGGCCTCGGGTGCATTGATGTTTTCTATGGGGAGAAGAGATCCCCCCTATCTGCCTATAATCCCCTCTAATGTACTTGTAAAGAGTAACCATGTCCCCTCACAAGCACCTTTACCAGTTTAGTTGCAGTCTCTCCAGCTCATTAATCTCCTTTTTAAGGACTGGAGCCCAAAACTGCCCCCATACTCACTATTACTGCCCCCATACTCACTATTACTGCCCCCCATACTCACTATTACTGCCCCGCATACTCACTATTACTGCCCCCCATACTCAAGGTGAGGCCTTACCAGAGACCTGTAAAAAAATAAAAATATGTTTTTATCCCTCATGTTAATGTCATTTCATTATACCAGATGATGCTTTGTTTGCTTTAGTAGCCACTTACACTGCCTATAGTTACACAGTCTGTTATCCACAAACACCCCCAAACCCTTCTCAATTAAGGAGGCTCCCAGCACTTTATGATAAGTGTATAACTACATTACACACCATACTATCCCCATCACTGGTACAAAGGTATAAGTTATGCTGACAAATACAAAGAACACATTATTCTTTCCCCTACTTATTTTTATAATCACCAGTACCCAAAAATGACATTCTGCAAATTCCAAATTTAGACAATATCTCAATATTCTTATTTTCACATTGTGAAAGCTATGGTGGCATGCTTAAATGATTCTGAGATATGATTTGTCAGTATTCCCGTAACACAGGGAGATACTCAGCAGCACTGTTTGGTCACCATGAGTTTCCTGTATAATTACAGGGCAACCTGGAGGTTCAGGCGCCACCTGACAGCATTTTTATTTGCTGTTAATGAAATCAATGAAAATCCCGACCTTTTGCCAAATATCACTCTGGGCTTCCAGATCCATGATACTTGTTATTCTGAGAGCCTGAGTATCGAGAGTGCCCTGAGAATCCTATCAGGAACCAGATATATGGTCCCCAATTATAACTGTCACAAGAGGGGAGGGTTGGCTGCCATTGTTGGGCATCTTCTGTCTTCTCCGTCTCTAAGTATCAGCACTATAATCAGTAACTACAGAATCCCACAGGTAAGTAAGTGTCCATACATGTCTGTACAAAATGTACAAACAAGGTTGCGGGGATGCTCAGGAAGGGACAGGAAGGTGTATATTATATAAAGGGTATATATTAATGGGGGGAGTTAGCAATTCTTCCCCTTAACAGAGCATCACAAGCTCCCCATCTTCATCATAGGTTACACCTTTGTTCTCTTTACTGCTCAGCAGAGAGAGTTCAGATAAGGGAATGGAAGGTCTCGGCTATGAAGAAAGGAAGGCCAAGTAGGGAATTTTTACCCCGGGGAAGTTTTTGTTTTGCTTAAAACTGATGGACATTTTCCCTCAGTCCATCTGATCCTGCCCCCAAGAGGAATTATCTAAGACACTGCACTGTGAGGATGAGTTTGTTCAGAATGCCCCCAGTTGGAGTAACCTTTGCCCTATGGGAGGGTTGTATTTCCATTGGTGCAAGGGAGTGTGTGTCTTTCCTGGTTCCTTAGTGAATGGCACATTAGATGCCCTATGGGAGTGATGTATTTCCATTGGTCCCAGGGAGTGTGTCTTTCCTGGTTCCTTAGTCAATGGCACATTAGATGCCCTATGGGAGGGTTGTATTTCCATTGGTGCAAGGGAGTGTTTGTCTTTCCTGGTTCCTTAGTCAATGGCACATTAGATGCCCTATGGGAGGGTTGTATTTCCATTGGTCCCAGGGAGTGTGTGTCTTTCCTGGTTCCTTAGTCAATGGAACATTAGATGTCTTGTCACCTGGGGTAAATCTGCGCTACCGCGGGCAACAGGGCATACATGGTTTCCTTCCGTGCCCCTACCATTCACTAACCTTCAGATTGATCAGGGTAAAATACATTACAAGCACCAATCTGGCTTTATCGCTGGGAAATGTGCTTTTCTTGCTGTAATCAGAAGGTAAGTGAATGCTGAGGCATTTTCAGGTGATTTGTCACTGGCGGTAGTGCAGATTTCTTCCTGCGCCATTGCCCTTACACAGGGAGGGAACCCATGCTTATTCATTTTTGGACTCCACTTGAAGTCATGGGTAGAGGCTGAGGGACCTGAGGTAAAGGGAGGCCTCAGTATAGAAGAACACATTCAAGCCCTAAGGTAATTATCACCTTAGTCATGTTGGGGAACAGGGAGCCTGTGAATGGGGATCGGATAGTGACCCCTGTAATAGAATACTCTAGAAGTGTTAAACAGGCAGGGTTGGCTCTGTGCTCCCCCAAGGAGAAATAGTGTAGAGTTCAGGCATCTCCTACCATATATAGGGCTTAGTGGTGAGGGGCTCTGGCTATATGTATCCCTGGATACAGTAGGTCCATCCGATCTTGTCTCCAGCCTGACTCGTTATTGGAATCTATTGCCTCCCAAGTAACCGCTTTAATTTATTTACAAATACCTAAAATAATTATAATATGAACTAAATGTACGTTGTTGGCTAGAATGAGGCTGTTTAATTTAATCCTTCAAATAAATGAATTTTGAACTTGGGGCTGTGCCTCAGTTTCCCTGCTCCAAAATAAAATGATTCAGGTGCCCACATTAGTGGATTGAGGCCCAGGGGACTGTTGGGCAAATATATTTAGGTGATGTAGGCAGGGGCCGCTGTATTGGGGCAACTTTACAAAGCCCTGTGACCTCATTCTATGTAATATTTCAGCAATTAATTCCAAAAAGAGTTCATATCCAGGAAAAAATCATGTCTATAATAATAATTCTATCCAAATAAGAAACTTATCCTCTGAAAGTGAAGAACTGAGGAAGGACAGTAGGAGGCAGTAGAGCAGGGGGTTGATCACATCCAATGGAGTAATAAGTCCAACCCCTGATCAGCACCACGGGCTGTGAAAAAGTACAAACAAAAAATATATAATATGGTGTAGAGGTTAATATCACTTGGCACACCATAGGGTTGGTTCACTAAGGTGCGTTAAAACGAGCGCTATTTATAGCAAGCGGTAAAAATTTTATCACGTCTTATTTTTTTGTGTCTTAAGGCACGATTCACTAAAAGTATATTTGCGTTAATTTAGACGCAATGCTGTTTGCGTTATTTAAGTCACGAAGACAATTTTCATGCGGTCTTCGACTCAACGCGCGCAAATTAACGTGCATGCTAATTTATGCATGTACGGTAATTGACTAGCGCCATTTTGCCCATTTGCACTGGGAGAGGATGGAAGGTGGTGGTACGCAATTGACAGACCAACAGAAAGCGATGGAGAGCAGCGTGGGGGCCAGCAGAGGGAAAAAGGTGGCAAAAATGAGGGAACACCTTGCAAGTGTCCCAGCTGCTCCGGCAGTGGCACTGAGGGAGTGAGGCCTGGCGCCATCGGCAGCCCAGATGTGTCGGATGTGGAGGGCACAGACAGGGATTATCTGCCGGAGGAAGCCAGTGGAGAGGAGAGAGAGGAGCTTCCATACCCCTCATCTGCAAAAAGGAAGAGAAAGCAGGAGAGCAGGCTCCGAAACTTAACGTTTTCCGAGTTTGAAAATGAGGTTCTTGGGAGAGGCTTGTGCCGGTATTTCACCGGATTATTGGCAAATATGCTGGCAAACGCCAATGGCAGTGAAAAACAAGGCCTGGCAGGACATAGCAGACCACGTTAACAGCATTGGGGTCTGTCTGTGCAGCGTCCAACACTGCAAGAAGCGCTACCAGGACATTAAGAGGTACCTGAAGTAAAAGCTGGCAGAGGCCTCCAGATACAGGTAAATATCTTACATTCATCTTTCTATTTAACACTCGCTCATCTGCTTTTCTACTCAACTGGCTTTTCCTTTTGGCTTACTGACTTGCCTTCCTTTTTGCCTTCTTTCCTACTTACTTTACTGTATGTAATGTATGTATGGCACGCCTATTATTATGTGCGCAACTTATGTCCTCAAAGCTGTGTAGTACAACATCAAATTAGGCCAGTAAATAGGGGGGGCATTTAAGAATTATTTCCCAAAATAGTTAATGCCCTGTACTCTCCTTTATGAAGGAGGATTATTGTGGAAGCAGTGTTTAATACAGAGTATAAGGGAGAGGGATGGGAGTTAGTGAGGCCACTTAGCAGCAACTTGCAGCATTTTAGTATGGTTTTTGTGTCAGAGCCTTAGTATTGTTTCACTTGAAAGTAAAGGGAATTGATTGGGGCAACAATGAGTAACAAAAAGTGACTGTGTTGTTATGGGATTGCTTATTGGAGACAACACAATAAAACCATTCCTATATTTTATTTAGATCTGGAACTGGAGGTGGGCCTGCAAAGGAACTCTATCTCACCAGGTATGAGGAGCAACTCATGCCTTTTCTGCACGCAGAGAGCATGAGCGGTGTCTCCGGCACCTTCGATTTGGACAGGAATGTTGGCCAAGGTAGGTGTAATGACAGTAATACAAGTGTATTTACTCTTGCAGATAAGCTTAATATTAATGGAATACAATATTTTCTCCAACAGATTCATCCTTACCCCCACCTGGCACGAGCAGACACAGACAAACGGCATCTGCTCCCGGTATTTTTGTTACCAAATTTTGTTGGACCTGTGTTTTGTGTTAGGCTTGTGCAGTGGCATAATAGTGAATTGTGTCCGTGTATATTGCAGGGGTTTCAGTTCCAGGAGTGCAGTGTATTGCTAATAAGATAGGTGTGTTATTGGCCAAGTGTGCCTTGCTGGGTTAGGTGCAGTCAGTTCATCTTGTACTTTTGGACAGTCAGTCTTTTCAACTTGATTTTACCTTTTTGGCTCATTTGGAATGAATCAATGTCCACAAATAGTTTTTGCAAAATAAACTTGGTCATGTTTTAAAACAAATGATAATCATTATTGTCCATGAAGTTTGTCTGGCATCATGAAGATAATAACAAAAAATTAAATAAAGTCTTTTTCTTTTTTCCAAAAGGTAGCCATGGATGCTCTGCTGGATGCTCCTCATCTCTGCTCCACTCCCCACAATGTGATCCTGAAATTGAGTGGGGGAAATTTAGTGGGGAGTCAAGTGACAGAGGGTCACACATATGTGGCAGCAATATGGCCTTGTTCTCAGATGAGGAGCCGGCCAACATTCCCCAGCAGCAGCAGCAGGTCACAGCCCAGGCCAGAACAGCTAATGTGGCCCCCCCAGGAACCTGAGAAAGATAGGTTCCACAAATCCCTAATAAGGCATAATAAAAAATTAATGAAAAAGTTGGTCACACTGCATGTTGACTTGTGTGTGGCCACTAATGCCTACAATGCCAGTCAGGCACGCCAAGCTGCACACGAGTCGGCCATGTTAAGCCTCCAACAGGCGAGTCAGGCACGCCAAGCTGCACACGAGGCTGCCATGTTAAGCCTCCAACAGGCGCGTCAGGCATGCCAAGCTGCACACGAGTCGGCCATGTTAAGCCTCCAACAGGCGCGTCAGGCATGCCAAGCTGCACACGAGTCGGCCATGTTAAGCCTCCAACAGGCGCGTCAGGCACGCCAAGCTGCACACGAGGCTGCCATGTTAAGCCTCCAACAGGCGCGTCAGGCACGCCAAGCTGCACACGAGTCGGCCATGTTAAGCCTCCAACAGGCGAGTCAGGCATGCCAAGCTGCACACGAGTCGGCCATGTTAAGCCTCCAACAGGCGCGTCAGGCATGCCAAGCTGCACACGAGTCGGCCATGTTAAGCCTCCAACAGGCGCGTCAGGCACGCCAAGCTGCACACGAGGCTGCCATGTTAAGCCTCCAACAGGCGCGTCAGGCACGCCAAGCTGCACACGAGTCGGCCATGTTAAGCCTCCAACAGGCGCGTCAGGCATGCCAAGCTGCACACGAGTCGGCCATGTTAAGCCTCCAACAGGTGCGTCAGGCACGCCAAGCTGCACACGAGTCGGCCATGTTAAGCCTCCAACAGGCGCGTCAGGCACGCCAAGCTGCACACGAGTCGGCCATGTTAAGCCTCCAACAGGTGCGTCAGGCACGCCAAGCTGCACACGAGTCGGCCATGTTAAGCCTCCAACAGGCGAGTCAGGCACGCCAAGCTGCACACGAGTCGGCCATGTTAAGCCTCCAACAGGCGCGTCAGGCACGCCAAGCTGCACACGAGTCGGCCATGTTAAGCCTCCAACAGGTGCGTAAGGCACGCCAAGCTGCACACGAGTCGGCCATGTTAAGCCTCCAACAGGTGAGTCAGGCACGCCAAGCTGCACACGAGTCGGCCATGTTAAGCCTCCAACAGGTGCGTAAGGCACGCCAAGCTGCACACGAGTCGACCATGTAAAGCCTCCAACAAGCGCGTCAGGCACGCCAAGCTGCACACGAGTCGGCCATGTTAAGCCTCCAACAGGTGCGTCAGGCACGCCAAGCTGCACACGAGTCGGCCATGTTAAGCCTCCAACAGGCGAGTCAGGCACGCCAAGCTGCACACGAGTCGGCCATGTTAAGCCTGCAAGAGGCGAGTCAGGCACGCCAAGCTGCACACGAGTCGGCCATGTTAAGCCTCCAACAGGCGAGTCAGGCACGCCAAGCTGCACACGAGTCGGCCATGTTAAGCCTGCAAGAGGCGAGTCAGGCACGCCAAGCTGCACACGAGTCGGCCATGTTAAGCCTCCAACAGGTGAGTCAGGCACGCCAAGCTGCACACGAGTCGGCCATGTTAAGCCTCCAACAGGCGAGTCAGGCACGCCAAGCTGCACACGAGTCGGCCATGTTAAGCCTCCAACAGGCGAGTCAGGCACGCCAAGCTGCACACGAGGCTGCCATGTTAAGCCTCCAACAGGTGAGTCAGGCACGCCAAGCTGCACACGAGTCGGCCATGTTAAGCCTGCAAGAGGCGAGTCAGGCACGCCAAGCTGCACACGAGGCTGCCATGTTAAGCCTCCAACAGGCGCGTCAGGCACGCCAAGCTGCACACGAGTCAGCCATGTTAAGCCTGCAAGAGGAGAGGTTAGAACTACAACGCCAAAAAGTAGCATTGTTAGCAAAATTCGCTCCTAGAGCAACAAATTGCCTTACAAGAGAAGGCACAAAAGGCAATTGATGAAGGGGTACACCCCCGAAACGTTGCTTTTTGAATAAACACGCAGGGGCTAAGCCCCACTTGCACTTTACTTGTCGTGCTGGCTGAAATATTTTGTACTGGACTTTGTTGAGAGTGCCGACTCTCTGGGCCGTGCAGCAAGTAGTAAACCTTCAGAGGAGGTAAGGGTGTGCCGGTGTAAATTATTTCTACAAAAGGCAATTGAGCCAACATGCTCTACCAGTCGAGCTAGTGGTGAGAGCACAGCTACCGATTCTGCAGCTCCCACTAGGCAGCTTCAGAAAAGAAATGTGCCACATTAAGGATCCGTGGAACCTGCTCAAACCATTTCTTTTGGAAGTGGGTTCCCTGTAAATAAAACCTTTTTTTTTTTTGGAGAAGTTGTTTGGTATTTCTTGTGTATGGGATTAAATATTGTAGGTACTTACAGGAAAAGTAATTGGTAACAATTTGTCCCCGGACTTCATTCTCTCTGGCATCCGCACATTGGACAGGATCTTGGGGATGTATGGGGTCCTCCAGGGCCACATTGCCTGGTAAGCCGTGCCGGTTCCCCAGATTGTGCAGTACAGCACACACAGCCACAATTGCAGAAACTTTGGTGGGGCTGTACATGAGGCTGCCTCCTGATTTATCCAGGCAGCGGAACCGGCTTTTAAGGACCCCAAATGTCCGCTCAATCACAGACCGCACTCTCACATGTGCTTGATTAAAAGCACGCTCGGCCCGTGTACGCGGCCTATGAATGGGGGCGATGAGCCACCGACCGCACGGGTAGCCAGCATCTCCTGAAATAAAATAAGATGGAATAAGATGCTACAAACAAATAAGCTGCTTCCAGTCTCCCTGTGTCAAAACAGGGCCCTTTTGCAACAGATGTGACTTGTGTGCAACAGGTATGAGACTGATAGGTGACACTACAAGCAGCTACTTTGACTCTCCCAGTGGCAAAAGAGGGCACTTTACACATTGCATAACAAGCTTATGGCAGGCAGGGACTGGTTTGACAGTGGGACACACAAAGCAAATGTGGGCAAGTTGTGCTAGATAAGTGACACAAATACTTACCTAACAGCCACCCGTGAGGCATTTGTCCTGTCTCGAAAGAATGGTAAAGTGCGGACTGCCTTAGGGTGTAAGCATCGTGAGAGGAGCCGGGGAACCCAGACACGACGCTCAGGATGTTCATCTGTGCATCACACACCACCTGCACATTGAGGGAGTGGTAGCTCTTACGGTTTCTAAATATGTGCTCCCTGTCTTGGGGGGGTTTAATGCCACATGGGTGCAATCAATTGTACCCAACACATTGGGGATGCCACTTACCCCATAAAATTGCCTTTTCACGGCGTTCCACTGGTTCCGATTTTTGGGGAACAAGATAAAATTCACAGACACTGAGCAGATGTCGTCCAGGACCTGGCCAAGGCACCGTGAAAAGGTGGGCTATGACACCCCCCCGTAAACCCCCCCGACCCTCTGGAAACTGCCAGTGGCCAAAAAGTGCACCGAGCACAGCAGTTTGACCATTCCAGGGACAGCACGGCTTTGGCGAGTCAGTGGCTGCAGGGGAGGCTCAAGCAACTCATACAGGCTGGATATCGCTGCCCTATCGAGCCTGTAGCGCCTGACCTCTTCATCCTCTCTTAAGCCCTCTAATGTGGCCCTTTCGTTAAAAAAGCGAGGTCACATGACTCTGGAAGGCTCAGGGACTCGATGTTCCTCCTCTAAATCAAAGAAAAACCCCATTGCCAACCCCATATTGCCTTTTTACCCTCAAAAATGAAAAATGTGGTCTGCACAATGCCTCCCCCAATTAGGCGCTAAAATACGCACAGATTCACGCGCTAATTAACGCATTTAACACTTCATGCACTTTTGTGAATCATGCGTTACTATTCTTTTCATTCGCTAATTCAACGCATGCGATAATACTTTAGCGAATCGCATGGTTTTTTTCTGTGTCTATTTTACAGCAAAAAAGCATGCGATAACGCTTATCGCACTTTAGTGAATCAACCCTCATGTGTTTCGTTATAAGTTGTGGTTCTAGTACAGTTCCCCTTTACTCCAGAACACAATCAGTAGAGGCCTATGATGATGCTGATTGGCCAGTGAAATGTGTCAGGCAATACATAACATCTGGTGAGTGGCAAATTTTAAAATTTACCATGGGGCTAGCAGTATTCTTCATTTCCCAGGGTGCCACAGCCATGTGACCTGTGCTCTGATAAACTTCAGTCACACTGTACTGCTGCGCTGCAAGTTGGAATGATATCCCCCCCCCACCCCCAGCAGCCGATCAGCAGAACAATGGGAAGGGAGCAAGATAGCAGCTCCCAGTAGGTATCAGAATAGCACTCAATAGTAAGAAATCCAAGTCCGGCTTGGGACTCCTCCAGTTACATGGGAGTAGGAGAAACAATAGGTTAGCTGAAAGCAGTTCTAATGTGTAGCGCTGGCTGAAAGCTCAGACTCAGGCACACTTTACTGCTGCGCTGCAAGTTGGAGTGATATCCCCCCCCTCACCCCCAGCAGCCGATCAGCTGAACAATGGGAAGGGAGCAAGATAGCAGCTCCCAGTAGGTATCAGAATAGCACTCAATAGTAAGAAATCCAAGTCCGGCTTGGGACTCCTCCAGTTACATGGGAGTAGGAGAAACAATAGGTTAGCTGAAAGCAGTTCTAATGTGTAGCGCTGGCTGAAAGCTCAGACTCAGGCACAAGGCACTGAGATGGCGCCTACACACCAATATTACAGCTACAAATACATTTGTTGGTTGAAGAATAAAAGGTTAAATGGCAGAGGGAATTATTTGCTGTGTAACAGTGTCATTTAGAAATAAACAGCCCCATAAATATCATGGCAGTGTCCCTTTCAATACTCTTTATGCTCCAAGCAGATCAGCTATGGGGCGATGGACCCTTCCTTTTCTGACAGGGAGCAGTTTCCCTCTTTCTTCCGTACGGTTCCCAACCAGCTGTCCCACCACCAGGCCATCATAGAGCTCCTCAAGCACTTCGGCTGGGTTTGGGTTGGCATTGTGGCTTCTGCTGATGAGAGCAATGCCAAGTCCAGTAGCCTTCTGAGGGAGCAGCTCATCAGCCATGGGATTTGTGTGGAGTTTCATGTCATTTTTCCAGTAGATAAAGGGGAAACCAAAAGAACAAATGTTCTCATCAAGAACTCAACTGCAACTGTGATCATTTTATACTGCAACATCGGATACTTCGACCAGTTAATGATTGGTGAGCACTGGGAGGAAATAAAAGGGAAAGTCTTTGTTACTTCTGTTACTCTGACACTTATTCTAGAAAACGCGTATTATTTACGTGGTTTTTATCCGCTCAACGGCTCCCTGCTGTTTGTAACCAGAAGAGGAAACATTCATGGTATGAAAGATCTCATGGATTATGTTCCTAGAAGGGCAATCAGGCACATAGAGGAAATATTATTTTTGCTTCCCAGTGATAGGAATGGAAATCCTTTAAACAAAAGCAATTCCGAGCCCTTCCGTCTCACCTACAGCGTCTATACAGCCGTGTATGCCGTGGCGCACGCGTTCCATGATATGGTCTCCAAGGCACGGACACAACCAGGGTTCCTTTCCACTGGGCAATGGCTCAGACATTTCCACCCTTGGCAGGTAGGCTTATACTCATTTTCATTTTCTTCATATGCTTAGTTTTTTGTAAAAATAAAGATCTATCCCTATGTTTGAGCCAAATAAACTAGGGATGTATTTACAGTTAGTTCTGCCTTTTCATTGAAAAACAGTGACATGTTTCATAATAAAGCAGTAAAGGGACAATGTTTGGTTCTTCCCCCTTGTCTGCCCCTTTAGAGGGATAATGAGCCCCTTCTTTCCCCCAGCTAATTCCTGCCTCAGACTTACTGGTTCATGACTGGTGAATGTATTAACGACCTGACTAATGCAGCGTCGAGCCTGTTGCCCCCCACCCTTTTACCCCCTTGCTCCCAATAAAACAACGGACACTTAATTGGGGAGAGAAGGCTGCAGTTGTTTATTGCAAATCATTTAATATAAATCAGCAATTCTATATATCAACAACCATAACTAGTATTAAACCGTTTGTAAATTCAAACATTAAACAGCAGTACTTATATCCTCCAAAGAGGTCTGACCCTGAGCCCAGGCCCGGAGCCTGTGTCCTGCCTACTACCCAAGTCCCATTCTGGGATTATCCACCTCCCTGGTGACCCCAGGCCTACCCGGTTACCCGCTCACTGCACCTTTTTAATATCCTCTGGGGCTCAACGTCGACCCCACCCCCCACACTGCGACTACTGACACTAACCCATTGGGGAGGGAGGGTGGGATGCTGTCAGCTCCTGCTCCTCTTGCCCGCCGAAAAGATCTGGTGAGCTAACATCCGGGGAGGGACCTTCTTATTTCCTTGCCCTGGCCTGTAACACTGGGATATCTGGAAAGGGAAGGGGGGGGGAGAAAAAAGGGGGGGTCTGCCTCCTAGCTTATTCATGCCCTTCTTCCCTTTTGCTTCACTTGGGTCATTGGGCTTCCTTCTGAGCCTCCCATAATTTAACTTGGCATTAAGACGGCAGGGCAAGGTGCATTGTGGGCAAGAAATGGTCCTTAGATCACCATTTAAGGCTTCTTTTATTGTTCACATTCCCTGCTGGAGTCTATGTAGGTTGGGGAAATTCTGTTTCCTACTGATTCTTTACAACAGAGGTTGTGGGAGGACTTTCCTTAGATGTCCCTCGGTGATGTCCAAGACTGACAGTAATGGAGCCTGGGCAGCTTGTTAGACTTTACAGAAAAAAAATCAAATGTGACTGATAGGAAATGCTCTAATTTTTAGCTCTCACGAATAACTGCCTTCTACCTATAGTATTGGTTGTACATTATGGATTAATACAAATGTAAATGTATAAGGAAATGCAGATTATACTCAGTCTTGCTGTTTTTGTACATTGCAGATGATGCCCCATCTAAATAAAGTACAATTTCGTACACAGAGCGATGGGGACTTTTCCTTCTCTGACGAAGGGGAAATGCCCGGAGAGTTCGATATCCTAAACTGCATTGTGTCCCCAGATGGGAAGGACCGAATGGTAGAAGTTGGCAGCTGCAGGTCTCATCCTGCCCAGTTCCACATTAAAGATAGCACCATAGTGTGGGGGAGCCCATATACAGAGGTGAGATGTTTCACATACAATCTGGGGCTGAGGGACATAAACATTTAAACATTACTGAAACTGCCATAAGGAGAAGTAATATACTGTATATTGTGAGTTGGCCCCTAAGCTCGGGGACAGCAGCCCAGAGGATGATGGGGAGTTACCGGTGAATCTTCTGAGGCACAAATCCTACCTGCTATGGGGCTGTGGTGGCCTTGGGTTGGTACAGAGACAGGAAACATGGAGTGTAACACGTCTAGCCTTAATATGTGTTAAGCTTTAGTTCTTTAGCTGCTGATGAATTGCACAGAAACGGAACCCTGGGATCAAAACCATCATGGAGGATTTACTGCCTGTGAGCGTCACACCTACACACACAGCTGATGTGCACATCATGTTTCTATTGACACCTGCAATTACACTGACTAAGAACAAATAGTTGCTATTTTAAAATAGAGATGGAAGGGGGTATTGCAGTAAGGGGTAAAAGGAACCCCAAATTATCTTTTAAATGTGTAAATAACAAAAAAAATGAAGCGAGACCCGTAGTATCAGAGGGAGGTCAGTTGGTTGATGAGAACAGGGAAAAAGCAGAGATTCTGAACTGTTATTTTTCATCTGTCTGTCCAACTGAGGAACCAGTTAATAAAGGTTTCCATTTGTATAGAGTGTATAGATAGTATGTGTGTATATACATGTGCACTGGGGTTCACTTGGAGGGGTTGAACTTGATGGACTTTGGTCTTTTTTTACCCAACTTAACTATGTAACTTTGTAATGTGCATCTACATCGGTAAATCATCTCTAAAACACGGCAGTTTCAGGGCTTCTCTATGATTTCATGATCTAGGAACTGACAGTTATTTCATTTATTAATCTAAAAGAGATGTGGGAAGGGGATGAACCATAAGTGTTACCTTAACAACAGGGTGTGGCACAGTGGGCCCATCTCCATGATAAGGTTGCTTTTAGAAACTTACAGTAACTTTTTGCATTGTGGACATGTGACTTGCAGAAGATCTTATGGTTTATGATTATGAATCCCATGACCCAAGTGTTTGTTCCACCCAACAGGCTCCCCACTCTGTGTGCAGTAGCAGCTGCCTCCCCGGCTCCAGGAAAGCCAAACGGGAAGGACAACCCCTCTGTTGCTATGATTGTGTTCCTTGTGAGGAGGGAGAAGTCTCTAATCAAACTGGTTGGTCCAACTTTGTACCTAAAGATGTAGTCTAATATATGTCTATGAAGGCTTCATTCCTCCAGGCCATGGTATGCAGGATCTAGTAGTGATACGGCTGAAGCGACCAGACGTAGAGTCATCTTGGCAATTTTCCACCCCTCCTTTTGTGGCTCCTGTTCAGAATAGGTTTCACCCCTGACCAGTGTGGCTTCTTCAGTTCAACGTCAGTTGATGAGGGCTGAAACGATTTCAAGATAACGAGCCTAGCATGCCAAACATTTTAATATAAACTGTATTCTCTTTATCCTTCCATGTAGAACACAAGCGACTGTATAAGCCCTCTTGAAAGTGGAGCCAATTCAATTCCAATGTCTACAAATCTTCTTGAATTTGTTTGCATCTCAAAAATTACTCATAAGTTTTTAGATCATTAAAAGGTACAAATACAAAAGTTTTATAAAAGTAAAGAAACTAAAGGGGTGATTTATCGACGTTCTTGTGCTAAAAAAAAACTCAAATTCAAATTATGTTTCATAAACTCGAAGGTCTGGTATTAATTAAGTGCAAAGAACCTGAAAACTCAAATATAAAAACTCACCATGTAAAAGCCTGTGAGTTTCTTTAGAAGTCAATGCCACATTGTCAATGAGACTAGAAAATTTGAGGTATTTGAGTTTGTTATTCGATCGAGTTTTCCTTTTGAATAAATAAGAGACCATTCGATATGCGAGTTTATTCGATTTAGAAAAACAAACTTGAATTTACAAACTCAAAAAATGATAAATGAGCCAATTAGTGAAGGGCTTATTACTTACCGAGCTGCCAATCAGCCAAAGGTTGGGAAAAATTGTTCATACAATATCTATATACCAGATAATAGCGCTCAAAGATCAACTTGTCGCCCCAACACCTACGATGCTGTTGCTCGGAGTTAACCCCTTGTTCCCTCATTAGTGCGGATCCCTGATTTAGGAAGGAGCATCAATAGGCACATTTGATAACACTGCTAAAAGTAACACATTCATAGATACATAAGGAGAATACAAAGGTAACAGATATATTGGGTAATAAGCATATACTCATATAATAAGCTCTATCAGGAAAAGGGGCTTCTTTCTCTTAGCTGCCACCGGTCCAATCTCTCATGGACACAACAGGGGAGCCCCCCAGCTCTCAAAGGCTTCTTCACCCGAGGGTACAGGATCTGAGCCTGAAAACACTTTAATTCTCTTACAATTTCCATTCTAAGCCAGCTGAGTCAATTGGCCAGTCAGTTGGTTGGTAAATAAATTCTTCTTTCACTCTGGGGGCCATGGGCCCCACAGCAGCAACCTCTCTGGGGTCCCAAAGCATTACACCAATGTTGAACACTTTGTGGGGTTTCTAATGCAGTCAGTTACCTGTTATGGAACCCCGGTAGACCTGAACCTCTTTGCTTGTGAAAGATACTGGGAACTGGGATTTACAGCTCAGTGCCTCCCCCTAGTGGGCAGTAAGGAGCACAGCTCAGGGAAATTCCGCTAGGGAAAATAAAATACACCATTTTGCTGTAACAAAAATAAACTAATTTCACAATGTTAAATGTAAAAACAAACAATGTAAACCCTGCAACGAGTCTATCAATCCCTGAACATTGCTGGGTATATTTAAATGTCTGAATATGATTCCGAGTATTAAGTCTGATCTTTCAATGTTATTATCAATACATTTCTATTTTTTATGATTAATTTTGAGGTGCAGGATTTTTATTGTGTTTACTATTATTATTTAAAAGCCTTACGTATATCTGGGCTGAAAGAGCTACATTGCCAAGTTAGTGTGATCATCTTCAGATAATCCTCTGAGCTTGTGGGGTCAGAGTAGTCAGAGTATGAGGAGCTAGTAAGGGAAGAGTGCAGGCAAGGGGGAGTGAGTAGAACCAGGCACTAGTGAATGGGATGTTTGTAATGTGGCAAATAATTGCTGTACTATAGTGGCCACGCTAATAATCTCCTTCCTTTCCAGATATGGACAATTGTATGAAATGCCCAGAGGACCAGTGGCCCAATAAGAGAAGGGATAGGTGCCTCCAAAGGTTGGTGGAATTCCTCTCCTACCAAGACCCACTAGGTGCAGGTTTGGGTGGGGCCTCCATTGGCCTTTCTGCTTGTGCAATAACAATACTGGCAGTTTTCATTAAATTCCGTGCAACGCCTGTTGTTAGAGCCAATAATACAAATATAAGCTACACCCTCCTGGTGTCTCTCTGTCTCTCGTTCCTCTCGTGCCTGCTCTTTATAGGCCAACCTAAACCTCTTGCGTGCATGGTCAGACAAGCTGCCTTTGGGTTGGCTTTCTCCATTGCTGAATCCTCTATACTCGCTAAAGCCATCACAGTTGCCGTTGCCTTCAGAGCTACATCTCCGGACAGCCAGCTGAGAAGGTGGGTTGGACCCAGACTGCCCATCTATATAGTCATTGGCTGCTCGGTGGGACAGGTAGCCATTTGCTTAGCATGGATGGTCCTCTCTCCACCATTCCCAGACTACGACATCCAATCAGAGAAAGGAAAGATGATCCTTATCTGCAATGAGGGATCAGCTGTTCTGCTTTATGTGGAGATTTCCTACCTGGGGGTTTTGGCTCTGTTGAGCTTCACTGTTGCGTTTCTTGTGAGGAACTTACCCGACCGCTTCAATGAGGCCAAATACATCACTTTCAGCATGTTGGTGTTCCTCAGCGTCTGGGTCTCTTTCATCCCCTCCTACCTGAGCACCAAAGGAAAATACATGGTGGCCGTGGAGATATTTGCCATCCTGGGTTCCAGCACAGGGTTACTGGCTTGTATATTTATACCCAAAATGTGTCTTATTCTACTGAAGAGAGGCCTCAGCTCTAAAGTACATTTCACGGGCATGGATAATAAATAACTCTTTAGTTACTTCAGATTTTTCCGAGATTTATTATGTGTCTAAACGGCTAAAAATCCGAATTCAACAATTCGGACAGTTAAGAAGTAAAACCCTATTGTTACAGCACTGTCTCTAAGTTTCTCTATAAAAACTGTGATCTAAACAAAAACTGGTGGCTATGACTAGAGGGTGTCCGGCTGAGTTAGATGGCACAATCTATGTACGGCTTGGCTAGTATTGGGCTCTTCTTCTCCCTTTCTCTCTCTTTATTGTTCTTTTTTCTATATTTGTTAATGTAAATTAAAGAGGCAAATAAAAACTTTAAAAAAGGGAACATATACCATCATTTTTCATAGTACATTTCAGGTCAAATATCCATAAAAAAAGCCCAAAAGCTGCTCCACTTGTCCCCTCTGTCTCTCTAAGGTGCCGCTGGCACTTTGTAATTCAGAACCAACAGTCCATCCAGTGAGTGAGAACTGGGCGGGCAAACGTGGGAGGCAGAGCTGTCAAGCCCCCCTATTTTTTTGGGCCACTTAGGAATTTTTCTTTATTTAGAAAAAATAAACCGAACATAAGGATAACAAACATTACATCACATAATCAACATAACATAATAGGTCAGATAAGGCCAACCAAAAAAATAATAAACCTTCACCAAAAACCCACCCATCCCTCCCAACAGAAGAAAGCCATTTTCAAAGTCCATTCCTTTGTCCATGATGGCTTCCATTCCCACCCCCTCCCACAACAAACCCACGCAAAGAAACATACTTAGGCGAAGACTTGATACATATTAGAAATCGAAACCTCTCCATAAAGATAGGCTGTAGCGCTGCTTCTCCAAGGACCGGACAAACCGCAGTTCAGCCAGGATGGAATTTACTATATCGCAATCTTTCACACTTGCCCCAGTTGTGCGGCGGCAGCGCTTTTGGGCCACTTAGGGGGGGATACAAAGTATTAAACATCTAACTTTATGGGCAAGTGTGTTTTCACCCTTTGTTACTATGTAATTATGTAACAGGCAGAAGATCATTACATAGAACTGAACTGCACCCTAATGCATTATCTGTGTGGGACCAATGGCTGTAACTACAGATACAATCAGTAATAAGGTGATAACGCTGCACCCAGAACGTGGATTTATTGTTCAGAACTGCAGAAGTATCCGGTACTTTCCAGGTACCCAGTAAGGATATGTTATGCATTAAGAAATGCTCGATTCAGTATCAGGACAAAGGCAGAACAAACAAGGAAATTCTGTGTCGCTGAAAAGTCACTTAAGCAAATATGAAATAACGTGTAGGTGGCAATAACAAACCAATGAAATGAATGTAAGAGAGTAGGGATTTAGTCCCTCCCAGATCTGGGAATTCCTCAGGTATGCGCAGGTAAGACAAGCCTTGGAAAGTAGGAGCTGCTTATTTGTCTGGAATTAGGAATCTTTGGGCTCTGCTTACTGGGCAAATCTGGGACCCTGCAACAAAGCAGCCTCAGTAGAAGTAAAAAAAATACCCTAGCATGACTAGAAATGGGGGGGAAAGACCAACGGAAGGAGCACTAGTCAGTTTGGAGGCAAAGCTCACTTTGGGTTTGGAAGTCAGACTTGGGAAGGTTCTACTGGGGTGCACAGGGGTAAGTATCCCCTTCATTGGGCTTCCCGCCTACCTAACAATGATCAAAGAGAAGGCAGAGCAGCACCAGATTTGTTATATGGGCATCCCTAATCCTGCATCCATTTAAACCCACATATGGATGGGGGGGGCCGTTGCTCCGTATGTGAGCAAAATTTTGGTGCAGCTTTGGCAGCATGCCACCCCCAAATTTGTGTCACCCTAGTCTGGGGCCTTTGTAGCCTCGCCACAAATCCGGGCCTGAAGCTGATTCTTTGCCCTGGTTAAAGGCTGAAAGAATAGATCAGGAGCTCCAACTTCTTCAGAATTCTTTGGTTTGAGTACATGGACCACAAGCTCTCAATTTACAAAAAAGTGGTGGAACTTTATTCCCAACCCTTAGCCCCTGGGTCAAAACCAGTGAATGGCATAACTGCCTTTTGTGATGGTCCAACTGGTGGATAATCCAGAATTTTCACTGGGGCAAGGGGATAATCTTCTTAAAAATGGAAAACAGGAATGAACTTTTGTCTGTCTCTCTATCCATCCACCCATCCTTCTTATTTATCTATCGTCTCTGTCTAATCTATTTGTCTGTCTGTCCCATCTATCTGGTCAGGACAATCACCCCATAATGCCCTGGCCCTACCCCAAGATGGAATCAGCTTCAAGGAAGGGCCGGATACTGTGACAGTGAGGGGGTCCCTATTACAAGGTTTGGTTCCTTTTACTGAGACAAACAGGGACTGTAATGGCACAGAGCCGCGCGAAGCACGTGGACATAGGGTCGGACTCACACACACAATTCCTTTAGAAAATTAGGCTCTTTATTTATCTTCAGCAGTACCAGTTTGTTCATAGTTCCTATGGTAGCCAGCCTGCACTCTGCAGAGCATAGTAATCTGCCTCCAGGTCTGCCTTTATCCTCACCAGCTGCTCTAGCCCATGGGTCAGGGCCACATCTGCAGAGAGTCCAAGTCCAAGTCCCTTCTGCCAACCCAAAGGCAGCTTCCAGAGGGGCCAATCACAGCTGATACCACTGGGCCAATGAGGTGCCATTTAGTGAGCATGCCCAGTTTAGTCTATATACAGGATCCAGACAGGGCACAGCCCTTACAGGGGGTCTTGGGGCCAACTATGTGTATTGGAATACAGAGGGTCCGGGCTTTATTTGCCCTCACAGCAGGGGCAATTACCTTGGGAGAACAGGAATTCAGGCGGCTACACAAAACATTAAACAGACATGAGCACAGGCTGTACCATTTGCCCCACACTTACATTATAGCAGGAGAGATAACATTTTTCCTCAGAGTACAAAAAAGTTGTTTTATCACAACTGACTGAGAGCCATTATTATTGTTCTTTTCTTGCAAAGAATATTTCTTGAGCACAATTCTGTTCTGATGGCATAGATACTACTAGGTTTAAAAATAGAAGTACTTTCTACCCCACATATTGGCCAAATCTGTCATACTAAGTATGCATTCAACAGCAATGTCACTAGACATTTTGCAGAGTGCAATAATAGTGATAAAAATTTTTTTTAAAAATCTCTTTTACTTTGAAACATGTATTTTTATCTCGAGATATATGTATCTTTACTATATAACCCTGTGATATGTATTTTTTAACTTCTGTATAATTGACTTTGTACTGGATGGAGTTAATAGAATGAAATGTTAGTAGTGGGTGTTAAAGGTCACTCGACATTGATTGGTTTTAGCTTAAGCGGGTGGATGTTCTACCATGTATATATAGTTGCATAAACAGAATTTTGGTGAGCCTATGATTAAGTGCTAGATTAGAATGAAGCACATTAGGCTACTTACATGGGGTATGATTTTTTAATGGATTACAATAAATCTCTATATTTTTAATTCTGTTTCTTTTGCGGACTTAATTTCTTAAATATTTTCTGAAATATTATAAAAACATAATACACTGACAGGGGGCTCTGTATAGTTGGGGGGTTACGGCACATAATACGCTGACAGGGGGCTCTGTATAGTTAGGGGGGTTACGGCACATAATACACTGACAGGGGGCTCTGTATAGTTAGGGGGGGTTATGGCACATAATACACTGACAGGGGGCTCTGTATAGTTAGGGGGGGTTACGGCACATAATACGCTGACAGGGGTCTCTGTATAGTTAGGGGGGGTTACGGCACATAATACGCTGACAGGGGTCTCTGTATAGTTAGGGGGGGTTACGGCACATAATACACTGACAGGGGTCTCTGTATAGTTAGGGGGGTTACGGCACATAATACGCTGACAGGGGGCTCTGTATAGTTAGGGGGGTTACGGCACATAATACGCTGACAGGGGGCTCTGTATAGTTAGGGGGGTTATGGCACATAATACACTGACAGGGGGCTCTGTATAGTTAGGGGGGGTTATGGCACATAATACGCTGACAGGGGGCTCTGTATAGTTAGGGGGGGTTACGGCACATAATACGCTGACAGGGGGCTCTGTATAGTTAGGGGGGGTTACGGCACATAATACGCTGACAGGGGGCTCTGTATAGTTAGGGGGGTTATGGCACATAATACACTGACAGGGGGCTCTGTATAGTTAGGGGGGGTTACGGCACATAATACGCTGACAGGGGTCTCTGTATAGTTAGGGGGGGTTATGGCACATAATACGCTGACAGGGGGCTCTGTATAGTTGGGGGGGTTACGGCACATAATACGCTGACAGGGGTCTCTGTATAATTAGGGGTTGTTACGGCACATAATACGCTAACAGGGGTCTCTGTATAGTTAGGGGGGGTTACGGCACATAATACGCTGACAGGGGTCTCTGTATAGTTAGGGGGGGTTATGGCACATAATACACTGACAGGGGGCTCTGTATAGTTAGGGGGGGTTACGGCACATAATACGCTAACAGGGGTCTCTGTATAGTTAGGGGGGGTTACGGCACATAATACGCTGACAGGGGGCTCTGTATAGTTAGGGGGGTTAAGGCACATAATACACTGACAGGAGGCTCTGTATAGTTAGGGGGGTTATGGCCCATAATACACTGACAGGGGGCTCTGTATAGTTAGGGGGGGTTACGGCACATAATACGCTGACAGGGGTCTCTGTATAATTAGGGGTTGTTACGGCACATAATACGCTAACAGGGGTCTCTGTATAGTTAGGGGGGGTTACGGCACATAATACGCTGACAGGGGTCTCTGTATAGTTAGGGGGGGTTATGGCACATAATACGCTGACAGGGGGCTCTGTATAGTTGGGGGGGTTACGGCACATAATACGCTAACAGGGGTCTCTGTATAGTTAGGGGGGGTTACGGCACATAATACGCTGACAGGGGTCTCTGTATAGTTAGGGGGGGTTATGGCACATAATACACTGACAGGGGGCTCTGTATAGTTAGGGGGGGTTACGGCACATAATACGCTAACAGGGGTCTCTGTATAGTTAGGGGGGGTTACGGCACATAATACGCTGACAGGGGGCTCTGTATAGTTAGGGGGGTTAAGGCACATAATACACTGACAGGAGGCTCTGTATAGTTAGGGGGGTTATGGCCCATAATACACTGACAGGGGGCTCTGTATAGTTAGGGGGGGTTACGGCACATAATACGCTGACAGGGGTCTCTGTATAATTAGGGGTTGTTACGGCACATAATACGCTAACAGGGGTCTCTGTATAGTTAGGGGGGGTTACGGCACATAATACGCTGACAGGGGTCTCTGTATAGTTAGGGGGGGTTATGGCACATAATACACTGACAGGGGGCTCTGTATAGTTAGGGGGGGTTACGGCACATAATACGCTGACAGGGGGCTCTGTATAGTTAGGGGGGTTACGGCACATAATACGCTGACAGGGGGCTCTGTATAGTTGGGGGGGTTATGGCACATAATACACTGACAGGGGGCTCTGTATAGTTAGGGGGGGTTACGGCACATAATACACTGACAGGGGGCTCTGTATAGTTAGGGGGGTTATGGCACATAATACGCTGACAGGGGGCTCTGTATAGTTAGGGGGGGTTACGGCACATAATACACTGACAGGGGGCTCTGTATAGTTAGGGGGGGTTACGGCACATAATACACTGACAGGGGGCTCTGTATAGTTAGGGGGGGTTACGGCACATAATACGCTGACAGGGGGCTCTGTATAGTTAGGGGGGGTTACGGCACATAATACGCTGACAGGGGGCTCTGTATAGTTAGGGGGAGTTATGGCACATAATACGCTGACAGGGGGCTCTGTATAATTAGGGGGGTTACGGCACATAATACACTGACGGGGGGCTCTGTGTGGAAAAGCTGGGTTGGCAGGCGAGAAATCCATATGTGCTATTTTCATTTTGGGGTCAGTACATACCACAGACTTTGGTATATCTATGCATATTGGGCATCAAACTGTTCAGTAGGCCTCTGGTGTTCCTATTTGGGGTGATTTGCCTTTATCTGATATTTATCAAGAAATTGTGAGAGATAAATGCGGCAAATTGCAACATTTTTATGTGATTTTCTAAAATGTCATAAAAATCTGCAAACGTAGGAAAGCTTTACAGCTTGGTACTTTGGAGTAAAAAGAAATAATTACCCATTATAGATTCGGGAGAATGTGTACTTTCCAAAAATATATGACTTTCTGGGGTGAGTGTACTTGTTTTGTAGCATTATCCCACATAAAGGATGTAAATGTGTTGATTTTGCAGGAGCTGAAATTATAGATCATATGGGGGTATGTTCCCACTGGGGCCCCTACATGCCACATACTTAGCTAAACCTATACATATTGGGCATCAAACTGTTCAGGGGACCCCTGGCGTTCATATTTAGGGGGTTTTATCTTGGTACCTAATGCTATGTGGGAGATAAGATGCTGCAAAGTGGAAGCTTTGAGGGGATTTTTGGAAATGTTATCAAAATTGCCAACTTTAGGAAAGCTTTACAGCTTGGTACTTTGGAGTAGAAAGACATGGGTACCCATTTTAGATTCGGGCGTATGTGTACCTTCCAAAAATAAATGGCTTTCTGGGGTGAGTGTACTTTTTGTAGCTTTATCCTACATATAATGATGTAAATGTGTTGATTTTGCAGGAGCTGAAATGACAGAAATGACAGTACATATGGGGGTTCCCATTGGGCCCCTACATGCCACATACTTAGCTAAACCTATACATATTGGGCATCAAACTGTTCAGGGGACCCCTGGCGTTCATATTTAGGGGGTTTTATCTGGTTACTTTATGACCTGTAGGAGATAAGATACTATAGACTGGAAGCTTTGAAGCAATTTTTTAAAAATTTCACAAATTTTCATAAAAACCAATAACTTTAGGAAAGCATTGTGACTTGATAGTTTGGAGCAGACAGACAGTTGTGCCTATTCTGGATTCCCCAGAATCTATTCTTTCCAGAAATGTACAATTTTCTGGGATTAACCTTCTGTTAGTGGAATTTTTGGCCTTTAAATCTAAAGTATGCAGCTTTCTGGCGCAGTGTTTTGGGAATTTGGTAGGGTACTGCTGGGAGTTTTTGACCTATACAAGTGAGAAATCTCCATAAAACTATATATATTTGGTATTGGCACGTTCAGGAGACATGGGACTTTCCAAATCAGTTGTATTTTCATGCATAAAATAATTTTTGTTTCTAGTATGTGTGTTTATATTATGGAAATTTAGCTTTTTTCATTTTTAGACATTTAGAAGCCTATATCTTGTTAAAGAATTGGAATTACACAAAAATTCTACCACATTTTGAAAACTTAGGTTGCCCTGAAAAAAAAGATATATTGTTTTCCTGGGTAAACTAAAAGTCCCCCCGAGGAAAGGCCCCTAAAATGAAACAGTGCAAAATGTTTATCTGGCAATACACGTTCCGCTTTGACCAAAACGGCTGCCAGTGAAAGGGTTAAGAAAATAAAGTTCCTTTTTTCTCTGTAATAATAACAATACCTTATTTTTTATCCTAATTAAGATATAATTACCCCTTATTGGGGCAGAACAGCCCTATTGGGTTTATTTCATGGTTAAATGATTCCCTTTTCTCTGTAATAATAAAACAGTACCTGTACTTGATCCCAACTAAGATATAATTACCCCTTATTGGGGCAGAACAGCCCTATTGGGTTTATTTCATGGTTAAATGATTCCCTTTTCTCTGTAATAATAAAACAATACCTGTACTTGATCCCAACTAAGATATAATTACCCCTTATTGGGGCAGAACAGCCCTATTGGGTTTATTTCATGGTTAAATTATTCCCTTGTCTCTGTAATAATAAAACAGTACCTGTACTTGATCCCAACTAAGATATAATTACCCCTTATTGGGGCAGAACAGCCCTATTGGGTTTATTTCATGGTTAAATGATTCCCTTTTCTCTGTAATAATAAAACAGTACCTGTACTTGATCCCAACTAAGATATAATTACCCCTTATTGGGGCAGAACAGTCCTATTGGGTTTATTTCATGGTTAAATGATTCCCTTTTCTCTGTAATAATAAAACAGTACCTGTACTTGATCCCAACTAAGATATAATTACCCCTTATTGGGGGCAGAACAGCCCTATTGGGTTTATTTAATGGTTAAATGATTCCCTTTTCTCTGTAATAATAAAACAGTACCTGTACTTGATCCCAACTAAGATATAATTACCCCTTATTGGGGCAGAACAGCCCTATTGGGTTTATTTAATGGTTAAATGATTTCCTTTTCTCTGTAATAATAAAACAGTACCTGTACTTGATCCCAACTAAGATATAATTACCCCTTATTGGGGCAGAACAGCCCTATTGGGTTTATTTAATGGTTAAATGATTCCCTTTTCTCTGTAATAATAAAACAGTACCTGTACTTGATCCCAACTAAGATATAATTACCCCTTATTGGGGCAGAACAGCCCTATTGGGTTTATTTAATGGTTAAATGATTCCCTTTTCTCTGTAATAATAAAACAGTACCTGTACTTGATCCCAACTAAGATATAATTACCCCTTATTGGGGCAGAACAACTCTGTTGGGTTTATTTCATGGTTAAATGATTTAGTAGACTTAAGGTATGAAGATCCAAATTACAGAAAGGTCCCATATCCAGAAAACCCCAGGTCCTGAGCATTCTGGATAACAGGTCCCATACCTGTATAGTATGCTAACTGATAAGATATATTAAATAATGATGGGTTAATACCATGTATAGTATATAGCTGATAACATTTATACTTTACATGTACTCTGTATGGGGGGCACATATATAAATCTGGGTTTGAGGGGGGGAACTTAGACTTTGGATTGGACTTTAAAGTTCTTTAATAATGTTTCCCAAACTCAAAAGTCTTTAAGAAATTAATTTTTATTCAAAAATCCACATTGAAATCATACAGACCCATAATGATCCGCCTTCAGCGATTTGTACCCCTCTGGCACTTAGTTACAGGGGCTGCCAGCCTGGGCAGTAAGTAATTCTTTCCCTTTGCTGCTTGTTTCTCCCCGTTACTATGCAGCGAGTCCCTAGTGATTATTCCTTTATTAGTCAAGCGGCTTTTATATCCGGCTGGTTATTGTGTCGCGGTGGGAATTAAACTGCCTCCTGAATTAGAACTGAGCTGATATTCCTGAATGTGGCAGCAGCGATGGTACCAGCCCTTCTCCCCTGGGTATGCCAAGCTCATATAAACTCTGAGGCACAGCATTAGCCTGGCACATCCTAGGCTGCCATGGGACCCACGTGCCCAAGTCCCGCTGATTAAACATTAATATTTCCTTTCATTGTTCATCCGAGGAATCTGCATGTGAGTTGCCAGTCTGCTGGGCACCTACTGGGCACCTACTGGGCACTGGGTCTGTACAGCTACTGGGCACCGGGTCTGTACAACTACTGGGCACTGGGTCTGTACAACTACTGGGCACCGGGTCTGTACAGCTACTGGGCACCGTGTCTGTACAACTACTGGGCACTGGGTCTGTACAACTACTGGGCACTGTGTCTGTACAACTACTGGGCACTGGGTCTGTACAACTACTGGGCACTGTGTCTGTACAACTACTGGGCACTGGGTCTGTACAACTACTGGGCACCGGGTCTGTACAACTACTGGGCACCGGGTCTGTACAACTACTGGGCACCGGGTCTGTACAACTACTGGGCACCGGGTCTGTACAACTACTGGGCACTGGGTCTGTACAACTACTGGGCACTGTGTCTGTACAACTACTGGGCACTGGGTCTGTACAACTACTGGGCACTGGGTCTGTACAACTACTGGGCACTGGGTCTGTACAGCTACTGGGCACTGTGTCTGTACAGCTACTGGGCACCGGGTCTATACAACTACTGGGCACTGTGTCTGTACAGCTACTGGGCACCGGGTCTGTACAACTACTGGGCACCGTGTCTGTACATCTAGTGGGCACCGGGTCTGTACAACTACTGGGCACTGGGTCTGTACAACTACTGGGCACCGGGTCTGTATAACTACTGGGCACTGGGTCTGTACAACTACTGGGCACCGTGTCTGTACATCTAGTGGGCACCGGGTCTGTACAACTACTGGGCACTGGGTCTGTACAACTACTGGGCACCAGGTCTGTACAACTACTGGGCACTGGGTCTGTACAACTACTGGGCACCGGGTCTGTACAACTACTGGGCACCGGGTCTGTACAACTACTGGGCACTGTGTCTGTACAACTACTGGGCACCGGGTCTGTACAACTACTGGGCAACCGGGTCTGTACAACTACTGGGCACCGGGTCTGTACAACTACTGGGCACCGGGTCTGTACAACTACTGGGCACCGGGTCTGTACAACTACTGGGCACCGGGTCTGTACAACTACTGGGCACTGTGTCTGTACAACTACTGGGCACTGGGTCTGTACAACTACTGGGCACTGGGTCTGTACAACTACTGGGCACCGGGTCTGTACAACTACTGGGCACCGGGTCTGTACAACTACTGGGCACCGGGTCTGTACAACTACTG
The DNA here is from genome assembly GCF_000004195.4 of Xenopus tropicalis. Taxonomy (NCBI): domain Eukaryota; kingdom Metazoa; phylum Chordata; class Amphibia; order Anura; family Pipidae; genus Xenopus; species Xenopus tropicalis. Next base: position 178,300,898 of record NC_030678.2, on the reverse strand, counting down.
GGCACCGTGTCTGTACAACTACTGGGCACCGGGTCTGTACAACTACTGGGCACCGGGTCTGTACAACTACTGGGCACCGGGTCTGTACAACTACTGGGCACCATGTCTGTACAACTACTGGGCACCGGGTCTGTACAACTACTGGGCACCGGGTCTGTACAACTACTGGGCACCGGGTCTGTACAACTACTGGGCACCGGGTCTGTACAACTACTGGGCACCATGTCTGTACAACTACTGGGCACCGGGTCTGTACAACTACTGGGCACCGGGTCTGTACAACTACTGGGCACTGGGTCTGTACAACTACTGGGCACTGTGTCTGTACAACTACTGGGCACCGGGTCTGTACAACTACTGGGCACCGGGTCTGTACAACTACTGGGCACCGGGTCTGTACAACTACTGGGCACCGGGTCTGTACAACTACTGGGCACTGGGTCTGTACAACTACTGGGCACTGTGTCTGTACAACTACTGGGCACTGGGTCTGTACAACTACTGGGCACCGGGTCTGTACAACTACTGGGCACCGGGTCTGTACAACTACTGGGCACCGGGTCTGTACAACTACTGGGCAGTGGGTCTGTACAACTACTGGGCACTGTGTCTGTACAACTACTGGGCACCGGGTCTGTACAACTACTGGGCACCGGGTCTGTACAACTACTGGCACCGGGTCTGTACAACTACTGGGCACCGGGTCTGTACAACTACTGGGCACCGGGTCTGTACAACTACTGGGCACCGGGTCTGTACAACTACTGGCACCGGGTCTGTAAAACTACTGGGCACCGGGTCTGTACAACTACTGGGCACCGGGCTGTACAACTACTGGGCACCGGGTCTGTACAACTACTGGGCACCGGTCTGTACAACTACTGGGGCACCGGGTCTGTACAACTACTGGGCACCGGGTCTGTACAACTACTGGGCACTGTGTCTGTACAACTACTGGGCACCGGGTCTGTACAACTACTGGGCACCGGGTCTGTACAACTACTGGGCACCGGGTCTGTACAACTACTGGGCACCGGGTCTGTACAACTACTGGGCACCGGGTCTGTACAACTACTGGGCACCGGGTCTGTACAACTACTGGGCACTGTGTCTGTACAACTACTGGGCACTGGGTCTGTACAACTACTGGGCACCGGGTCTGTACAACTACTGGGCACCGGGTCTGTACAACTACTGGGCACCGGGTCTGTACAACTACTGGGCACTGGGTCTGTACAACTACTGGGCACTGTGTCTGTACAACTACTGGGCACCGGGTCTGTACAACTACTGGGCACCGGGTCTGTACAACTACTGGGCACCGGGTCTGTACAACTACTGGGCACCGGGTCTGTACAACTACTGGGCACCGGGTCTGTACAACTACTGGGCACCGGGTCTGTACAACTACTGGGCACTGTGTCTGTACAACTACTGGGCACTGGGTCTGTACAACTACTGGGCACTGGGTCTGTACAACTACTGGGCACCGGGTCTGTACAACTACTGGGCACCGGGTCTGTACAACTACTGGGCACCGGGTCTGTACAACTACTGGGCACTGTGTCTGTACAACTACTGGCACTGGGTCTGTACAACTACTGGGCACCGGGTCTGTACAACTACTGGGCACTGTCTCTGTACAACTACTGGGCACTGGGTCTGTACAACTACTGGGCACCGTGTCTGTAAAACTACTGGGCACTGGGTCTGTACAACTACTGGGCACCGGGTCTGTACAGCTACTGGGCACCGTGTCTGTACAGCTACTGGGCACCGTGTCTGTACAACTACTGGGCACCGTGTCTGTACAACTACTGGGCACTGGGTCTGTACAACTACTGGGCACTGTGTCTGTAAAGCTACTGGGCACTGGGTCTGTACAGCTACTGGGCACTGTGTCTGTACAGCTACTGGGCACTGGGTCTGTACAGCTACTGGGCACTGTGTCTGTACAGCTACTGGGCACTGGGTCTGTACAACTACTGGGCACTGTGTCTGTACAACTACTGGGCACTGTGTCTGTAAAGCTACTGGGCACTGGGTCTGTACAGCTACTGGGCACTGTGTCTGTACAGCTACTGGGCACTGGGTCTGTACAGCTACTGGGCACTGGGTCTGTACAGCTACTGGGCACTGTGTCTGTACAGCTACTGGGCACTGGGTCTGTACAGCTACTGGGCACTGGGTCTGTACAGCTACTGGGCACTGTGTCTGTACAACTACTGGGCACCGGGTCTGTACAACTACTGGGCACTGGGTCTGTACAACTACTGGGCACTGTGTCTGTACAACTACTGGGCACTGGGTCTGTACAACTACTGGGCACTGTGTCTGTACAACTACTGGGCACTGTGTCTGTAAAGCTACTGGGCACTGGGTCTGTACAGCTACTGGGCACTGTGTCTGTACAGCTACTGGGCACTGGGTCTGTACAGCTACTGGGCACCGGGTCTGTACAGCTACTGGGCACTGGGTCTGTACAACTACTGGGCACCGTGTCTGTACATCTAGTGGGCACCGGGTCTGTACAACTACTGGGCACTGGGTCTGTACAACTACTGGGCACCGGGTCTGTACAACTACTGGGCACCGGGTCTGTACAACTACTGGGCACCGTGTCTGTACATCTAGTGGGCACCGGGTCTGTACAACTACTGGGCACCGGGTCTGTACAACTACTGGGCACTGTGTCTGTACAACTACTGGGCACTGTGTCTGTACAACTACTGGGCACTGTGTCTGTACAACTACTGGGCACCGTGTCTGTACAGCTACTGGGCACTGGGTCTGTACAGCTACTGGGCACCTGGTCTGTACAACTACTGGGCACCGGGTCTGTACAACTACTGGGCACTGGGTCTGTACAGCTACTGGGCACTGGGTCTGTACAGCTACTGGGCACTGGGTCTGTACAATTACTGGGCACCGGGTCTGTACAACTACTGGGCACCTGGTCTGTACAACTACTGGGCACCGTGTCTGTACAACTACTGGGCACCGGTTCTGTACAACTACTGGGCACTGTGTCTGTACAACTACTGGGCACCGTGTCTGTACAACTACTGGGCACCGGGTCTGTACAACTACTGGGCACCGGTTCTGTACAACTACTGGGCACTGTGTCTGTACAACTACTGGCACCGTGTCTGTACAACTACTGGGCACCGGGTCTGTACAACTACTGGGCACCTGGTCTGTACAACTACTGGGCACCGGTTCTGTACAGCTACTGGGCACTGTGTCTGTACAACTACTGGGCACTGGGTCTGTACAGCTACTGGGCACTGGGTCTGTACAATTACTGGGCACTGGGTCTGTACAATTACTGGGCACTGGGTCTGTACAGCTACTGGGCACTGGGTCTGTACAGCTACTGGGCACTGGGTCTGTACAATTACTGGGCACCGGGTCTGTACAACTACTGGGCACTGGTCTGTACAACTACTGGGCACCGTGTCTGTACAACTACTGGGCACCGGTTCTGTACAACTACTGGGCACTGTGTCTGTACAACTACTGGGCACCGTGTCTGTAGAACTACTGGGCACCGGGTCTGTACAACTACTGGGCACCTGGTCTGTACAACTACTGGGCACCGTGTCTGTACAACTACTGGGCACCGGTTCTGTACAGCTACTGGGCACTGTGTCTGTACAACTACTGGGCACCGGGTCTGTACAACTACTGGGCACCGGTTCTGTACTGCTACTGGGCACCGTGTCTGTACAACTACTGGGCACCGGGTCTGTACAACTACTGGGCACCGGGTCTGTACAACTACTGGGCACCGGTTCTGTACTGCTACTGGGCACCGTGTCTGTACAACTACTGGGCACCGTGTCTGTACAACTACTGGGCACCGGGTCTGTACAACTACTGGGCACCGGTTCTGTACTGCTACTGGGCACCGTGTCTGTACAACTACTGGGCACCGTGTCTGTACAACTACTGGGCACCGGGTCTGTACAATTAATGGGCACCGGGTCTGTACAACTACTGGGCACCGGGTCTGTACAACTACTGGGCACCATGTCTGTACAACTACTGGGCACCGGGTCTGTATAACTACTGGGCACTGGGTCTGTACAACTACTGGGCACCGGGTCTGTACAACTACTGGGCACTGTGTCTGTACAACTACTGGGTGCCATGAATGAGGCATTAGATAGGGGCAGGTGTAGCCCCTGTACCAGTACCACTCTAGGGGTGTAAGGCAGTTAGGGTTGGGTCCCCATACCAGTACCACTCTAGGGGTGTAAGGCAGTTAGGGTTGGGCCCCTGTACCAGTACCACTCTAGGGGTGTAAGGCAGTTAGGGTTGGGCCCCCGTACCAGTACCACTCTAGGGGTGTAAGGCAGTTAGGGTTGGGCCCCCGTACCAGTACCACTCTAGGGGTGTAAGGCAGTTAGGGTTGGGCTCCCGTACCAGTACAACTCTAGGGGTGTAAGGCAGTTAGGGTTGGGCCCCCGTACCAGTACCACTCTAGGGGTGTAAGGCAGTTAGGGTTGGGCCCCCGTACCAGTACCACTCTAGGGGTGTAAGGCAGTTAGGGTTTGGCCCCTGTAACAGTACAACTCTAGGGGTGTAAGGCAGTTAGGGTTGGGCCCCCGTACCAGTACCACTCTAGGGGTGTAAGGCAGTTAGGGTTTGGCCCCTGTAACAGTACAACTCTAGGGGTGTGAGGCAGTTAGGGTTGTTTCCCCATACCAGTACCACTCTAGGGGTGTAAGGCAGTTAGGGTTGGGTCGCCGTACCAGTACCACTCTAGGGGTGTAAAGCAGTTAGGGTTTGGCCCCTGTACCAGTACCGCTCTAGGGGTGTAAGGCAGTTAGGGTTGGGCCCCCGTACCAGTACCACTCTAGGGGTGTAAGGCAGTTAGGGTTGGGCACCCGTACCAGTACCACTCTAGGGGTGTAAGGCAGTTAGGGTTGGGCCCCGTACCAGTACCACTCTAAGGGTGTAAGGCAGTTGGGGTTGGGCCCCTGTAACAGTACAACTCTAGGGGTGTAAGGCAGTTAGGGTTTGGCCCCTGTACCAGTACCGCTCTAGGGGTGTAAGGCAGTTAGGGTTGGGCCCCCGTACCAGTACCACTCTAGGGGTGTAAGGCAGTTAGGGTTGGGCCCCTGTACCAGTACCACTCTAGGGGTGTAAGGCAGTTAGGGTTGGGCCCCGTACCAGTACCACTCTAAGGGTGTAAGGCAGTTAGGGTTTGGCCCCTGTACCAGTACCGCTCTAGGGTGTAAGGCAGTTGGGGTTGGGCCCCTGTACCAGTACCACTCTAGGGGTTTAAGGCAGTTAGGGTTGGGTCCCCGTACCAGTACCACTCTAGGGGTGTAAGGCAGTTAGGGTTGGGCCCCTGTACCAGTACCACTCTAGGGGTGTAAGGCAGTTAGGGTTGGGTCCCCGTACCAGTACCACTCTAGGGGTGTAAGGCAGTTAGGGTTGGGCCCCCGTACCAGTACCACTCTAGGGGTGTAAGGCAGTTAGGGTTGGGCCCCTGTACCAGTACCACTCTAGGGGTGTAAGGCAGTTAGGGTTGGGTCCCCGTACCAGTACCACTCTAGGGGTGTAAGGCAGTTAGGGTTGGGCCCCTTTACCAGTACCACTCTAGGGGTGTAAGGCAGTTAGGGTTGTTTCCCCGTACCAGTACCACTCTAGGGGTGTAAGGCATTTAGGGTTGGGCCCCTTTACCAGTACCACTCTAGGGGTGTAAGACAGTTAGGGTTGTTTCCCCGTACCAGTACCACTCTAGGGGTGTAAGGCAGTTAGGGTTGGGCCCCTTTACCAGTACCACTCTAGGGGTGTAAGGCAGTTAGGGTTGGGCCCCCGTACCAGTACCACTCTAGGGGTGTAAGGCAGTTAGGGTTGGGTCTCCGTACCAGTACCGCTCTAGGGGTGTAAGGCAGTTAGGGTTGGGCCCCCATACCAGTACCACTCTAGGGGTGTAAGGCAGTTAGGGTTGGGCCCCCGTACCAGTACCACTCTAGGGGTGTAAGGCAGTTAGGGTTGGGCCCCCGTACCAGTACCACTCTAGGGGTGTAAGGCAGTTAGGGTTGGGGCCCCCGTACCAGTACTACTCTAGGGGTGTAAGGCAGTTAGGGTTGGGCCCCTGTACCAGTACCACTCTAGGGGTGTGAGGCAGTTAGGGTTGGGCCCCTGTACCAGTACCACTCTAGGGGTGTGAGGCAGTTAGGGTTGTTTCCCCATACCAGTACCACTCTAGGGGTGTAAGGCAGTTAGGGTTGGGTCGCCGTACCAGTACCACTCTAGGGGTGTAAGGCAGTTAAGGTTGGGCCCCCATACCAGTACCACTCTAGGGATGTAAGGCAGTTAAGGTTGGGCCCCCATACCAGTACCACTCTAGGGATGTAAGGCAGTTAGGGTTGGGCCCCCGTACCAGTACCACTGTAGGGGTTTAAGGCAGTTAGGGTTGGGTCGCCGTACCAGTACCACTCTAGGGGTGTAAGGCAGTTAGGGTTTGGTCCCCATACCAGTACCACTCTAGGGGTGTAAGGCAGTTAGGGTTGGGTCCCCGTACCAGTACCACTCTAGGGGTGTAAGGCAGTTAGGGTTGGGCCCCAGTACCAGTACCACTCTAGGGGTGTAAGGCAGTTAGGGTTGGGTCCCCGTACCAATACCACTCTAGGGGTGTAAGGCAGTTAAGGTTGGGCCCCCATACCAGTACCACTCTAGGGATGTAAGGCAGTTAGGGTTGGGCCCCCGTACCAGTACCACTGTAGGGGTTTAAGGCAGTTAGGGTTGGGTCGCCGTACCAGTACCACTCTAGGGGTGTAAGGCAGTTAGGGTTTGGTCCCCATACCAGTACCACTCTAGGGGTGTAAGGCAGTTAGGGTTGGGTCCCCGTACCAATACCACTCTAGGGGTGTAAGGCAGTTAGGGTTTGGTCCCCATACCAGTACCACTGTAGGGGTGTAAGGCAGTTAGGGTTGGGTCGCCGTACCAGTACCACTCTAGGGGTGTAAGGCAGTTAGGGTTTGGTCCCCATACCAGTACCACTCTAGGGGTGTAAGGCAGTTAGGGTTGGGCCCCAGTACCAGTACCACTCTAGGGGTGTAAGGCAGTTAGGGTTGGGCACCCATACCAGTACCACTCTAGGGGTATAAGGCAGTTAGGGTTGGGCACCCATACCAGTACCACTCTAGGGGTGTAAGGCAGTTAGGGTTGGGCACCCATACCAGTACCACTCTAGGGGTGTAAGGCAGTTAAGGTTGAGCCCCCGTACCAGTACCACTGTAGGGGTGTAAGGCAGTTAGGGTTGGGTCGCCGTACCAGTACCACTCTAGGGGTGTAAGGCAGTTAGGGTTTGGTCCCCATACCAGTACCACTCTAGGGGTGTAAGGCAGTTAGGGTTGGGTCCCCGTACCAATACCACTCTAGGGGTGTAAGGCAGTTAGGGTTGGGCCCCAGTACCAGTACCACTCTAGGGGTGTAAAGGCAGTTAGGGTTGGGGCACCCATACCAGTACCACTCTAGGGGTATAAGGCAGTTAGGGTTGGGCACCCATACCAGTACCACTCTAGGGGTGTAAGGCAGTTAGGGTTGGGCACCCATACCAGTACCACTCTAGGGGTGTAAGGCAGTTAGGGTTGGGCCCCAGTACCAGTACCACTCTAGGGGTGTAAGGCAGTTAGGGTTGGGCCCCAGTACCAGTACCACTCTAGGGGTGTAAGGCAGTTAGGGTTGGGCACCCATACCAGTACCACTCTAGGGGTGTAAGGCAGTTAGGGTTGGGCCCCTGTACCAGTACCACTCTAGGGGTGTAAGGCAGTTAGGGTTTGGCCCCTGTAACAGTACCACTCTAGGGGTGTAAGGCAGTTAGGGTTGGGCCCCCGTACCAGTACCACTCTAGGGGTGTAAGGCAGTTAGGGTTTGGCCCCTGTAACAGTACAACTCTAGGGGTGTAAGGCAGTTAGGGTTGGGCCCCCGTACCAGTACCACTCTAGGGGTGTAAGGCAGTTAGGGTTGGGCCCCTGTACCAGTACCACTCTAGGGGTGTAAGGCAGTTAGGGTTTGGCCCCTGTAACAGTACCACTCTAGGGGTGTAAGGCAGTTAGGGTTGGGCCCCCGTACCAGTACCACTCTAGGGGTGTAAGGCAGTTAGGGTTTGGCCCCTGTAACAGTACAACTCTAGGGGTGTGAGGCAGTTAGGGTTGTTTCCCCATACCAGTACCACTCTAGGGGTGTAAGGCAGTTAGGGTTGGGTCGCCGTACCAGTACCACTCTAGGGGTGTAAAGCAGTTAGGGTTTGGCCCCTGTACCAGTACCGCTCTAGGGGTGTAAGGCAGTTAGGGTTGGGCCCCCGTACCAGTACCACTCTAGGGGTGTAAGGCAGTTAGGGTTGGGCCCCGTACCAGTACCACTCTAAGGGTGTAAGGCAGTTGGGGTTGGGCCCCTGTAACAGTACCACTCTAGGGGTGTAAGGCAGTTAGGGTTTGGCCCCTGTACCAGTACCGCTCTAGGGGTGTAAGGCAGTTAGGGTTGGGCCCCCGTACCAGTACCACTCTAGGGGTGTAAGGCAGTTAGGGTTGGGCCCCTGTACCAGTACCACTCTAGGGGTGTAAGGCAGTTAGGGTTGGGCCCCGTACCAGTACCACTCTAAGGGTGTAAGGCAGTTAGGGTTTGGCCCCTGTACCAGTACCGCTCTAGGGGTGTAAGGCAGTTGGGGTTGGGCCCCTGTACCAGTACCACTCTAGGGGTTAAGGCAGTTAGGGTTGGGTCCCCGTACCAGTACCACTCTAGGGGTGTAAGGCAGTTAGGGTTGGGCCCCTGTACCAGTACCACTCTAGGGGTGTAAGGCAGTTAGGGTTGGGTCCCCGTACCAGTACCACTCTAGGGGTGTAAGGTAGTTAGGGTTGGGTCCCCGTACCAGTACCACTCTAGGGGTGTAAGGCAGTTAGGGTTGGGCCCCTTTACCAGTACCACTCTAGGGGTGTAAGGCAGTTAGGGTTGTTTCCCCGTACCAGTACCACTCTAGGGTGTAAGGCATTTAGGGTTGGGCCCCTTTACCAGTACCACTCTAGGGGTGTAAGGCAGTTAGGGTTGGGCCCCTTTACCAGTACCACTCTAGGGGTGTAAGGCAGTTAGGGTTGGGCCCCCGTACCAGTACCACTCTAGGGGTGTAAGGCAGTTAGGGTTGGGTCTCCGTACCAGTACCGCTCTAGGGGTGTAAGGCAGTTAGGGTTGGGCCCCCATACCAGTACCACTCTAGGGGTGTAAGGCAGTTAGGGTTGGGCCCCCGTACCAGTACCACTCTAGGGGTGTAAGGCAGTTAGGGTTGGGCCCCCGTACCAGTACCACTCTAGGGGTGTAAAGGCAGTTAGGGTTGGGCCCCCGTACCAGTACTACTCTAGGGGTGTAAGGCAGTTAGGGTTGGGCCCCTGTACCAGTACCACTCTAGGGGTGTGAGGCAGTTAGGGTTGGGCCCCTGTACCAGTACCACTCTAGGGGTGTGAGGCAGTTAGGGTTGTTTCCCCATACCAGTACCACTCTAGGGGTGTAAGGCAGTTAGGGTTGGGTCGCCCGTACCAGTACCACTCTAGGGGTGTAAGGCAGTTAAGGTTGGGCCCCCATACCAGTACCACTCTAGGGATGTAAGGCAGTTAAGGTTGGGCCCCCATACCAGTACCACTCTAGGGATGTAAGGCAGTTAGGGTTGGGCCCCCGTACCAGTACCACTGTAGGGGTTTAAGGCAGTTAGGGTTGGGTCGCCGTACCAGTACCACTCTAGGGGTGTAGGCAGTTAGGGTTTGGTCCCATACCAGTACCACTCTAGGGGTGTAAGGCAGTTAGGGTTGGGTCCCCGTACCAATACCACTCTAGGGGTGTAAGGCAGTTAGGGTTGGGCCCCAGTACCAGTACCACTCTAGGGGTGTAAGGCAGTTAGGGTTGGGTCCCCGTACCAATACCACTCTAGGGGTGTAAGGCAGTTAAGGTTGGGCCCCCATACCAGTACCACTCTAGGGATGTAAGGCAGTTAGGGTTGGGCCCCCCGTACCAGTACCACTGTAGGGGTTTAAGGCAGTTAGGGTTGGGTCGCCGTACCAGTACCACTCTAGGGGTGTAAGGCAGTTAGGGTTTGGTCCCCATACCAGTACCACTCTAGGGGTGTAAGGCAGTTAGGGTTGGGTCCCCGTACCAATACCACTCTAGGGGTGTAAGGCAGTTAGGGTTGGGCCCCAGTACCAGTACCACTCTAGGGGTGTAAGGCAGTTAGGGTTGGGCACCCATACCAGTACCACTCTAGGGGTATAAGGCAGTTAGGGTTGGGCACCCATACCAGTACCACTCTAGGGGTGTAAGGCAGTTAGGGTTGGGCACCCATACCAGTACCACTCTAGGGGTGTAAGGCAGTTAAGGTTGAGCCCCCGTACCAGTACCACTGTAGGGGTGTAAGGCAGTTAGGGTTGGGTCGCCGTACCAGTACCACTCTAGGGGTGTAAGGCAGTTAGGGTTTGGTCCCCATACCAGTACCACTCTAGGGGTGTAAGGCAGTTAGGGTTGGGTCCCCGTACCAATACCACTCTAGGGGTGTAAGGCAGTTAGGGTTGGGCCCCAGTACCAGTACCACTCTAGGGGTGTAAGGCAGTTAGGGTTGGGCACCCATACCAGTACCACTCTAGGGGTATAAGGCAGTTAGGGTTGGGCACCCATACCAGTACCACTCTAGGGGTGTAAGGCAGTTAGGGTTGGGCACCCATACCAGTACCACTCTAGGGGTGTAAGGCAGTTAGGGTTGGGCCCCAGTACCAGTACCACTCTAGGGGTGTAAGGCAGTTAGGGTTGGGCCCCAGTACCAGTACCACTCTAGGGGTGTAAGGCAGTTAGGGTTGGGCACCCATACCAGTACCACTCTAGGGTGTAAGGCAGTTAGGGTTGGGCCCCAGTACCAGTACCACTCTAGGGGTGTAAGGCAGTTAGGGTTGGGCCCCCGTACCAGTACCTCTCTAGGGGTGTAAGGCAGTTAGGGTTGGGCCCCCGTACCAGTACCACTCTAGGGGTGTAAGGCAGTTAGGGTTGGGCACCCATACCAGTACAACTCTAGGGGTGTAAGGCAGTTAGGGTTTGGCCCCCGTACCAGTACCACTCTAGGGGTGTAAGGCAGTTAGGGTTTGGCCCCTGTACCAGTACCACTCTAGGGGTGTAAGGCAGTTAGGGTTGGGCCCCCATACCAGTACCACTCTAGGGGTGTAAGGCAGTTAGGGTTGGGTCGCCGTACCAGTACCACTCTAGGGGTGTATGGCAGTTAGGGTTGGGTCGCCGTACCAGTACTACTCTAGGGGTGTAAGGCAGTTAGGGTTGGGCCCCCGTACCAGTACTACTCTAGGGGTGTAAGGCAGTTAGGGTTGGGCCCCCGTACCAGTACTACTCTAGGGGTGTAAGGCAGTTAGGGTTGGGCCCCCGTACCAGTACCACTCTAGGGGTGTATGGCAGTTAGGGTTGGCTCGCCGTACCAGTACCACTCTAGGGGTTTAAGGCAGTTAGGGTTGGGTCGCCGTACCAGTACCACTCTAGGGGTTTAAAGCAGTTAGGGTTGGGCCCCCGTACCAGTACCACTCTAGGGGAGTAAGGCAGTCATGGTTTGGCCCCTGTACCAGTACCACTCTAGGGGTGTAAGGCAGTTAGGGTTGTTTCCCCCTACCAGTACCACTCTAGGGGTGTAAGGCATTTAGGGCTGGGCCCCTGTACCAGTACCACTCTAGGGGTGTAAGGCAGTTAGGGTTGTTTCCCCGTACCAGTACGGCTCTAGGGGTGTAAGGCAGTTAGGGTTAGGCCCCCGTACCAGTACCACTGTAGGGGTGCAAGGCAGTTATTGTTGGGCCCCTGTACCAGTACCACTCTAGGGGTGTAAGGCAGTTAGGGTTGGGCCCCTGTACCAGTACCACTCTAGGGGTGTAAGGCAGTTAGGGTTGGGCCCCTGTACCAGTACCACTCTAGGGGTGTAAGGCAGTTAGGGTTGTTTCCCCGTACCAGTACCACTCTAGGGGTGTAAGGCAGTTAGGGTTGGGCCCCCGTACCAGTACCACTGTAGGGGTGTAAGGCAGTTATTGTTGGGCCCCTGTACCAGTACCACTCTAGGGGTGTAAGGCATTTAGGGTTGGGCCCCTGTACCAGTACCACTCTAGGGGTGTAAGGCAGTTAGGGTTGTTTCCCCGTACCAGTACCACTTCTAGGGGTGTAAGGCAGTTAGGGTTGTTTCCCCGTACCAGTACGGCTCTAGGGGTGTAAGGGCAGTTAGGGTTGGGCCCCGTACCAGTACCACTGTAGGGGTGTAAGGCAGTTATTGTTGGGCCCCTGTACCAGTACCACTCTAGGGGTGTAAGGCATTTAGGGTTGGGCCCCTGTACCAGTACCACTCTAGGGGTGTAAGGCAGTTAGGGTTGTTTCCCCGTACCAGTACCACTCTAGGGGTGTAAGGCAGTTAGGGTTGTTTCCCCGTACCAGTACGGCTCTAGGGGTGTAAGGCAGTTATTGTTGGGCCCCTGTACCAGTACCACTCTAGGGGTGTAAGGCAGTTAGGGTTGGGCCCCTTTACCAGTACCACTCTAGGGGTGTAAGGCAGTTAGGGTTGGGTCGCCGTACCAGTACCACTCTAGGGGTGTAAGGCAGTTAGGGTTGTTTCCCCGTACCAGTACCACTCTAGGGGTGTAAGGCAGTTAGGGTTGGGCCCCGTACGAGTACCACTCTAGGGGTGTAAGGCAGTTAGGGTTGGGCCCCCGTACGAGTACCACTCTAGGGGTGTAAGGCCAGTTTAGGGTTGGGCCCCTTTACCAGTTACCACTCTAGGGGTGTAAGGCAGTTAGGGTTGGGTCGCCGTACCAGTTACCACTCTAGGGGTTGTAAGGCAGTTAGGGGTTGTTTCCCCGTACCAGTACCACTCTAGGGGTGTAAGGCAGTTAGGGTTGGGCCCCCATACCAGTACCACTCTAGGGGTGTAAGGCAGTTAGGGTTGGGTCTCCGTACCAGTACCACTCTAGGGGTGTAAGGCAGTTAGGGTTGGGCCCCCATACCAGTACCACTCTAGGGGTGTAAGGCAGTTTAGGGTTGGGCCCCGCTACCAGTACCACTCTAGGGTGTAAGGCAGTTAGGGTTGGGTCCCCGTACCAGTACCACTCTAGGGGTGTAAGGCAGTTAGGGTTGGGCCCCCGTACCAGTACCACTCTAGGGGTGTAAGGCAGTTAGGGTTGGGTCCCCGTACCAGTACCACTCTAGGGGTGTAAGGCAGTTAGGGTTGGGCCCCCGTACCAGTACCACTCTAGGGGTGTAAGGCAGTTAGGGTTGGGTCCCCGTACCAGTACCACTCTAGGGGTGTAAGGCAGTTAGGGTTGGGTCCCCGTACCAGTACCACTCTAGGGGTGTACCACTTTACTCCTGCGCTGCAAGTTGGAGTGATACCCCCCCTCACCCCCAGCAGCCGATCAGCAGAACAATGGGAAGGGAGCAAGATAGCAGCTCCCAGTAGGTATCAGAATAGCACTCAATAGTAAGAAATCCAAGTCCGGCTTGGGACTCCTCCAGTTACATGGGAGTAGGAGAAACAATAGGTTAGCTGAAAGCAGTTCTAATGTGTAGCGCTGGCTGAAAGCTCAGACTCAGGCACAAAGCACTGAGATGGCGCCTACACACCAATATTACAGCTAAGAATTTACCAATAAATCTTAACTAAACTGACCTTTAGGCTGCCCCCCTGGATTTTGTTGGGCCCCCAGAGGTCCCAGTCCCACAGTTTAGGAACTTCCTTACAAGGAAGGTTGGAATAAAGTCTGAATAGGATTAGGTTTGGGGGTTAAGTTACCCCCCCCCCGTGGCAGCTTTGTGTGATTTACAGACTTTCCGCTTTTGCCCCGTTTAGTGCAAGAAATAGCAAAAGACAAACCTATTTCCTTATTATACAGCACATTCCCTATTTATTGCCCTACTTACCCCCCCACTCACCTCCTTTTCAATTTCTGCCCTTGGGGCTGCAGTCTTGCCCCTTTACCTGCCTCCCACAAATGGCAAATGGCTGCCGGGGGGTATATTATAAAAACAAAGGGAATGTGAAAATTCCCCATAAATTCTTTACTTTATCATAACATTTTTTTCTCAATTTTTAAAATTGTTGGATTTTTCTCTCCTTGGAGACGACTGACCCGCTCTGGGATCCCTGTGCATGCTGGGAAATGGGGCCGCGCAGGGATTGATGGATCCACTATACAGCGAGTGGGTTTGTTGCTTTAAATGAAGTGTTAATCTTTCTTTTGTATCAAGTCTCTGGGATCGGAAGTTGAGTCCAATTATCTGCAGAAATGATGGGATCGGCCAATGGCATTATCCCGGGATTTGTTGCCTTTATGGCTCGCTGTCTGGTCGCTCCCGTCACGGATATCAAGATACAGAAGGTGGGTGATGTGTTGCTACAGATCTAACAATACTCAGTAGGGAACCAGATGCACATTCACCCCCCCGACTGACGTTCTTGTTGCCCCCACTCCCCCCGCTGATTCCGGCCCCACATACAGGGGGAACCCCTATAGTCATGGAAACCATTCCATATTGTATTTACACTCTCAGGGCTGAACCCCATGATTCTGATCAGACTTTGTGGGTCAGATCTTGTCATGCAACAGTTGGAGATTCTGTAGGATCCAACAAAATCTGATCTCCGTAGTCTGTAATGGAAATTGGATCAGATAAAGTCGGGTGGGGGGATCTGTTTATGTATCTACATCCGACAGTAAATGAATTTCAATGAGAAAAAAGTCAGTCAGACGCCATTAGATTTTACCGTATCAGGGGCCTGATTCACTAAAGGGTGATAAAAATGATCGCACGCTTTTTCGCGTTAAAAAACGCAAAACAATTTGCGCGCGATTCACCATAGTATTATCGCGTGCGAAAAATCGCCATTTTCGTATGCGGTATTTCTCGCACTAGTTTTACCGTTTTGCGTTAGTTTCCGCGCTGAAAAGAATACGATCGCATGATTCACTATAACTTTTGCGTGCTAAATATCGCATTCGGCTTTGCGAAAATTAACACCTACTACAGGCAGGCGAAAAATTATAGAAAAGTACAGTAAATGATTTTTTGCAATAAAATATGGACTTACAGTGTTATTTATTCAAGTCTGTGTTGGCCCCAGAGTGACGCAGCCGCCAGTTTGCAGGGAAATGGGCATTTTTAATACAGTAATTTTCTGCAAGTATTGGCGTGTATGGCTAACATGGTTACATAGTTACATAGGGTTGAAAAAAGACCATTGTCCATCAAGTTCAACCCATCCGAGTAAACCCAGCACACAACCTATACTAACCAATCTATACACTCACATACATAAACTATATATATACAACCACTAGTACTAACTGTAGATATTAGTATCACAATAGCCTTGGGTATTCTGATTGTTCAATAACTCATCCAGGCCCCTCTTATAGGCATTAACAGAATCTGCCATTACCCCATCCCCCGGCAGGGCATTCCCCAACCCCCTCACTGCCCTCACCGTGAGGAACCCCCTACCCAACATCCCCCGGCAGGGCATTCCCCAACCCCCTCACTGCCCTCACCGTGAGGAACCCCCTACCCAACATCCCCCGGCAGGGCATTCCCCAACCCCCTCACTGCCCTCACCGTGAGGAACCCCCTACCCAACATCCCCCGGCAGGGCATTCCCCAACCCCCTCACTGCCCTCACCGTGAGGAACCCCCTACCCAACATCCCCCGGCAGGGCATTCCCCAACCCCCTCACTGCCCTCACCGTGAGGAACCCCCTACGCTGCTTCAAATGGAAGCTCTGTTCCTCTAATCTATAGGGGTGACCTCTGGTGCGTTGATTGTTTTTATGGGAAAAAAGAACATCCCCATCTGCCTATAATCCCCCCTAATGTACTTGTACAGAGTAATCATGTCCCCTCGCAAGCGCCTCTTTTCCAGAGAAAACAACCCCAACCCTGACAGTCTCACCTCATAGTTTAACCCTTCCATCCCCTTAACCAGTTTAGTTGCAGTCTCTGCACTCTCTCCAGCTCATTAATATCCTTCTTAAGGACTGGAGCCCAAAACTGCCCCCCATACTCAAGGTGAGGCCTTACCAGGAACCTATAAAGGGGCAAAATTATGTTCTCATCCCTTGAGTCAATGCCCTTTTTTATACAAGACAGCACTTTATTTGCTTTAGTAGCCACAGAATGACACTGCCTGGAATTAGACAACTTGTTATCAACAAAAACCCCCAGATCCTTCTCCATTAAGGATACCCCCAACTCACTCCCATTCAGTAGATAGTTTGCGTTTATATTATTTCTACCAAAGGGCAGAACTTTGCACTTATCAACATTGAACCTCATTTCCCAGTTTGCTGCCCAGTTTCCCAGTCAAATCGCTCTGCAAAGCGGCACATCCTGCATGGAACTTATAGTTTTGCACAATTTTGTGTCATCAGCAAAAATAGAAACAGTACTGTCTATGCCCCCCCCCAGGTCATTAATAAACAAGTTAAACAGCAAAGGCCCAAGGACTGACCCCTGCGGTACCCACTAACCACACTGGTCCAATTAGAACATTTCCCCCGCTCTGTGTACTCTATCCTTCAGCCAGTTCTCTATCCAATTACAAATATTATGTTCTAGGCCAATATTCCTTAATTTGATCATTAACCCTCTGTGAGGTACTGTATCAAACGCTTTAGCAAAGTCCAAGACTGCCATCCACTGCCATTCCAGCATCGAGGTTCCTGCTCACCTCCTCATAAAAGGCGGCTAAATTAGTCTGGCAAGATCTGTTACCCATAAACCCATGTGGCACAAACTAATAGTATTGTGAACTGCAATGTATACAAGTACCCTATCCCTTATTACCCCTTCCAAAAGCTTTCCTACTACTGATGTCACATGGCGTGCGTTCATTTGCGCGACTATTTCTATTTGGCTACAAGTGATGAAATGTTTTGCCAGGCAGGGATTCGCAGCGAAGTTTTGGACGTGCGTTGAATTTTTTCGCGGCGGATTTTTTCATTCGTTTCGCAAAACAATCCGCCAATGGCAAAACGCATGAAAAAATTCGCCACGCAAAAATTCACCGCACGTCCAAAAATTGATACAAGTGTCAAAAAATAATAGTCACAGCAACAATTTTTTTGCCCGCACAACATTTTTGCCGTTTCGTGGATCTTTCGAAAGATTTGCTAATTTTTCACTAAAGAAACCAGAACACATTTGCTCATCACTAGCGGCTACTATTTATATGCTACTATTTATATGCTACTATTTATATGCTGCTATTTATATGCTACTATTTATATGCTACTATTTATATGCTGCTATTTATATGCTACCATTTATATGCTACCATTTATATGCTACTATTTATATGCTACCATTTATATGCTACTATTTATATGCTACTATTTATATGCTACCATTTATATGCTACTATTTATATGCTACTATTTATATGCTGCTATTTATATGCTACCATTTATATGCTACTATTTATATGCTACTATTTATATGCTACCATTTATATGCTGCTATTTATATGCTACTATTTATATGCTACTATTTATATGCTACTATTTATATGCTACTATTTATATGCTACCATATATATGCTACTATTTATATGCTACTATTTATATGCTACTATTTATATGCTGCTATTTATATGCTACCATTTATATGCTACTATTTATATGCTACCATTTATATGCTACTATTTATATGCTACTATTTATATGCTGCTATTTATATGCTGCTATTTATATGCTGCTATTTATATGCTGCTATTTATATGCTACTATTTATATGCTACTATTTATATGCTACTATTTATATGCTGCTATTTATATGCTGCTATTTATATGCTACTATTTATATGCTGCTATTTATATACACCATTTATATACGGTAACAATTTTTATACACTATTTCTATGCTACTATTCATATACGGTAAAAATTTTAGCGCACAATAAAAATAGCGCACGTTTTATCACCCTTTAGTGAATCAGGCCCCAGATGTGGGCGCTGCTATAGGTTCTGACAGGGAATACAGGGATTACAGGGAATACGGGGAATACGGGGAATACGGGGAATACAGGGAATACAGGGAATACAGGGAATACATGGAATACATGGAATACGGGGAATATGGGGAATATGGGGAATACAGGGAATACGGGGAATACAGGGAATACAGGGAATACAGGGAATACATGGAATACGGGGAATATGGGGAATATGGGGAATATGGGGAATACGGGGAATACGGGGAATACAGGGAATACGGGGAATATGGGGAATATGGGGAATATGGAATACAGGGAATATGGGGAATATGGGGAATATGGGGAATACAGAGAATACAGGGAATACAGGGAATACAGGGAATATGGGGAATATGGGGAATACAGGGAATATGGGGAATACTGGGAATACAGAGAATACAGGGAATACAGGGAATATGGGGAATATGGGGAATACAGGGAATATGGGGAATACGGGGAATACAGAGAATACAGGGAATACAGGGAATACAGGGAATATGGGGAATACAGGGAATACAGGGAATATGGGGAATACAGGGAATACAGGGAATACAGCAGGATTTATAGGTAAATGCACCAGTTTATTGCATAACACTCAGAGTAGGCAAGCGGGGACAGAGTACTTGGAAGGGGTAGGGAACAATTCCACAAAGTATATAGTCCATGCAGGTATATAAACCCACACAGGAATATAAACCCACACAGGTATATAAACCCACACAGGAATATAAACTCACACAGGAATATAAACCCACACAGGAATATAAACTCACACAGGAATATAAACCCACACAGGAATATAAACCCACACAGGAATATAAACCCACACAGGTATATAAACCCACACAGGTATATAAACCCACACAGGAATATAAATTCACACAGGAATATAAACTCACACAGGAATATAAACTCACACAGGTATATAAACCCACACAGGAATATAAACCCACACAGGAATATAAACCCACACAGGAATATAAGCCCACACAGGAATATAAACCCACACAGGAATATAAACTCACACAGGAATATAAACCCACACAGGTATATAAACTCACACAGGAATATAAACTCACACAGGAATATAAACTCACACAGGTATATAAACCCACACAGGAATATAAGCCCACACAGGTATATAAACCCACACAGGAATATAAACCCACACAGGTATATAAACCCACACAGGAATATAAGCCCACACAGGAATATAAACTCACACAGGAATATAAACTCACACAGGAATATAAACCCACACAGGTATATAAACCCACACAGGTATATAAACCCACACAGGTATATAAACCCACACGTATATAAACCCACACAGGTATATAAACCCACACAGGTATATAAACCCACACAGGAATATAAACCCACACAGGTATATAAACCCACACAGGTATATAAACCCACACAGGAATATAAACCCACACAGGAATATAAACCCACACAGGAATATAAGCCCACACAGGAATATAAACCCACACAGGAATATAAACCCACACAGGAATATAAGCCCACACAGGTATATAAACCCACACAGGTATATAAACTCACACAGGTATATAAACCCACACAGGAATATAAACCCACACAGGTATATAAACTCACACAGGTATTATAACCCACACAGGAATATAAACCCACACAGGAATATAAGCCCACACAGGTATATAAACTCACACAGGTATATAAACCACACAGGAATATAACCCACACAGAATATAAACCCACACAGGTATATAAGCCCACACAGGTATATAAACCCACACAGGTATATAAACCCACACAGGAATATAAACCCACACAGGTATATAAGCCCACACAGGTATATAAACCCACACAGGAATATAACCCACACAGGAATATAAACCCACACAGGAATATAAACCCACACAGGTATATAAGCCCACCACAGGAATATAAACCCACACAGGTATATAAACCCACACAGGAATATAAACCCACACAGGAATATAAACTCACACAGGAATATAAACTCACACAGGAATATAAACCCACACAGGTATATAAACCCACACAGGAATATAAACCCACACAGGAATATAAACCCACACAGGTATATAAACCCACACAGGTATATAAACCCACACAGGAATATAAACCCACACAGGAATATAAACTCACACAGGTATATAAACTCACACAGGAATATAAACCCACACAGGTATATAAACCCACACAGGATATAAACCCACACAGGAATATAAAACTCACACAGGTATATAAACCCACACAAGGTATATAAACCCACACAGGTATATAAACCCCACACAGGAATATAAACCCACACAGGAATATAAACTCACACAGGTATATAAACCCACACAGGAATATAAACCCACACAGGAATATAAACTCACACAGGTATATAACCCCACACAGGTATATAAACCCACACAGGAATTAAACCCCACACAGGAAATATAAAACCCACACAGGAATATAAACCCACACAGGTATATAAGCCCACACAGCGATATAAGCCCACACAGGAATATAAACCCACACAGGTATATAAACCCACACAGGAATATAAACCCCACACAGAATATAAACTCACACAGAATATAAACTCACACAAGGAATATAAACCCACACAGGTATATAAACCCACACAGGAATATAAACCCACACAGGTATATAACCCACACAGGAATATAAACCCACACAGGAATATAAACTCACACAGGTATATAAACCCACACAGGTATATAAACCCACACAGGAATATAAACTCACACAGGAATATAAACTCACACAGGAATATAAACCCACACAGGTATATAAACCCACACAGGAATATAAACCCACACAGGAATATAAACTCACACAGGTATATAAACCCACACAGGAATATAAACCCACACAGGAATATAAACTCACACAGGTATATAAACCCACACAGGTATATAAACCCACACAGGAATATAAACCCACACAGGAATATAAACCCACACAGGAATATAAACCCACACAGGTATATAAGCCCACACAGGTATATAAACCCACACAGGAATATAAACCCACACAGGAATATAAACCCACACAGGAATATAAACCCACACAGGTATATAAACCCACACAGGTATATAAACCCACACAGGTATATAAACCCACACAGGAATATAAACCCACACAGGAATATAAACCCACACAGGAATATTAAACCCACACAGGTATATAAGCCCACACAGGTATATAAACCCACACAGGTATATAAATGCACATAGGAATATAAACCCACACAGGAATATAAGCCCACACAGGTATATAAACCCACACAGGAATATAAACCCACACAGGAATATAAACCCACACAGGAATATAAGCCCACACAGGTATATAAACCCACACAGGAATATAAACCCACACAGGAATATAAACCCACACAGGAATATAAACCCACACAGGTATATAAACCCACACAGGTATATAAACCCACACAGGTATATAAACCCACACAGGAATATAAACCCACACAGGAATATAAACCCACACAGGAATATAAACCCACACAGGTATATAAGCCCACACAGGTATATAAACCCACACAGGTATATAAACGCACATAGGAATATAAGCCCACACAGGAATATAAACCCACACAGGTATATAAACCCACACAGGTATATAAACCCACACAGGTATATAAACCCACACAGGTATATAAGCCCACACAGGTATATAAACCCACACAGGAATATAAACCCACACAGGAATATAAACCCACACAGGAATATAAACCCACACAGGTATATAAACCCACACAGGTATATAAGCCCACACAGGAATATAAACCCACACAGGTATATAAACCCACACAGGTATATAAACCCACACAGGAATATAAACCCACACAGGTATATAAACCCACACAGGAATATAAGCCCACACAGGAATATAAACCCACACAGGTATATAAACCCACACAGGAATATAAACCCACACAGGAATATAAACCCACACAGGAATATAAGCCCACACAGGTATATAAACCCACACAGGTATATAAACCCACACAGGTATATAAGCCCACACAGGAATATAAACCCACACAGGTATATAAACCCACACAGGTATATAAGCCCACACAGGAATATAAACCCACACAGGAATATAAACCCACACAGGAATATAAACCCACACAGGAATATAAGCCCACACAGGTATATAAACCCACACAGGTATATAAACGCACATAGGAATATAAACTCACACAGGAATATAAACTCACACAGGAATATAAACCCACACAGGTATATAAACCCACACAGGAATATAAACCCACACAGGTATATAAACCCACACAGGTATATAAACCCACACAGGAATATAAACCCACACAGGAATATAAACCCACACAGGTATATAAGCCCACACAGGAATATAAACCCACACAGGTATATAAACCCACACAGGTATATAAACCCACACAGGAATATAAACCCACACAGGAATATAAACCCACACAGGTATATAAGCCCACACAGGTATATAAGCCCACACAGGTATATAAGCCCACACAGGAATATAAACCCACACAGGTATATAAGCCCACACAGGTATATAAGCCCACACAGGTATATAAGCCCACACAGGTATATAAACCCACACAGGAATATAAACCCACACAGGAATATAAACCCACCACAGGTATATAAACGCACATAGAATTAAACCACACCAGGAATATAAACTCACACAGGAATATAAACCCACACAGGTATATAAACCCACACAGGAATATAAACCCACACAGGTATATAAACCCACACAGGTATATAAACCCACACAGGAATATAAACCCACACAGGAATATAAACCCACACAGGTATATAAGCCCACACAGGAATATAAACCCACACAGGTATATAAACCCACACAGGTATATAAACCCACACAGGAATATAAACCCACACAGGAATATAAACCCACACTGGTATATAAGCCCACACAGGTATATAAGCCCACACAGGTATATAAGCCCACACAGGAATATAAACCCACACAGGTATATAAGCCCACACAGGTATATAAGCCCACACAGGTATATAAGCCCACACAGGTATATAAGCCCACACAGGTATATAAACCCACACAGGAATAGGCCGATACACACAGCGGCAAAGCGTAACCCCAAATCGTTACTGTAACTCACAGTTAGCAAATAGTGGGGTCCCACCCAGGGTTGTTGGACCAATAGCTGGCCCGGGTTCCCTCCCTGTCGGTCTGAGTTATGTTAATTCTTTCTTAATAAAAGCAAATAAAAACCCTATAGGCCTGGGGGTGAGGAAATGTTCCCACAGTTGGACGGAACCAAAGCTCTAGGCCAGTGCAGGAAAGAATCTGAATCTTTTGTTCCCCGGGGCAGTGTATTTTAGAATTCCCCCTCCAGAAGAATCTTGGAGGGGGGAAGGGACAGAGTCCATTCTGATTGGCTCAGTTATCCAAAACCTGTGCTCAGTCCCCTCTCACGTGCACAGAGGAGCTAGGGTGGAGCCTTTGGTTCAGCTCACGTGCACAGAGGAGCTAGGGTGGAGCCTTTGGTTCAGCTCACGTGCACAGAGGAGCTAGGGTGGAGCCTTTGGTTCAGCTCACGTGCACAGAGGAGCTAGGGTGGAGCCTTTAGTTCAGCTCACGTGCACAGAGGAGCTAGGGTGGAGCCTTTAGTTCAGCTCATGTGCACAGAGGAGCTAGGGTGGAGTCTTTGGTTCAGCTCACGTGCACAGAGGAGCTAGGGTGGAGCCTTTAGTTCAGCTCACGTGCACAGAGGAGCTAGGGTGGAGCCTTTAGTTCAGCTCACATGCACAGAGGAGCTAGGGTGGAGCCTTTAGTTCAGCTCATGTGCACAGAGGAGCTAGGGTGGAGCCTTTAGTTCAGCTCACGTGCACAGAAGGAGCTAGGGTGGAGCCTTTGGTTCAGCTCACGTGCACACGAGGAGCTAGGGTGGAGCCTTTAGTTCAGCTCACGTGCACAGAGGAGCTAGGGTGGAGCCTTTGGTTCAGCTCACGTGCACAGAGGAGCTAGGTGGAGCCTTTGGTTCAGCTCACGTGCACAGAGGGAGCTAGGGTGGAGCCTTTGGTTCAGCTCACGTGCACAGAGGAGCTAGGGTGGAGCCTTTAGTTCAGCTCACGTGCACAGAGGAGCTAGGGTGGAGCCTTTAGTTCAGCTCACGTGCACAGAGGAGCTAGGGTGGAGCCTTTAGTTCAGCTCACGTGCACAGAGGAGCTAGGGTGGAGCCTTTGGTTCAGCTCACGTGCACAGAGGAGCTAGGGTGGAGCCTTTGGTTCAGCTCATGTGCACAGAGGAGCTAGGGTGGAGCCTTTAGTTCAGCTCATGTGCACAGAGGAGCTAGGGTGGAGCCTTTAGTTCAGCTCACGTGCACAGAGGAGCTAGGGTGGAGCCTTTGGTTCAGCTCACGTGCACAGAGGAGCTAGGGTGGAGCCGTTGGTTCAGCTCACGTGCACAGAGGAGCTAGGGTGGAGCCTTTGGTTCAGCTCACGTGCACAGAGGAGCTAGGGTGGAGGCCTTTAGTCAGCTCATGTGCACAGAGGAGCTAGGGTGGAGCCTTTAGTTCAAGCTCACGTGCACAGAGGAGCTAGGGTGGAGCCTTGGTTCAGCTCACGTGCACAGAGGAGCTAGGGTGGAGCCTTTAGTTCAGCTCATGTGCACAGAGGAGCTAGGGTGGAGCCTTTAGTTCAGCTCACGTGCACAGAGGAGCTAGGGTGGAGCCTTTAGTTCAGCTCACGTGCACAGAGGAGCTAGGGTGGAGCCTTTAGTTCAGCTCACGTGCACAGAGGCGCTAGGGTGGAGCCTTTGGTTCAGCTCACGTGCACAGAGGAGCTAGGGTGGAGCCTTTGGTTCAGCTCACGTGCACAGAGGAGCTAGGGTGGAGCCTTTAGTTCAGCTCACGTGCACAGAGGAGCTAGGGTGGAGCCTTTAGTTCAGCTCACGTGCACAGAGGCGCTAGGGTGGAGCCTTTGGTTCAGCTCACGTGCACAAGAGGAGCTAGGGTGGAGCCTTTGGTTCAGGCTCACGTGCACAGAGGAAGCTAGGGTGGAGCCTTTAGTTCAGCTCACGTGCACAGAGGAGCTAGGGTGGAGCCTTTAGTTCAGCTCACGTGCACAGAGGAAGCTAGGGTGGAGCCTTTAGTTCAGCTCATGTGCACAGAGGAGCTAGGGTGGAGCCTTTAGTTCAGCTCACGTGCACAGAGGCGCTAGGGTGGAGCCTTTGGTTCAGGCTCACGTGCACAGAGGAGCTAGGGTGAGCCTTTGTCAGCTCACGTGCACAGAGGAAGCTAGGGTGGAGCCTTTAGTTCAGCTCATGTGCACAGAGGAGCTAGGGTGGAGCCTTTAGTTCAGCTCACGTGCACAGAGGCGCTAGGGTGGAGCCTTTAGTTCAGCTCACGTGCACAGAGGAGCTAGGGTGGAGCCTTTGGTTCAGCTCACGGGGCCAGAAGGCAAAGCTTCTGTCAGGTTTCTCTATCAGTCCCATTATATTGTGACCCATGTGACTATATCAGACCAGTAGGAAGCATTCTGTATATCCAACTCTGTCCAACATGGAGTTTAGACCTTAGGGTTTCTGGCCAGACCAATAACAATGCCTATAACAACCAATAACAGGCCTATAACAATGTAAACCACATAAAAGAGTTCATCCATTTATGTAACATGGACTTTAGAGCTTGTAGGTAAAAGTATGGTGGTACTGCCATCATTGGAATGGCAATGGGAAGGGTTAATAAGGGATAGGGTACTTGAATACATTGCAAATCACAATACAGGTATTGGACCTGTTATCCAGAATGCTAGGGACCAAGGGTATTTGGGATAAAGGGTCAGGTACTGGTACAGGTACTGTTTTATTATTACAGAGAAAAGGGAATCATTTAACCATTAAATAAACCCAATAGGGCTGTTCTGCCCCAATAAGGGGTAATTATATCTTAGTTGGGATCAAGTACAGGTACTGTTTTATTATTACAGAGAAAAGGGAATCATTTAACCATGAAAAAAACCCAATAGGGCTGTTCTGCCCCAATAAGGGGTAATTATATCTTAGTTGGGATCAAGTACAGGTACTGTTTTATTATTACAGAGAAAGGGAATCATTTAACCAATTAAATAAACCCCCAATAGGGCTGTTCTGCCCCAATAAGGGGTAATTATATCTTAGTTGGGATCAAGTACAGGTACTGTTTTATTATTACAGAGAAAAGGGAATCATTTAACCATTAAATAAACCCAATAGGGCTGTCTGCCCCAATAAGGGGTAATTATATCTTAGTTGGGATCAAGTACAGGTACTGTTTATTATTACAGAGAAAAGGGAATCATTTAACCATGAAATAAACCCAATAGGGCTGTTCTGCCCCAAATAAGGGGGTAATTATATCTTAGTTGGGATCAAGTACATGGTACTGTTTTCATTATTACAGAGAAAAGGGAATCATTTAACCATTAAAGAAACCCATAGGGCTGTTCTGCCCCAATAAGGGTAATTATATCTTAGTTGGGATCAAAGTACAGGTACTGTTTTATCTATTACAGAGAAAAGGGAATCATTTAACCATGAAATAAACCCAATAGGGCTGTTCTGCCCCCAATAAGGGGTAATTATAATCTTAGTGGGATCAAGTACAGGTACTGTTTTATTATTACAGAGAAAAGGGAATCATTTAACCATTAAATAAACCCAATAGGGCTGTTCTGCCCCAATAAGGGGTAATTATATCTTAGTTGGGATCAAGTACAGGTACTGTTTTATTATTACAGAGAAAAGGGAATCATTTAAAGGCCTCAGCTCTGTGTGTGTTTTTTTCAACCTGACTTACTACTAAATGTAACAGTAACAATTTGTCTCTTTGGCAGATTTGGGTCCAACTTGCAGTTCTATGTTTGGCAGTTCCGGTAGTTAAAGCAAAATGCCGCCTTGAAGAACCAGAGAACTCACTGTCATATTCAGAACCCGGGGACATTAATATCGGGGGCATTTTGCAGATAACGTTACTAAAACCAACATACAATTTGGAATTTGATATGATGTATAAAAGTGTGGGCTGTATTGCGTATGTACTGAATCCATTAATATTTCCCTTTATCATTTGTTTCAAAGAAATTAGGTTCCATTATTTGCTTTTGTGTTTCCCTGATAGGAACAGGGAAAGGTGATGTACCGTGTTAGCCAGTCAAAAATGTTTACAGGGTAACCCTTTTGAAATAAAAAATAACAACAGTGGTATAAAGGTGAGACCTTATTGGCTAACTCAGATACCCATAGCTTTCAGAACATTCTAGTTCCTTTTCAAGCTGATTCCAATGAAGCTGTGCTGCTCTCTGATATATATACACAGCATTCAGCTCATGGATCAAATAACCAGAAAAAAAGAATATCTGTGTGGAAGGTGGTAACAAAGTCATATAAACAGGGGGGGGGGGGGGAGGCTACAAAGAGGACAAACAGATACAAACAGATAAGGGACAGGATAATGTGGATGAAAGTGACTGGATATAATGCAGGGTAAGCTTACTGAGTGGCGAAGTGAATGGAATTCCAATGTGAGTAACTGCCCCCAGTGCCCCTACAGATTGGGTAATTTCCTGGCCTGCGGTGGGCGCACGTTTCTTATATATATTTGCCATAAATCCCAGGCCCAGGTTCAGTCCCTTCTCCAGAGAGTTGAAAGTTTTCATTAATTTGTACCCCCAAACCTTCCTTTCATTCTCTGTTTTAAAGTTTCCCTTAAGGACCAAGATTCTTAAATCGCTTATGGAGAGGTGAGGGCTGTTACAACTGGGTTCCCTACTGGTGTGTCCAATTTTTTATTTGTTATGGTAAAGCGGTGGTGTGTATTCCTCTTTCTCAGGCTTTGGCCACTCTCCCCTATATACAGCCCCCCTGTTGGGCACCTAGTGCCCTGTATTAAGTACCCCACGTTGGAGGAAGAACAGTTGTACTGCCCATGGATGCTGTATTCCTCCAATGTGTCCGGAATCTGTATTTTGGCTGAATTACAGACGTGTGGGCAGGTTTTGCATTGTGTTTTGCCACAGGGATAGGTTCCATTCAGGGTCGGACTGGGGGGTGCAGGGCCCACCGGGGCTCCCGCCCCAGGGGCCCTGCAGGTGCCCCAGCCGCGTCCCCTAACCCCCCCAAGGGCCCCCCTAACCCCCCCGAAGGGCCCCCGCCTGACGTCCTCCCCGAGCACGTATAAATTGAACGCGTCGGGGAGGAACAGTCAGTAGCGGGGAGCGCCGGCAAAGGTCGGACTGGGCCGCTGGGGCCCACCGGGATTTTTCCCGGTGTCCCGGCGGCCCAGTCCGACCCTGGTTCCATTCCTGTTGGGTTGTATTAAGGCACTTCTTGTTATTAGTTTTTTTAGGTTTGGGGGCTGCCTGAATGCCAGAAGTGGGGGGTCTGGGAATATGTTTTGGAGCCTCTCATCCTTATGGAGTGTGCACTGTAGATCTTTAGCTATTTTTCTGAGGGTCTTTAGTTGGGGATTGTATGTGACTACTAGAGGAACTCGATTTGTTTCTGTTTTTTGTTTAAAACAGACAATGAAAGGAAGGTTTGGGAGTACAAATTAATGAAAACTTTCAACTCTCTGGAGAAGGGACTGAACCTGGGCCTGGGATTTATGGCCAATTATATAGATTAAGAACTGCCCCCACCCAGCCAGGAATACCCACATCTGTAGGGGCACTGGGGCAGTTACTCACATGGAATTCCATTCACTTCCCACTCAGTAACTTACCCTCATTTATATCCAGTCACTTTCATCCACATTATCCTGTCCCATGTCTGTTTGTATCTGTTTGTCCCTTGCAGCCCCCCCATTTATATGACTTTGCTAACACCTTCCACACAGATATTCTTTTTTCTGGTTATTTGATCTATGAGCTGAATGCTGTATATATATATCGGAGAGCAGCACAGCTTCTTTGTAATCAGCTTGAAAAGGGACTAAAATGTTCTGAAACTATGGGTATCTGAGTTAGCCAATAAGGTATCACCTTTATACCACTTCTGTTATTTTTTATTTCAAAAGGGTTTCCCTGTAAACACCCCTATATGAACTAACACAATGCACGGGCGACACCTTATGGTGAGAACGTACATTGCACTTTATCATTGTATTTTTTTATCATTGCACTTTTAATTATTTATATCATATGACACATAGGTTATTATACTATGTACAAGGTTTTATTGGATGTAACACTAATTTTATGATGTGATTATTTATTGAATTTGTATACACTGAAAACATTTTTCAAAACATAATTATGCACTGCTAATGGCCAGACATTGGCCCGTTTGAATTGCACATACACAACAGTATTGGCTAATTGTGTAACGGTTTGATGATGGGGATTGGGCACTTTTTCCACTATTGTTTTATCCTTGAGAAAGTTCCAATTGAGGACTGAAATGTCCGATTCTTTTTAACAATATATATGTCTTAAATAAACTTTTGACAAATTTTAAGGGTGTGCCAACCACGGAATATTTATTGCTATATCAAGCCCACACACTCTATAACCAACACAATATAACACCATAATACCCTTACACAAAAACACACAGAATAAAACCCCATCACATATATAACCACAAGAATATAAACTCACACAGGAATATAACCTCACACAGTAAATGAAACCCACACAGGATAATAAACCCACACGAATATAAACACCCACAGGTATATAAACCACACAATTATAACCCACAAGAATTAAAACCACACAGGAAATAACCCACACGAATATAAACCCACACGTAATAAAACCACAAGTATATAAACCACACGAATATAAACCCACACAGATATAAACCACATCTAATATCAACCCACACGTCATATAAGCCCACACAATATAACCCACACAGAAGAAATTATAAACCCCACACAGTATAACTCACACAGGTATAAAGCCCACACAGTAATTTATAGCCCACACAGATATAAAGCCACACAGGTATAATATAAACCCAACACAGGAAATAGGCCGATACACACACCGGGCCAAAGCGTCAACCCCAATCGATACTGTAAACTCAACAGTTACAAATAGGGGTCCCACCCGGTTTGGACCAAACCCGGTTTCCTCCCTGTTCGGTCTGATTATGTTAATTTCTTTAATAAAAGCAAATAAAAACCTTAGCTGGGTGAGGAAATGTTCCCACAGT
Source organism: Xenopus tropicalis (assembly GCF_000004195.4). NCBI lineage: Eukaryota > Metazoa > Chordata > Amphibia > Anura > Pipidae > Xenopus > Xenopus tropicalis. Next base: position 178,270,621 of record NC_030678.2, on the reverse strand, counting down.
TGGACGGAACCAAACTCTAGGCCATGCAGAAGAAATCAATCTTTTGTTCCCCGGGCAGTATCTTTAGAATTCCCCTCCAGAAGAATCTTGGAGGGGAAGGACAATCCATTCGAGGTCTTCAGTATCCAAAACCGTTGCTCTAGTCCCTCTCACGTCCCACGAGGAGCTAGGTGAGCCTTTGTTCACTCACGTCACAAGTGACCGTTCATAGTGGACACTGCAGTTCAGCTACGGTCACTACGGCACTTAGACGGTCAGCTAGTCAGGAGCTAGGTGGAGCCTTTTAGGTCAAGGCTGGGGAGCTTTATCGTGCACAGACTAGGGAGGACTTGCGTCAGCTCACGTGACAGGGCTGGGTACTGCGTTCACCCTCACTCACAGAAGCTAGTGGAGGTCTTGTTCAGCTCACTCACATAGAGACTAGGGTTGGAGCCTTTAGTTCACTCATGTGCCGCACAGAGGAGCTAGGGCTTATCTACCACCTAGGAACACTTAGTTCAGCTCACGTGGACCAGAGGAGCTAGTGTGGACCTTTAGGTTCACGCCAGTCTTACTCACGTCCACAGAACAGGTGACCTTTAGTTCACCTCACGTGGCACATCAGGAGCTAGGGTGAGCCTTTGTTTACTCACGTGACACAGAGTATGCTAGGGTGGATGCCTTTGGTCTCAGCTCACGTGCACAGAGACTAGGGTGGAGCCTTTGGTTCAGCTCACGTGCACAGAGAGCTAGTTTGAGAGCCTTTAGTTCACTCACGTCACGAGGACTAGGTGGAGCCTTTAGTTCACGCCATCACAAGTATCTTTATGCTCCTACAGAGAGCTAGGAGCCTTTATGTTTCACCACGTGTCACACGAGGAGCTAGTGAGCCCTTTCTTCAGCTCTGCACGAGAGCTTAGGGTGAGCCTATGTTCACTCATGTTGCACAGAGTGACATGACCTTTATCACTCAGTGCACCGAAGGACTAGTGGAGCCTTTTAGTTCACTCACGTGCACAGAGAGCTAGTGGCAGCCTTTGGTTCAGCTCACGTCACAGAGGAGGCGTTGGTAGCCTTTTGTTCAGCTCACGTGCCAAGAACTAGGTGAGGCCTTTGTTCAGTCGACTGTACAGCAGGAGCTAGGTGACCTTTAGTCAGCCCTCAGTGCACAAGAGCAACTAGTTGGAGCTTTGTCTCACTCACGTGGCACAGAATGCTAGGTGGACTTAGTTCATACGTTGCACAGGAGTTAGTGGCCTTTAGTTCATGCAGTGACAGCTTAGGGTTGAAGCTTGTAGTCACTCACGTCCACAAGGAGCATAGTGCTGGAGCCTTTAGTTCCAGCTCACGTCACAGAGGAGCGTGGAGCCTTAGTTCAGCTTCACGTTGCACAGAGGCACCTAGGGTGCAACCTTTGGTTCAGCTCACGTGCACAGAGAGCAGTTGAGCCTTTGGATTCAGGCCCACACGTCACGAGGAGCTAGGTGAGCCTTTAGTTCACTCAGTGCAGCAAACTAGTGGAGCCTCTAGTTACACGTCCACGCGCTACGTGGAGCACCTGTCAGTCACTGCCAGAAGGCAGGTGGAGCCTTTGGTTCACTCACCGTGCAAGAGAGCTAGGTGGAGACCTTTGTTCAGCTCACGTGCACAAGAGCACTAGGGAGCCTTTTAGTTCAGCTCACGTGTCACAAGACAGTCTTAGCTCCACAGAGATTGACCTTTTAGTTCAGTCATTGCACCAGAGACTAGGTGAGCCTTAGTTCACCTCACGTGCCAGACCAGGTGGACTTTGGTCGCTTCACGTGCCAGGACTAGGAGCCTTTTGTCACCACGTCAACGATGCGCTGTGGCCTACTTCAGCCATTGCACAGAGGAGCTAGGTTGAGCCAGTTCAGCTTCACATTGCACAGAGGCATATGGGCTGGAGCTTTAGTTCAGCTCACTTGCACAGCTAGGGTGGTAGCCTTGTTTCAGCCTGTCCACGAATGGGACTTCTCAGAACGAAGCCAACTCTGTCAGGTCTCTATCAGTCCCAGTATATTGACCCATGTGACTATATCATGACCATAGGAACTTCTGGTATATCAACTCTGTCCAACATTGAGTTTAGACCTTAGTTCTGCCAGACCAATAACAATGCCTTATAACAACCCATAACAGGCCTATAACAATAAAAACCACATATAAAAGAGTTCTATCCAGTTATAACATGGACTTTAGAGTTGTAGGTAAAAGTTGTTAGCCATCATTTGGAATGTGCAAATGGAAGTTAAAAATAGGTATAAACATTGCAAATCCAATACAGGTATTGTGGACCTGTTATCCAGAATGCTAGGGACCAAGGTATTTGATAAGTCAGGTACTGTACATACTGTTTTATATTACAGAGAAAAGGGAATCATTTAACCAAATAAACCCCAGCGTTGTTCATCCCCAATAACGGGTAATTTATCTTAGTTGGATCAAGTACAGGTAACTTATTATTATACAGAGAAAAGGAATCATTAACCATGAAAAAAACCAATAGGGCGTTCTGCCCAATAAGTAATTTATTATCTTAGTTGGGATCAAGTACATGTACTGTTTTATTATTACAGAGAGAAAAGGAATCATTTAACCATTAAATAAACCCAATAGGGCTGTTCTGCCCAATAAGTAATTATATCTTAGTTGGATCAAGTACATACTGTTTATTATTACAGAGAAAAGAATCATAACCATATAATAAACCCAATAGGCGGTTCGCCCCAAAGGTAATTATATCTAGTTGGGATCAAGTACAACTTTTATATTACAGAAAAAGGGAATCATTAACCATGAAATAAACCCAATAGGGCTGTTCTGCCCCCAATAAGGTAATTATATTCTTAGTTGGGATCAAGTACAACGTACTTTTTATTATACAGAGAAAAGGGAATCATTAACCATTAATAACCCAATAGGGCTTTCTGCCCCAATAAGGGGTAATTATATCTTAGTTGGGATCAAGTACAGGTACGTTTTATTATTACAGAGAAAAGGAATCATTAACCATGAAAATAAACCCAATAGGGCTGTTTCTGCCCCAATAAGGTAATTATATCTTAGTTGGATCAAGTACAGTACTGTTTATTATTACAGAGAAAAGAATCATTTAACATCAAAATAAACCCAATAGGGCTTCTCCCCAATAAGGGTATATTATATCTTAGTTGATCAAGTACGTACTGTTTTTTATTATTACAAGAAAAGGGAATCATTTAAAGCCTAGCTCTGTTGGTGTTTTTTTTTCAACCTGACTTAACTAAAAAGTAACAAACTGTCTTTTGGCAGTATTTGGTCCAACTTGCAGTTCTATGTTTGCATTCCGTTGTTAAAGCAAAATGCCGCCGAAGAAACAGAGAACTCACTGTCATATTCAAACCGGGGACATTAATATCGGGGGCATTTTGCAGATAATTACTAAAACCAACAACAATTTGGAATATTTGATTAGTGTATAAAGTGTGGCTGTATTGCTATGTACTGAATCCATAATATCCCTTTATCATTTGTTTCAAAAAAATAGTTCCATTATCTTGCTTGTGTTTCCCTGATAGAACAGGGAAGATTTAATCCGTTAGCCAGTCAAAATGTTTACAATAACCCTTTTGAAATAAAAAAAACAACAGTGGTATAAAGGTCCCTTATGGCTAACTCAGATACCATAAGCTTTCAGAACATTCTAGTTCCTTTTCAAGCTGATTCCAATGAAGCTGTGCTCTCTGATATATATACACAGCATTCAGCTCATGGATCAAATAACCAGAAAAAAAGAATATCTGTGTGGAAGAACAAAGTCATATAAACAGGGGGGCTACAAGGGACAAACAGATACAAACAGATAAGACGAATAATGTGATATAAGTGACTGAATAATGAGGTGAGAAGTGAATGGGAATTCCATGTGAGTAATGCCATCCCGTACAGACCTATATCCGGCTGGTGCCCTTTATAATAATTGCCATAAACCCAGCCCAGGTTCAGTCCCTTCTCCGAGAGTTTTTTCATTAATTTGTACCCCAAACTTCCTTTCATTCTCTGTTTTAAATTTCCTTAAGGACCAAGATTCTTAAATCGCTTATGGAGAGTGAGGGCTGTTACACTGGTTCCCTACTGGTTGTCCAATTTTTTATTTTTATTTAAAGCGGTGTGTATTCCTCTTTCTCAGGCTTTGGCCACTTCCCCTATATACACCCCCCTGTTGGCACCTAGTGCCCTGTATTATACCCCACGTTGAGAAGAACAGTTGTACTGCCCATGATGCTTATCTCCAATTGTCCAATCTGTATTTTGTGCGAATTACAGACGTGTGGGCAGGTTTTGCATTGTTGCCACAGGATAGGTTCCAATCAGGTCGGACTGGGTGCAGGGCCCACCGGGCTCCCGCCCCAGGGCCCTGCACCCCACCGCGTCCCCTAACCCCCCAAGGGCCCCCCTAACCCCCCGAAGGGCCCCCGCCTGACGTCCTCCCCGAGCACGTTAAATTGAACGCGCGGGCGAGGAACAGTCAGTAGGGGAGCGCCGCAAAGGTCGACTGGGCCGCTGGGGCCCACCGGATTTTTTCCGGTTTCCCGGCGGCCCAGTCGACCCTGTTCCATTCCGTTGGTTGTATTAAGGCACTTCTTGTTATTATTTTTTTAGGTTTGGGGCTGCCTGAATGCCAGAAGTGTCTAATATGTTTGGAGCCTCTCATCCTTATGGAGTGTGCACTGTAGATCTTTAGCTATTTTTCTGAAGTCCTTATGGTGGATTATTATATGACTACTAGAGAACTCGATTTGTTTCTTTGTTTTTGTTTAAACGACAACTGAAAGGAAGGTTTGGGAGTAACAAATTAATGAAAACTTTCAACTCTCTGGAGAAGGGACTGAACCTGGGCCTGTTATATGGCCAATTAATATATTAAGAACTGCCCCCACCCACCAGATACCCACATCTGTAGGGGCACTGGGCAGTTACTCACATGGAATTCCATTCATTCCCACTCATAATTACCCTCATTTATATCCAGTCACTTTCATCCACATTATCCTGTCCCATGTCGTTTTGTATCTGTTTGTCCCTTGCAGCCCCCCCATTTATATGACTTTGCTAACACCTTCCACACAGATATTCTTTCGGTTATTTGATCTATGAGCTGAATGCTGTATATATATATCGAGACAACACAGCTTCTTTGTATCAGCTTGAAAAGGGACTAAATGTTTCTTAAAACTATGGGTATCTGAGTTACCAATAAGGTATCACCTTTATACCACTTCTTATATTTTTATTTCAAAAGGGTTTCCCTGTAAACACCCCTATATGAACTAACACAATGCACGGGCGACACCTTATGGTGAGAACCTACATTGCACTTTATCAATGTATTTTTTATCATTGCACTTTTAATTATTATTCATATACACATAGGTTATTATACTATGTACAATTTATATAGATAACACTAATTTTATGATGTGAATTTATTGAATTTGTATACACTGAAACAAAATTTTTCAAAACTAATTATGCACTGCTAATGGCCAGACATTGGCCCGTTTTAATTGCACATACACAACAGATTGGCTAATTGTGTAACGGTTTGATGATGGGATTGGGCACTTTTTCCACTATTGTTTTATCCTTAGAAAGTTCCAATTGAGACTGAAATGTCCGATTCTTTCACAATATATATTCTTAAATAAACTTTGACAAATTTTAAGGGTTGCCAACCACGGATATATTATTCTAAATACTCACATTTTTGGCTGTGCACCCTGCCAAGTTATAAGCCTTGGAGTGCAGACACTACAAAACGATATATATATATACAACACACCAAAACACACCGTACAGTCTATCTATACACTCACATATATATATATTATACACACACACCTGTACAATGCTATCTATACCTCACATATATATATATTATACACACACACCTGTACATGCTATCTATACACCACATATATATAATTATACACACACAACCTTACATCTAT